>NC_079190.1:334459774-334777274 GCF_029499605.1 Hyla sarda | reverse complement strand
ACAACAGACAATTGGTAATGTGAGGAATTATGGAGATGGAAAGGAAGGCTATATGGGGAGGAGGAGGCCTCCATTTGGGCAGAGGCCCAAAATATTAAATAAAAACCTAGCCATTGTCGCCTCTGTAAAACTAAAATAAAAAGTGATCAAAATGTCCCATGTACTCCAAAATGGTACCACTAAGAATGCCAACTCTTCATGGAACAAATTTGCCATCAAACAACATTGTTGGTATTAAAATAATAAAAAAAAAAACAGCTCTCAAAAAGTAGCGATGCACCAACAATTTTTATTAATCTAAAATAGTTTTTATAGTGTAAAAGTAATAAACCATCCAATAAAGTACATGAATGAGGTATCACCATAATTGTGCCGACCTGCAGAACGAAATGATCATGTTATTCATAATGCACGGTGAACAACCTAAAAAGTAATAATAATAATCTTGCCAAAATTACTGATTTTGGCAAATACTCCTCACTAAGAAGTCATAAAATGTGATCAAAATGTCAGATATACCCAAAAATAGTACTATTCAAAACCGCTACCTATCCTGCAAAAAATAAGACCCCACACAGTTTCAATATACTGCTATTTGCAAGAATTACAGCAGAGAATTGGCAAAGACACCAATTTTGGAGATGGAAAGGAAGGTTATAAGGTTAGGAGGAGGCCTCCATTTGGGCACAGGGTCATATGTTTCCCTGTGCTCAAATATTAAATAAAAACTGTGCAAATGCCGCCTCTGTAAAACTAAAATAAAAAGTGATCAAAATGACCCATGTACTCCAAAATGGTACCACTACGAACGTCAACTCTTCATGGAAAAAAAATTGTCATCGCACAAGTACTGCTATTAGCAAGAATTACAACAGAGAATTGGTAAAAACAACAATTATGGAGATGGAAAGGAAGGCTATAAGGGGAGGAGGAGGTCTCCATTTGAGCACAGGGTCTTATGTTTTCCTGTGCTCAAATATTAAATAAAAACTGTGCAAATGCCGCCTCTGTTAAACTAAAATAAAAAGTGATCATAATGTCCCATGTACTCCAAAATGGTACCACTACGAATGTCAACTCTTCATGGAAAAAAAATTGTCATCACACAAGTACTGCTATTAGCAAGAATTACAACAGACAATTGGTAAAGTGAGGAATTATGGAGATGGAAAGGAAGGCTATATGGGGAGGAGGAGCCCTCCATTTGGGCAGAGGCCCAAAATATTAAATAAAAACCTAGCCATTGTCGCCTCTGTAAAACTAAAATAAAAAGTGATCAAAATGTCCCATGTACTCCAAAATGGTACCACTAAGAATGCCAACTCTTCATGGAACAAATTTGCCATCAAACAACATTGTTGGTATTAAAATAATTAAAAAAAACAGCTCTCAAAAAGTAGCGATGCACCAACAATTTTTATTAATCAAAAATAGTTTTTATAGTGTAAAAGTAATAAACCATCCAATAAAGTTCCTGAATGAGGTATCACCATAATTGTGCCGACCTGCAGAACGAAATGATCATGTTATTGATAATGCACGGTGAACAACCTAAAAAGTAATAATAATAATAATCTTGCTAAAATTACTGATTTTGGCAAATACTAATCACTAAGAAGTCATAAAATATGATCAAAATGTCAGATATACCCAAAAATAGTACTATTCAAAACCGCTACCTTTCCTGCAAAAAATAAAACTCCACACAGTTTCAAAGTACTGCTATTAGCAAGAATTACAACAGAGAATTGGTAAAAACAACAATTATGGAGATGGAAAGGAAGGCTATAAGGGGAGGAGGAGGCCTTCATTTGGGCACAGGGTCTTATGTTTCCCTGTGCTCAAATATTAAATAAAAACTTTGCAAATGCCACCTCTGTAAAACGAAAATAAGAAGTAATCAAAATGTCCCATGTACTCCAAAATGGTACCACTACGAATGTCAACTCTTCATGGAAAAAAAAATTGTCATCACAAAAGTACTGCTATTAGCAAGAATTACAACAGACAATTGGTAAAGACACCAATTATGGAGATGGAAAGGAAGGCTATAAGGGGAGGAGGAGGCCTCCATTTGGGCACAGGCACAAAATATTAAATAAAAACCTAGCCATTGTCGCCTCTGTAAAACTAAAATAAAAAGTGATCAAAATGTCCCATGTACTCCAAAATGGTACCACAAAGAATGCCAACTCTTCATGGAACAAATTTGCCATCAAACAACATTGTTGGTATTAAAATAAAAAAAAATACAGCTCTCAAAAAGTAGCGATGCACCAACAATTTTTCTTAATCAAAAATAGTTTTTATAGTGTAAAAGTAATAAACCATCCAATAAAGTACATGAATGAGGTATCACCATAATTGTGCCGACCTGCAGAACGAAATTATCATGTTTTTGATAATGCACGGTGAACAACGTAAAAAGTAATAATAATAATCTTGCCAAAATTACTGATTTTGGCACATACTCCTCACTAAAAAGTCATAAAATGTGATCAAAATGTCAGACATACCCAAAAATAGTACTATTCAAAACCGCTACCTATCCTGCAAAAAATTAGACCCCACACAGTTTCAATATACTGCTATTTGCAAGAATTACAGCAGAGAATTGGCAAAGACACCAATTATGGAGATGGAAAGGAAGGTTTTAAGGGGAGGAGGAGGCCTCCATTTGGGCATAGGGTCTTATGTTTCCATGTGCTCAAATATTAAATAAAAACTGTGCAAATGCCGCCTCTGTAAAACTAAAATAAAAAGTGATCAAAATTACCAATGTACTCCAAAATGGTACCACTACGAACGTCACCTCTTCATGGAAAAAAAATTGTCATCACACAAGTATTGCTATTAGTAAGAATTACAACAGAGAATTGGTAAAAACAACAATTATGGAGATGGAAAGGAAGGCTATAAGGGGAGGAGGCCTTCAATTGGGCACAGGGTCTTATGTTTGCCTGTGCTCAAATATTAAATAAAAACTGTGCAAATGCCGCCTCTGTAAAACTAAAATAAAAAGTGATCAAAATGACCCATGTACTCCAAAATGGTACCACTACGAACGTCAACTCTTCATGGAAAAAAAATTGTCATCACACAAGTACTGCTATTAGCAAGAATTACAACAGAGAATTGGTAAAAACAACAATTATGGAGATGGAAAGGAAGGCTATAAGGGGAGGAGGAGGCCTTCAATTGGGCACAGGGTCTTATGTTTCCCTGTGCTCAAATATAAAAAAAAAACTGTGCAAATGCCGCCTCTGTTAAACTAAAATAAAAAGTGATCAAAATGTCCCATGTACTCCAAAATGGTACCACTAAGAATGTCAACTCTTCATGGGAAAAAAAAAATGGCATCACACAAGTACTGCTATTAGCAAGAATTACAACAGACAATTGGTAAAGACAGCAATTATGGAGATGGAAAGGAAGGCTATAAGGGGAGGAGGAGGCCTCCATTTGGGCACAGGCAAAAAATATTAAATAAAACCTAGCCATTGTCGCCTCTGTAAAACTAAAATAAAAAGTGATCAAAATGTCCCATGTACTCCAAAATGGTACCACTAAGAATGTCAACTCTTCATGGAACAAAATTGCCATCAAACAACATTGTTGGTATTAAAATAAAATTAAAATAAAGCTCTCAAAAAGTAGCGATGCACCAACAATTTTTTTTAATCAAAAATAGTTTTTATAGTGTAAAAGTAATAAACCATCCAATAAAGTACATGAATGAGGTATCACCATAATTGTGCCCACCTGCAGAACGAAATTATCATGTTATTGATAATGCACGGTGAACAACGTAAGAAGTAATAATAATAATCTTGCCAAAATTACAGATTTTGGCAAATACTCCTCACTAAAAAGTCATAAAATGTGATCAAAATGTCAGATATACCCAAAAATAGTACTTTTCAAAACCGCTACCTATCCTGCAAAAAATAAGACCCCACACAGTTTCAATATACTGCTATTTGCAAGAATTACAGCAGAGAATTGGCAAAGACACCAATTATGGAGATGGAAAGGAAGGTTATAAGGGGAGGAGGAGGCCTCCATTTGGGCATAGGGTCTTATGTTTGCCTGTGCTCAAATATTAAATAAAAACTCTGCAAATGCCGCCTCTGTAAAACTAAAATAAAAAGTTATCAAAATGTCCCATGTACTCCAAAATGGTACCACTACGAACGTCAACTCTTCATGGAAAAAAAATTGTCATCACACAAGTACTGCTATTAGCAAGAATTACAACAGAGAATTGGTAAAAACAACAATTATGGAGATGGAAAGGAAGGCTATAAGGGGAGGAGGAGGCCTTCAATTGGGCACAGGGTCTTATGTTTCCCTGTGCTCAAATATTAAATAAAAACTGTGCAAATGCCGCCTCTGTTAAACTAAAATAAAAAGTGATCAAAATGTCCCATGTACTCCAAAATGGTACCACTAAGAATGTCAACTCTTCATGGAAAAAAAAAATGGCATCACACAAGTACTGCTATTAGCAAGAATTACAACAGACAATTGGTAAAGACAGAAATTATGGAGATGGAAAGGAAGGCTATAAGGGGAGGAGGAGGCCTCCATTTGGGCACAGGCCCAAAATATTAAATAAAACCTAGCCATTGTCGCCTCTGTAAAACTAAAATAAAAAGTGATCAAAATGTCCCATGTACTCCAAAATGGTACCACTAAGAATGTCAACTCTTCATGGAACAAAATTGCCATCAAACAACATTGTTGGTATTAAAATAAAATAAAAATACAGCTCTCAAAAAGTAGCGATGCACAAACAATTTTTATTAATCAAAAATGGTTTTTATAGTGTAAAAGTAATAAGCCATCCAATAAAGTACATGAATGAGGTATCACCATAATTGTGCCGACTTGCAGAACGAAATTATCATGTTATTGATAATGCACGGTGAACAACGTAAAAAGTAATAATAATAATCTTGCCAAAATTACTGATTTTGGCAAATACTCCTCACTAAAAAGTCATAAAATGTGATCAATATGTCAGATATACCCAAAAATAGTACTATTAAAAACCGCTACCTATCCTGCAAAAAATAAGACCCCACACAGTTTCAATATACTGCTATTTGCAAGAATTACAGCAGAGAATTGGCAAAGACACCAATTATGGAGATGGAAAGGAAGGTTATAAGGGGAGGAGGAGGCTTCCATTTGGGCACAGGGTCTTATGTTTCCCTGTGCTCAAATATTAAATAAAAACTGTGCAAATGCCGCATCTGTTAAACTAAAATAAAAAGTGATCAAAATGTCCCATGTACTCCAAAATGGTAACACTACGAATGTCAACTCTTCATGGAAAAAAAATTGTCATCACACAAGTACTGCTATTAGCAAGAATTACAACAGAGAATTGGTAAAAACAGCAATTATGGAGATGGAAAGGAAGGCAATAAGGGGAGGAGGAGGCCTTCATTTGGGCACAGGGTCTTATGTTTTCCTGTGCTCAAATACTAAATAAAAACTGTGCAAATGCTGCCTCTGTTAAACTAAAATAAAAAGTGATCAAAATGTCCCATCTACTCCAAAATGGTACCACTACCTAATGTCAACTCTTCATGGAAAAAAAAATGACATCACACAAGTACTGCTATTAGCAAGAATTACAACAGACAATTGGTAAAGACAGAAATTATGGAGATGAAAAGGAAGGCTATAAGGGGAGGAGGAGGTCTCCATTTGGGCACAGGCCCAAAATATTAAATAAAAACCTAGCCATTGCCGCCTCTGTAAAATTAAAATAAAAAGTGATCAAAATGTCCCATGTACTCCAAAATGGTACCACTAACAATGTCAACTCTTCATGGGTAAAAAATTGTCATCACAAAAGTTCTGCTATTAGCAAAAATTACAACAGAGAATTGGTAAAGACAGCAATTATGGAGATGGAAAGGAAGGCTATAAGGGGAGGAGGAGGCCTCCATTTGGGCACAGGGTCTTATGTTTTTCTGTGCTCAAATATGAAATGAAAACTGTGCAAATGCCGCCTCTGTTAAACTAAAATAAAAAGTGATCAAAATATCCCATGTACTCCAAAATGGTACCACTACGAATGTCAACTCTTCATGGAAAAAAATTGTCATCACAAAAGTACTGCTATTAGCAAAAATTACAACAGAGAATTGGTAAAGACAGCAATTATGGAGATGGAAAGGAAGGCTATAAGGGGAGGAGGAGGCCTTCAATTGGGCATAGGGTCTCAAGTTTCCCTGTGCTCAAATATTAAATAAAAACTGTGCAAATGCCACCACTGTAAAACTAAAATAAAAAGTGATCAAAATGTCCCATGTACTTCAAAATGGTACCACTACGAATGTCAACTCTTCATGGAAAAAAAATTGTCATCACAAAAGTACTGCTATAAGCAAAAATTACAACAGAGAATTGGCAAAGACACCAATTATGGAGATGGAAAGGAAGGCTATAAGGGGAGGAGGAGGCCTCCATTTGGGCACAGGTTCTTATGTTTCCCTGTGCTCAAATATTAAATAAAAACTGTGCAAATGCCGCCTTTGTAAAACTAAAATAAAAAGTGATCAAAATGACCCATGTACTCCAAAATGGTACCACTACGAACGTCAACTCTTCATGGAAAAAAAATTGTCATCACACAAGTACTGCTATTAGCAAGAATTAAAACAGAGAATTGGTAAAAACAACAATTGTGGAGATGGAAAGGAAGGCTATAAGGGGAGGAGGAGGCCTCCATTTGGGCACAGGGTCTTATGTTTTCTTGTGCTCAAATATTAAATAAAAACTGTGCAAATGCCGCCTCTGTTAAACTAAAATAAAAAGTGATCAAAATGTCCCCTATACTCCAAAATGGTACCACTACAAATGTCAACTCTTCATGTAAAGAAAAAATGGCATCACACAAATACTGCTATTAGCAAGAATTACAACAGACAATTGGTAAAGACAGCAATTATGGAGATGGAAAGGAAGGCTATAAGGGGAGGAGGAGGCCTCCATTTGGGCACAGGCCCAAAATATTAAATAAAACCTAGCCATTGTCGCCTCTGTAAAACTAAAATAAAAAGTGATCAAAATGTCCCATGTACTCCAAAATGGTACCACTAACAATGTCAACTCTTCATGGAACAAAATTGCCATCAAACAACATTGTTGGTATTAAAATAAAATAAAAAATACAGCTCTCAAAAAGTAGCGATGCACCAACAATTTTTTTTAATCAAAAATAGTTTTTATAGTGTAAAAGTAATAAACCATCCAATAAAGTACATGAATGAGGTTTCACCATAATTGTGCCGACCTGCAGAACGAAATTATCATGTTATTGATAATGCAAGGTGAACAACCTAAAAAGTAATAATAATAATCTTGCCAAAATTACTGATTTTGGCAAATACTCCTCACTAAAAAGTCATAAAATGTGATCAATATGTCAGATATACCCAAAAATAGTACTATTAAAAACCGCTACCTATCCTGCAAAAAATAAGACCCCACACAGTTTCAATATACTGCTATTTGCAAGAATTACAGCAGAGAATTGGCAAAGACACCAATTATGGAGATGGAAAGGAAGGTTATAAGGGGAGGAGGAGGCCTCCATTTGGGCACAGGGTCTTATGTTTCCCTGTGCTCAAATATTAAATAAAAACTGTGCAAATGCCGCCTCTGTTAAACTAAAATAAAAAGTGATCAAAATGTCCCATGTACTCCAAAATGGTACCACTACGAATGTCAACTCTTCATGGAAAAAAAATTGTCATCACAAAAGTTCTGCTATTAGCAAAAATTACAACAGAGAATTGTTAAAGACAGCAATTATGGAGATGGAAAGGAAGGCTATAAGGGGAGGAGGAGGCCTCCATTTGGGCACAGGGTCTTATGTTTTCCTGTGCTCAAATATTAAATAAAATTGTGCAAATGCCGCCTCTGATAAACTTAAATAAAAAGTGATCAAAATGTCCCATGTAGTCCAAAATAGTACCACTACAAATGTCAACTCTTCATGGAAAAAAATTGCCATCATACAACATTGTCGGTATAAAAATAAAAAAGAATACAGCTCTGAAAAAGAAGCAATGCACTAACAAGTTTTGTTTTATCAAAAATAGTTTTTATAGTGTAAAAGTAATAAACCATCCAATAAAGTACATGAATGATGTACTGCCATAATTGTGCCGACCGGCAGAATGAAATTATCGTGTTATTGATAATGCACGATGAACAACGTAAATAGTAATTATAATAATCTTGCCAATATTACTGATTTTGGGTAATACGCCTCACTAAAAATTTCATAAAATGTGATCAAAAGGTCATATATACCCAAAATTAGTACTATTCAAAACCGCTACCTATCCTGCAAAAAATAAGACCCCACAGAGTTTCAATATACTTCTATTAGCAAGAATTAAATCGGAGAATTGGCAAAGACACCAATTACGGAGATGGAAAGGAAGGCTGTAAGGGGAGGAGTAGGCTTCCATTTGTGCACAGGGTCTTATGTTTCCCTGTGCTCAAATATTAAGTAAAAATTGTGCAAATGCCGCCTCTGTAAAACTAAAATAAAAAGTGATCAAAATGACCCATGTACTCCAAAATGGTAACACTACGAACATCAACTCTTCATGGAAAAAATTATTGTCATCACACAAGTACTGCTATTAGCAAGAATTACAACAGACAATTGGTAAAGACAGAAATTATGGAGATGGAAAGGAAGGCTATAAGGGGAGGAGGAGGCCTCCATTTGGGCACAGGCCCAAAAATATTAAATAAAAACCTAGCCATTGTTGCCTCTGTAAAACTAAAATAAAAAGTGGTCAAAATGTCCCATGTACTCCAAAATGGCACCACTAAGAATGTCAACTCTTCATGGAAAAAAATTTGTCATCACAAAAGTACTACTCTTAGCAATAATTACAACAGAGAATTGGTAAAGACAGCAATTATGGAGATGGAAAGGAAGGCTATAAGGGGAGGAGGAGGCCTCCATTTGGGCACAGACTCTTATGTTTTCCTGTGCTCAAATATTAAATAAAAACTGTGCAAATGCCGCCTCTATTAAACTTAAATAAAAAGTGATCAAAATGTCCCCTGTACTCCAAAATGGTACCACTACGAATGTCAACTCTTCATGGAAAAAAAAAATGGCAGCACACAAGTACTGCTATTAGCAAGAATTGCAACAGACAATTGGTAAAGACAGAAATTATGTTGAAGGAAAGGAAGGCTATAAGGGGAGGAGGAGGCCTCCATTTGGGCACAGGCCCAAAATATTAAATAAAAACCTAGCCATTGTCGCCTCTGTAAAACTAAAATAAAAAGTGATCAAAATGTCCCATGTACTCCAAAATGGTACCACTAAGAATGCCAATTCTTCATGGAACAAATTTGCCATCAAACAACATATTTGGTATTAAAATAAAAAAAATACAGCTCTCAAAAAGTAGCGATGCACAAACAATTTTTTTTAATCAAAAATAGTTTTTATAGTGTAAAAGTAATAAACCATCCAATAAAGTACATGAATGAGGTATCACCATAATTGTGCCGACCTGCAGAATGAAATTATCATGTTATTGATAATGCACGTTGAACAACGTAAAAAGTAATAATAATAATCTTGCCAAAATTACTGATTTATACTCCTCACTAAAAAGTCATAATATGTGATCAAAATTTCAGATATGCCCAAAAATAGTACTATTCAAAACCGCTACCTTTCCTGCAAAAAATAAGACCCCACACAGTTTCAATATACTTTTAGCAAGAATTACAGCAAAGAATTGGCAAAGACACCAATTATGGAGATGGAACGGAAGGTTATAAGGGGAGGAGGAGGCCTCCATTTGGGCAAAGGGTCTTATGTTTCCCTGTGCTCAAATATTAAATAAAAACTGTGCAAATACCGCCTCTGTAAAACTAAAATAAAAAGTGATCATAATGTCCCATGTACTCCAAAATGGTACCACTACGAACGTCAACTCTTCATGGAAAAAAAATTGTCATCACACAAGTACTGCTATTAGCAAGAATTACAACAGAGAATTGGTAAAAACAACAATTATGGAGATGGAAAGGAAGGCTATAAGGGGAGGAGGAGGCCTTCAATTGGGCACCGGGTCTTATGTTTCCCTGTGCTCAAATATTAAATAAAAACTGTGCAAATGCCACCTCTGTTCAACTAAAATAAAAAGTGATCATAATGTCCCATGTACTCCAAAATGGTACCACTACGAATGTCAACTCTTCATGGAAAAAAAAATTGTCATCATAAAAGTACTGCTATTAGCAAGAATTACAACAGAGAATTGGTAAAGACAGCAATTATGGAGATGGAAAGGATGGCTATAAGGGGAGGAGGAGGCCTCCATTTGGGCACAGGCCCAAAATATTAAATAAAAACCTAGCCAATGTCGCCTCTGTAAAACTGAAATAAAAAGTGACCAAAATGTCCCATGTACTCCAAAATGGTACCACTAAGAATGCCAACTCTTCATGGAACAAATTTGCCATCAAACAACATTGTTGGTATTAAAATAATTTAAAAAAAAACAGCTCTCAAAAAGTAGCGATGCACCAACAATTTTTATTAATCTAAAATAGTTTTTATAGTGTAAAAGTAATAAACCATCCAATAAAGTACATGAATGAGGTATCACCATAATTGTGCCGACCTGCAGAACGAAAAGATCATGTTATTGATAATGCATGGTGAACAACGTAAAAAGTAATAATAATAGTCTTGCCAAAATTACTGATTTTGGCAAATACTCCTCACTAAGAAGTCATAAAATGTGATCAAAATGTCAGATATACCCAAAAATAGTACTATTCAAAACCGCTACCTATCCTGCAAAAAATAAGACCCCACACAGTTTCAATATACTGCTATTTGCAAGAATTACAGCAGAGAATTGGCAAAGACACCAATTTTGGAGATGGAAAGGAAGGTTATAAGGTTAGGAGGAGGCCTCCATTTGTTCACAGCTTCATATGTTTCCCTGTGCTCAAATATTAAATAAAAACTGTGCAAATGCCGCCTCTGTAAAACTAAAATAAAAAGTGATCAAAATGACCCATGTACTCCAAAATGGTACCACTACGAACGTCAACTCTTCATGGAAAAAAAATTGTCATCGCACAAGTACTGCTATTAGCAAGAATTACAACAGAGAATTGGTAAAAACAACAATTATGGAGATGGAAAGGAAGGCTATAAAGGGAGGAGGAGGCCTTCATTTGGGCACAGGGTCTTATGTTTCCCTGTGCTCAAATATTAAATAAAAACTGTGCAAATGCCACCTCTGTTAAACTAAAATAAAAAGTGATCATAATGTCCCATGTACTCCAAAATGGTATCACTACGAATGTCAACTCTTCATGGAAAAAAAAATTGTCATCATAAAAGTACTGCTATTAGCAAGAATTACAACAGAGAATTGGTAAAGACAGAAATTATAGAGATGGAAAGGAAGGCTATAAGGGGAGGAGGAGGCCTCCATTTGGGCACAGGGTCTTATGTTTTCCTGTGCTCAAATATTAAATAAAAACTGTGCAAATGCCGCCTCTGTTAAACTAAAATAAAAAGTGATCAAAATGTCCCATGTACTCCAAAATGGTACCACTACGAACGTCAACCCTTCATGGAAAAAAAATTGTCATCACACAAGTACTGCTATTAGCAAGAATTACAACAGATAATTGGTAAAGTGAGGAATTATGGAGATGGAAAGGAAGGCTATATGGGGAAGAGGAGCCCTCCATTTGGGCAGAGGCCCAAAATATTAAATAAAAACCTAGCCATTGTCACCTTTGTAAAACTAAAATAAAAAGTGATCAAAATGTCCCATGTACTCCAAAATGGTACCACTAAGAATGCCAACTCTTCATGGTACAAATTTGCCATCAAGCAACATTGTTGGTATTAAAATAATAAAAAAACAGCTCTCAAAAAGTAGCGATGCACCAACAATTTTTATTAATCAAAAATAGTTTTTATAGTATAAAAGTAATAAACTATCAAATAAAGTACATGAATGAGGTATCACCATAATTGTGCCGACCTGCAGAACGAAATTATCATGTTATTGATAATGCACGGTGAACAACGTAAAAAGTAATAATAATAATCTTGCCAAAATTACTGATTTTGGCTAATACTCCTCACTAAAAAGTCATAATATGTGATAAAAATTTCAGATATGCCCAAAAATAGTACTATTCAAAACCGCTACCTTTCCTGCAAAAAATAAGACCCCACACAGTTTCAATATACTGCTTTTAGCAAGAATTACAGCAAAGAATTGGCAAAGACACCAATTATGGAGATGGAACGGAAGGTTATAAGGGGAGGAGGAGGCCTCCATTTGGGCAAAGGGTCTTATGTTTCCCTGTGCTCAAATATTAAATAAAAACTGTGCAAATGTGGCCTCCGTAAAACTAAAATAAAAAGTGATCAAAATGACCCATGTACTCCAAAATGGTACCACAACGAACGTCACCTCTTCATGGAAAAAAAATTGTCATCACACAAGTACTGCTATTAGCAAGAATTACAACATAGAATTGGTAAAAACAACAATTATGGAGATGGAAAGGAAGGCTATGAGGGGAGGAGGAGGCCTTCAATTGGGCACAGGGTCTTATGTTTCCCTGTGCTCAAATATTAAATAAAAACTGTGCAAATGCCACCTCTGTAAAACTAAAACAAAAAGTGATCATAATGTCCAATGTACTCCAAAATGGTACCACTACGAATGTCAACTCTTCATGGAAAAAAAATAGTTATCATCATAAAAGTACTGCTATTAGCAAGAATTACAACAGAGAATTGGTAAAGACAGCAATTATGGAGATGGAAAGGAAGGCTATAAGGGGAGGAGGAGGCCTCCATTTGGGCACAGGCCCAAAATATTAAATAAAAACCTAGCCATTGTCGCCTCTGTAAAACTGAAATAAAAAGTGACCAAAATGTCCCATGTACTCCAAAATGGTACCACTAAGAATGCCAACTCTTCATGGAACAAATGTGCCATCAAACAACATTGTTGGTATTAAAATAAAAAAAAATACAGCTCTCAAAAACTAGCGATGCACAAACAATTTTTTTTAATCAAAAATAGTTTTTATAGTGTAAAAGTAATAAACCATCCAATAAAGTACATGAATGAGGTATCACCATAATTGTGCCGACCTGCAGAAAGAAATTATCATGTTATTGGTAATGCACTTTAAACAACGTAAAAAGTAATAATAATAATCTTGCCAAAATTACTGATTTTGGCTAATACTCCTCACTAAAAAGTCATAATATGTGATCAAAATTTCAGATATGCCCAAAAATAGTACTATTCAAAACCGCTACCTATCCTGCAAAAAATAAGACCCCATACAATTTCAATATACTGCTATTAGCAAGAATTACAGCAAAGAATTGGCAAAGACACCAATTATGGAGATGGAAAGGAAGGTTATAAGGGGAGGAGGAGGCCTCCATTTGGGCACAGGGTCTTATGTTTCCCTGTGCTCAAATACTAAATAAAAACTGTGCAAATGCCGCCTCTGTAAAACTAAAATAAAAAGTGATCAAAATGACCCGTGTACTCCAAAATGTTACCACTACGAACGTCAACTCTTCATGGAAAAAAAATTGTCATCACACAAGTACTGCTATTAGCAAGAATTACAACAGAGAATTGGTAAAAACAACAATTATGGAGATGGAAAGGAAGGCTATAAGGGGAGGAGGAGGCCTTCAATTGGGCACCGGGTCTTATGTTTCCCTGTGCTCAAATATTAAATAAAAACTGTGCAAATGCCACCTCTGTTCAACTAAAATAAAAAGTGATCATAATGTCCCATGTACTCCAAAATGGTACCACTACGAATGTCAACTCTTCATGGAAAAAAACATTGTCATCATAAAAGTACTGCTATTAGCAAGAATTACAACAGAGAATTGGTAAAGACAGCAATTATGGAGATGGAAAGGAAGGCTATAAGGGGAGGAGGAGGCCTCCATTTTGGCACAGGGTCTTATGTTTTCCTGTGCACAAATATTAAATAAAAACTGTGCAAATGCCGCCTCTGTTAAACTAAAATAAAAAGTGATCAAAATGTCCCATGTACTCCAAAATGGTACCACAACGAACGGCAACTCTTCATGGAAAAAAAATTGTCATCACACAAGTACTGCTATTAGCAAGAATTACAACAGACAATTGGTAATGTGAGGAATTATGGAGATGGAAAGGAAGGCTATATGGGGAGGAGGAGGCCTCCATTTGGGCAGAGGCCCAAAATATTAAATAAAAACCTAGCCATTGTCGCCTCTGTAAAACTAAAATAAAAAGTGATCAAAATGTCCCATGTACTCCAAAATGGTACCACTAAGAATGCCAACTCTTCATGGAACAAATTTGCCATCAAACAACATTGTTGGTATTAAAATAATAAAAAAAAAACAGCTCTCAAAAAGTAGCGATGCACCAACAATTTTTATTAATCTAAAATAGTTTTTATAGTGTAAAAGTAATAAACCATCCAATAAAGTACATGAATGAGGTATCACCATAATTGTGCCGACCTGCAGAACGAAATGATCATGTTATTGATAATGCACGGTGAACAACCTAAAAAGTAATAATAATAATCTTGCCAAAAGTATTGATTTTGGCAAATACTCCTCACTAAGAAGTCATGAAATGTGATCAAAATGTCAGATATACCCAAAAATAGTACTATTCAAAACCGCTACCTATCCTGCAAAAAATAAGACCCCACACAGTTTCAATATACTGCTATTTGCAAGAATTACAGCAGAGAATTGGCAAAGACACCAATTTTGGAGATGGAAAGGAAGGTTATAAGGTTAGGAGGAGGCCTCCATTTGGGCACAGGGTCATATGTTTCCCTGTGCTCAAATATTAAATAAAAACTGTGCAAATGCCGCCTCTGTAAAACTAAAATAAAAAGTGATCAAAATGACCCATGTACTCCAAAATGGTACCACTACGAACGTCAACTCTTCATGGAAAAAAAATTGTCATCGTACAAGTACTGCTATTAGCAAGAATTACAACAGAGAATTGGTAAAAACAACAATTATGGAGATGGAAAGGAAGGCTATAAGGGGAGGAGGAGGCCTCCATTTGGGCACAGGGTCTTATGTTTTCCTGTGCTCAAATATTAAATAAAAACTGTGCAAATGCCGCCTCTGTTAAACTAAAATAAAAAGTGATCATAATGTCCCATGTACTCCAAAATGGTACCACTACGAATGTCAAATCTTCATGGAAAAAAAATTGTCATCACACAAGTACTGCTATTAGCAAGAATTACAACAGACAATTGGTAAAGTGAGGAATTATGGAGATGGAAAGGAAGGCTATATGGGGAGGAGGAGCCCTCCATTTGGGCAGAGGCCCAAAATATTAAATAAAAACCTAGCCATTGTCGCCTCTGTAAAACTAAAATAAAAAGTGATCAAAATGTCCCATGTACTCCAAAATGGTACCACTAAGAATGCCAACTCTTCATGGAACAAATTTGCCATCAAACAACATTGTTGGTATTAAAATAATTAAAAAAAACAGCTCTCAAAAAGTAGCGATGCACCAACAATTTTTATTAATCTAAAATAGTTTTTATAGTGTAAAAGTAATAAACCATCCAATAAAGTTCCTGAATGAGGTATCACCATAATTGTGCCGACCTGCAGAACGAAATGATCATGTTATTGATAATGCACGGTGAACAACCTAAAAAGTAATAATAATAATCTTGCTAAAATTACTGATTTTGGCAAATACTAATCACTAAGAAGTCATAAAATATGATCAAAATGTCAGATATACCCAAAAATAGTACTATTCAAAACCGCTACCTTTCCTGCAAAAAATAAAACTCCACACAGTTTCAAAGTACTGCTATTAGCAAGAATTACAACAGAGAATTGGTAAAAACAACAATTATGGAGATGGAAAGGAAGGCTATAAGGGGAGGAGGAGGCCTTCATTTGGGCACAGGGTCTTATGTTTCCCTGTGCTCAAATATTAAATAAAAACTTTGCAAATGCCACCTCTGTAAAACGAAAATAAGAAGTAATCAAAAATGTCCCATGTACTCCAAAATGGTACCACTACGAATGTCAACTCTTCATGGAAAAAAAAATTGTCATCACAAAAGTACTGCTATTAGCAAGAATTACAACAGACAATTGGTAAAGACACCAATTATGGAGATGGAAAGGAAGGCTATAAGGGGAGGAGGAGGCCTCCATTTGGGCACAGGCCCAAAATATTAAATAAAAACCTAGCCATTGTCGCCTCTGTAAAACTAAAATAAAAAGTGATCAAAATGTCCCATGTACTCCAAAATGGTACCACAAAGAATGCCAACTCTTCATGGAACAAATTTGCCATCAAACAACATTGTTGGTATTAAAATAAAAAAAAATACAGCTCTCAAAAAGTAGCGATGCACCAACAATTTTTCTTAATCAAAAATAGTTTTTATAGTGTAAAAGTAATAAACCATCCAATAAAGTACATGAATGAGGTATCACCATAATTGTGCCGACCTGCAGAACGAAATTATCATGTTTTTGATAATGCATGGTGAACAACGTAAAAAGTAATAATAATAATCTTGCCAAAATTACTGATTTTGGCACATACTCCTCACTAAAAAGTCATAAAATGTGATCAAAATGTCAGACATACCCAAAAATAGTACTATTCAAAACCGCTACCTATCCTGCAAAAAATTAGACCCCACACAGTTTCAATATACTGCTATTTGCAAGAATTACAGCAGAGAATTGGCAAAGACACCAATTATGGAGATGGAAAGGAAGGTTTTAAGGGGAGGAGGAGGCCTCCATTTGGGCATAGGGTCTTATGTTTCCATGTGCTCAAATATTAAATAAAAACTGTGCAAATGCCGCCTCTGTAAAACTAAAATAAAAAGTGATCAAAATTACCAATGTACTCCAAAATGGTACCACTACGAACGTCACCTCTTCATGGAAAAAAAATTGTCATCACACAAGTATTGCTATTAGTAAGAATTACAACAGAGAATTGGTAAAAACAACAATTATGGAGATGGAAAGGAAGGCTATAAGGGGAGGAGGCCTTCAATTGGGCACAGGGTCTTATGTTTGCCTGTGCTCAATTATTAAATAAAAACTGTGCAAATGCCACCTCTGTAAAACGAAAATAAGAAGTAATCAAAATGTCCCATGTACTCCAAAATGGTACCACTACGAATGTCAGATCTTCATGGAAAAAAAATTGTCATCACAAAAGTACTGCTATTAGCAAAAATTACGATAGAGAATTGGTAAAGACAGCAATTATGGAGATGGAAAGAAAGGCTATAAGGGGAGGAGGAGGCCTCCATTTGGGCACAGGGTCTTATGTTTTCCTGTGCTCAAATATTAAATAAAAACTGTGCAAATGCCACCTCTGTAAAACGAAAATAAGAAGTAATCAAAATGTCCCATGTACTCCAAAATGGTACCACAACGAATGTCAACTCTTCATGGAAAATAAAAACTGGCATCACACAAGTACTGCTATTAGCAAGAATTACAACTGACAATTGGTAAAGACAGAAATTATGGTGATGGAAAAGAAGGCTATAAGGGGAG
Organism: Hyla sarda; assembly: GCF_029499605.1. Taxonomy (NCBI): domain Eukaryota; kingdom Metazoa; phylum Chordata; class Amphibia; order Anura; family Hylidae; genus Hyla; species Hyla sarda. The sequence continues at coordinate 334,759,603 of NC_079190.1, read as the reverse complement.
GAGGAGGCCTCCATTTGGGCACAGGCCCAAAATATTAAATAGAAACCTAGCCATTGTCGCCTCTGTAAAACTAAAATAGAAAGTGATCAAAATGTCCCATGTACTCCAAAATGGTACCACTACGAACGTCAACTCTTCATGGAAAAAAAATTGTCATCACACAAGTATTGCTATTAGTAAGAATTACAACAGAGAATTGGTAAAGACAGCAATTATGGAGATGGAAAGGAAGGCTATAAGGGGAGGAGGAGGCCTCCATTTGGGCACAGAGTCTTATGTTTTCCTGTGCTCAAATATTAAATAAAAACTGTGCAAATGCCGCCTCTGTTAAACTAAAATAAAAAGTGATCAAAATGTCCCATGTACTCCAAAATGGTACCACTACGAACGTCAACTCTTCATGGAAAAAAAATTGTCATCACACAAGTACTGCTATTAGCAATAATTACAACAGAGAATTGGTAAAAACAACAATTATATAGATGGAAAGGAAGTCTATAAGGGGAGGAGGAGGCCTTCAATTGGGCACAGGGTCTCAAGTTTCCCTGTGCTCAAATATTAAATAAAAACTGTGCAAATGCCACCTCTATAAAACTAAAATAAAAAGTGATCAAAATGTCCCATGTACTCCAAAATGGTACCACTACGAATGTCAACTCTTTATGGAGAAAAAATTGTCATCACAAAGGTACTGCTATTAGCAAAAATTACAACAGAGAATTGGTAAAGACAGCAATTATGGAGATGGAAAGGAAGGCTATAAGGGGAGGAGGAGGCCTCCATTTGGTCACAGAGTCTTATGTTTTCCTGTGCTCAAATATTAAATAAAAACTGTGCAAATGCCGCCTCTGTTAAACTAAAATAAAAAGTGATCAAAATGTCCCATGTACTCCAAAATGGTACCACTAAGAATGCCAACTCTTCTTGGAACAAATTTGCCATCAAACAACATTGTTGGTATTAAAATTAAAAAAATACAGCTCTCAAAAAGTGGCAATGCACCAACAATTTTTATCAATCAAAAATAGTATTTATTGTGTAAAAGTAATAAACCACCCAATAAAGTACATGAATGAGGTATCACCATAATATGTATCACCATAATTGTGCCGACCTGCAGAACGAAATTATCATGTTATTGATAATGCACGGTGAACAACGCAAAAAGTAATAATAATAATCTTGCCAAAATTACTGATTTATGCTAATACTCCTCACTAAAAAGTCATAAAATGTGATCAAAATGTCAGATATACCCAAAAATAGTACTATTCCAAACCGCTACCTATCCTGCAAAAAATAAGACCCCACACAGTTTCAATATACTGCCATTAGCAAGAATTACAGCAGAGAATTGTCAAAGACACCAATTATGGAGATGGAAAGGAAGGTTATAAGGGGAGGAGGAGGCCTCCATTTGGGCACAGTGTCTTATGTTTCCATGTGCTCAAATATTAAATAAAAACTGTGCAAATTCCGCCTCTGTAAAACTAAAATAAAAAGTGATCAAAATGACCCATGTACTCCAAAATGGTACCACTACGAACGTCAACTCTTCATGGAAAAAAAATTCTCATCACACAAGTACTGCTATTAGCAAGAATTACAACAGAGAATTGGTAAAAACAGCAATTATGGAGATGGAAAGGAAGGCAATAAGGGGAGGAGGAGGCCTTCATTTGGGCACAGGGTCTTATGTTTTCCTGTGCTCAAATATTAAATAAAAACTGTGCAAATGCCGCCTCTGTTAAACTAAAATGAAAAGAAATCAAAATATCCCCTCTACTTTAAAATGGTACCACTACGAATGTCAACTCTTCATGGGAAAAAAAAATGGCATCACACAAGTACTGCTATTAGCAAGAATTACAACAGACAATTGGTAAAGACAGAAATTATGGAGATGGAAAGGAAGGCTATAAGGGGAGGAGGAGGCCTCCATTTGGGCACAGGCCCAAAATATTAAATAAAAACCTAGCCATTGCCGCCTCTGTAAAATTAAAATAAAAAGTGATCAAAATGTCCCATGTACTCCAAAATGGTACCACTAAGAATGTCAACTCTTGGAGTGGAGGGGGGGGGGGGGGGACTCTGCCATACAGTTTCTTAGTAGGTGGTTGAAGGAGGGGATAGGGGAAGGGCATCTTACCCCAATGTTTGGGATTGAACGAGCTCATCGGGTACCAAGGCGTATTCCCCCTCCAGGGGGTCCCCCTAGGACAATCCTAATTAAGTTATATACCTCCCAGGACAGGGATACTATCCTTAGGAGGGCAAGAGAGATGAGGGACCTACAGTATAATGGACAGAATATTTTTCTATATCCGGATTTCTCCTGGGAGACCCAGAGGAAAAGGGCATCCTTTCGGGAGATAAAAAGGCGGCTAAAGAACGCAGGGGTGCCCTTCTCTCTGTTGTTTCCAACGAGACTCCGGGTTGAGCATAAGGGAAAGGTAACAATATTTGGAACCCCACAAGAAGTCTCAGATTGGATGGATAAAGAAGGCATCTAATATAAGGCACTACTGTGGCATTAGGGGTTGGAAGTATTAGTTGAGTAATAATGTTACGTCTCGGGGGGGAGGGGTTCTCTGGGGTGTCACTAGGATAGGAGTGCATAGTAGAAGTACGATGCATTATGGGGAGAGTTGGGGAAGGGGGGGAAGGGGAAGGGGAAGGGGGAGGGATGGCACGGGATGATCAAATGAGGGGATCTTTTTTCCTTTTTTTTTTTTTTCTTTTCTTTTTCTCTTAGGTAAATATGTCTATGCTTAAATTATTAGCCTGGAACGTACGAGGTATGTCGGATAGAATTAAAAAGTGTGCAATCTTCGATTATATTCAGAGGTGCCTTCCTGCGATCATATGTTTAGTCGAGACCCATAGGTCAAGAGATGAGCAGATACTTCCAAGGAAGTGGGCCAAAGAAGAATACCACTCCAGACTCTCTTCTTACTCCGTGGGAGTATCAGTATATGTTCACAGGAGGGTACCATTCGAGACTAAGAATGCAAAGGTAGATAAGTATGGTCGATATGTATTTCTTTATGGAATATGGGAAGATAGGGCAGTTATCCTGGCTTTTGTTTATATTCCCCCACCTTTTAGAGTGGATGTTCTGAGGGACCTCGTGAGCTATAGCGAAAGTAAGACACATTCGGCATTATGGATAGTTGGAGATTTGAACAATATAATGGACCCTAGTATGGACAGATACAAATTAGGTAGGAATGTAGGGGGAAATGAAACAGCATTGGCGAGATACTGTGGAGAGATGAATTGGGTTGATGGGTGGCGGAAACTAAACCAGGGAGTAAGACAGTACTCATGTTTTAGTACCTCATACAACACCGCTTCCCGAATTGACTTATGCCTGTGTGATAAGAATGCAATGACCTGGACCAGTAGGGTGCAGTATAAAGCTAAAATCCTATCGGACCATTGCCCAGTGGTGGTGGAAATTGGAGGTAAGGTAATGGGTGGGAAAAGGTTGGGCTTTCGGCTCAACCCCCACTGGATAGAATTAGTGGGAGATCAGGACTGATTTAGACAGGAAATAGAGGCATTCTGGGAGATTAATCATAAGTCCGCAAATCCTCAGGTGGTATGGGATACTATGAAGGCATATTTGAGGGGCCTATATATAGGGCGAATCAGTCAAAAGAAAAAGGAATTCTCACAGGAAGAATCAGTACTGAATAGTAAAGTGGCAACATTAGATGCAGGGATAGAAGAGGATAGTGGGGGGGAACAGCTGTTAGAACTGAAGGCAGCTCAAGAGGAATATAAAGAATATCTACTTAAAAAGGCACAAAATAAACTATTCTTTAGTGGGCAAGTTAATTTCTTTGAGAAAGGGAAACCAAACAAGACACTGTCAAGATTACTTAAAATACAAGGCGATGAATGTGGTATTATGGCTCTGAGGAGGAAGGATGGCAGCATAACCACAGATAGAGAAGAAATAGCCCAAATGGTTGGCTCTTTTTTCTCCAATCTCTATATAGGCAGCAATATTAATAGGGCGGAGGTAGCGGAATTCTTGAGGGGAATTAATATTCCAAGTTTGACAGAGGATGTCAGGGACTCCTTGGATGACCGAATTTCCCTCCAGGAATTGGAGGAGGCATTGGCATCAATCCAAGGGAATACATCCCCCGGGTCTGACGGCATTCCCTTCCAGATATATAGGATATACTCAACTCTGCTACTTCCAAAACTGCTGGGTATCATTAATGAATCCTGGAGGGGGGGTTCTCCCTAAATCTATGTGTGAGGCTAATATTAGACTCATTAGGAAAAAAGATAAAGATCCCTTGGATTTGGGCTCATATCGTCCTATCTCCTTGCTTAATACAGATATAAAGATAATAGCGAAAGCATTGGCAAGGAGATTGGATAAAGTAGTGGAGGCAGTGGTGGGCAATGACCAGGGAGGGTTTAGGTCAGGAAGAACGGTTCATGACAATATTCATCAGGTGTATGAAGCAATCCAGAGTGGATCCCGGGGCCCCCGCTCCATTCTGTCATTGGATGCTACTAAATCCTTTGACAGGGTGGAGTGGGGATACCTCTGGGAAGTTTTGAAGAGGGTTGGGGTGGGCCCGAGATTTTTGAGTTATATTCAGCTACCATACACTAATTCCGAGGCGAGTGTAGTGGGGGATGGAATTCCCTCCTACCCATTCAAACTAAGTAGAGGAACAAGGCAGGGCTGCCCCTTCTCACCCTCTTTATTTTTAATTTATATTGAACCCTTAGCGGCTTGGATAAGAGATAATGATGTTTATGAGGGATTTGGAGTAAATGGAGAGAAGAGTAAGATCTTGTTATTTGCAGATGATATCCTCCTTTTTGTAACTAACCCACAAGAAAAAATACATCGTATCATTAAGATGTTCGAGGCATTTGCCCCTCTATCTGGGTTGGAGATAAATTGGAGTAAATCTACTATGCTCCCCCTGGATGAAGAATTGGGGGAGACGGTAGGAAGACTATCCGTGTTAAAAAAAAAAGAATGTTTCCCTTATCTGGGAGTAAAAATAGCAGCCACGAATGATAGGTTTGTGATTAACAATATACGGCCCCTTTTGAATAGTTTAGCGAAGAGAGTAGAAGTATGGATTAAAATGCCCTTCTCTATGTCAGAAAGGATGGCGATAATAAAAAAGGTGGTCCTTCCACAGATCCTTTTTTTTCTTACTGCCTCGCCAGTGTGGATCGGCAAATGCTGGTTCCGGAAGATAGAAGTGATACTGGGTAGATTGTTATGGGGAAGAAAAAGGGTTCGTCTGAAGTACAGATATTTTATGGCCCCTGGAGATAGGGGGGGATTGGATATGCCCAACTTTTTTGTTTATTACATGGCCGCGCAGTTGGTACGAATCGTGAATTGGAGAAATTCTAGATATCTGGAGAAGATTGTAGTAGATAAGGAGAAAGTGAACATATATGAGGTGTTGGAATTAGATGATTATGAGGAGAGTGGGTCAAATAACACGATGTTATTGTATAAATATAGGAAAGTATGGGAAAGATTAAAGGGAGAATTACATGTAGGAAATAGTTTTGGGTTCACACCCCTATGGGGTAACAATAACTTTAAAGAATTGGTGAATTGTGAGTCAACTTTTTGGGATAGTAAGGGTATAAAACGACTGGAACAATTATTTCATAAAGGACAACTCTTTTCATTTGAGCACATAAAAAGGGGGTATGATATTAGTGATAACGATTGGCTGTACTATTGGCAAGTTAATCATGCAGTCCATAACACGATAGATAAGGAGATATATGTAGCACAGAAACACAATTTCATAGAAGCAATAACTCAAATAGAGCACTTTAAAAAAAAAGGAATATCAATTTTGTATAAGAAATTAAATAAGATTATTGGAGTAAGGGGGATCGATAGAATTAAAGAAAAATGGTCCGGAATAGTGGGCACTGTGCCTGAGGAAGACTGGGACATTATGGCCCTAAATATAAGCAAGGTTTCTCGTAATATGGAACATAAAATTACACAATTTAAGATATTACACAGGACCCACTATTCCGCGCTTCATTTACATAGGATGGGGGTGAGAATCACTTCACAGTGTGTTAAATGTGGTTTGGAAGAAGCGGACTATTTACATAGTTTTTGGTCGTGTGAGAAAATATCTGTTTTCTGGGAATCTGTAATAAAAGAGGTAGAATGTAAAATCCCTGTGAAGGTACCTCGTACGATAGAGTTTATACTGCTGGGAACTATTGGTAAGATGGGCAAATTTGAGTGCCTACTACATCGGATTTTGTTCTTCGCCAGACTGATTATATTAAGGAATTGGATATCCCCTAAAGAACTGCAAATAGAGGAATGGAAGGAAGGTTTGAAAATCATGAAAAATAAGGAGTTTAGGTGGATGAGGAGTAGGGGGGGTCAAAGAGAATGTAGAAAAATTTGGAACTTATGGTAGACTTAAATGATCTTCCCTTTCCTTCTTTCTTTTTTTTTTTCTCTACTCTTTGCTCCTCTCGGTGCCAGTGGGTAGGGGTGTGTGGGGGGGGGGGGGGGTCTGGGGGATGTTGATTAGAATTAGATGTAAACCAGTATGGCCATTTGGCTTCTATGGCTTTTGCTTTTCTCCCGATTGGTGATGTTGTTTTATCGGATTTGTACAATGTATTTTTGTAATTGTTTAATATTAAGATAAAAAAGTTTTAAAATAAAAAAAGGTAGACAAACAGTGCAATAAAATCCATATAACTTGTTATAAAAAGACAAAAAAAAAAAAAAAAGAATGTCAACTCTTTATGGAAAAAAAATTGTCAGCACAAAAATTCTGCTATTAGCAAAAATTACAACAGAGAATTGGTAAAGACAGCAATTATGGAGATGGAAAGGAAGGCTATAAGGGGAGGAGGAGGCCTCCATTTGGGCACAGGGTCTTATGTTTTCCTGGGCTCAAATATTAAATAAAAACTGTGCAAATGCCGCCTCTCATAAACTAAAATAAAAAGTGATCAAAATGTCCCATGTACTCCAAAATGGTACCACTAAGAATGTCAACTCTTCATGGAAAAAATTTGCCATCATACAACATTGTCGGTATGAAAATAAAAAAGAATACAGCTCTGAAAAAGAAGCGATGCACTAACAAGATTTGTTTTATCAAAAATAGTTTTTATAATGTAAAAGTAATAAACCATCCAATAAAGTACATGAATGAGGTATCGCCATAATCGTGCCGACCTGCAGAATGAAATTATCATGTTATTGATACTCCTCACTAAAAATGTCATAAAATGTGATCAAAAGGTCATATATACCCAAAATTAGTACTATTCAAAACCGCTACCTATCCTGCAAAAAATAAGACCCCACACAGTTTAAATATATTGCTATTAGCAAGAATGACAGCAGAGAATTGGCAAAGACCCCAATTATGGAGATGGAAAGGAAGGCTATAAGGGGAGGAGGAGGCCTCCATTTGGGCACAGGGTCTTATGTTTTCCTGTGCTCAAATATTAAATAAAAACTGTGCAAATGCCGCCTCTGTAAAACTAAAATAAAAAGTGATCAAAATGACCCATGTACTCCAAAATGGTACCACTACGAACGTCAACTCTTCATGGAAAAAAAATTGTCATCACACAAGTACTGCTATTAGCAAGAATTACAACAGAGAATTGGTAAAAACAACAACTATGGAGATGGAAAGGAAGGCTATAAGGGGAGGAGGAGGCCTTCAATTGGGCACAGGGTCTTATGTTTCCCTGTGCTCAAATATTAAATAAAAACTGTGCAAATGCCACCTCTATAAAACTAAAATAAAAAGTGATCAAAATGTCCCCTCTACTTCAAAATGGTACCACTACGAATGTCAACTCTTCATGTAAAAAAAAAAATGGCATCACACAAGTACTGCTATTAGCAAGAATTACAACAGACTATTGGTAAAGACAGAAATTATGGAGATGGAAAGGAAGGCTATAAGGGGAGGAGGAGGCCTCCATTTGGGCACAGGCCCAAAATATTAAATAAAAACCTAGCCATTGCCGCCTCTGTAAAATTAAAATAAAAAGTGATCAAAATGTCCCATGTACTCCAAAATGGTACCACTAAGAATGTCAACTCTTCATGGAAAAAAAAAATTGTCATCACAAAAGTTCTGCTATTAGCAAAAATTACAACAGAGAATTGGTAAAGACAGCAATTACGGAGATGGAAAGGAAGGCTATAAGGGGAGGAGGAGGCCTTCAATTGGGCACAGGGTTTTATGTTTTCTTGGGCTCAAATATTAAATAAAAACCGTGCAAATGCCGCCTCTGATAAACTAAAATAAAAAGTGATCAAAATGTCCCATGTACTCCAAAATAGTACCACTTCGAATGTCAACTCTTCATGGAAAAAACTTTGCCATCATACAACATTGTCGTTATGAAAATAAAAAAGAATACAGCTCTGAAAAAGGAGTGATTCACTAACAAGATTTGTTTTATCAAAAATAGTTTTTACAGTGTAAAGGTAATAAACCATCCAATAAAGTACATGAATGAGGTATCGCCATAATCGTGCCGACCTGCAGAATGAAATTATCATGTTATTGATAATGCACGGTGAACAACGTAAATAGTAATTATTATAATCTTGCCAAAATTACTGATTTTGGGTAATACTCCTCACTAAAAATTTCATAAAATGTGATGAAAAGGTCATATATACCCAAAATTTGTATTATTCAAAACCGCTACCTATCCTGCAAAAAATAAGTTCCCACAGAGTTTCAATATACTTCTATTAGCAAGAATTAAAGCGGAGAATTGGCAAAGACACCAATTATGGAGATGGAAAGGAAGGTTATAAGGGGAGGAGGAGGCCTCCATTTGGGCACAGCGTCTTATGTTTCCCTGTCCTCAAATATTAAATAAAAACTGTGCAAATGCAGCCTCTGTAAAACTAAAATAAAAAGTGATCAAAGTGAACCATGTACTCCAAAATGGTAACACTACGAACGTCAACTCTTCATGGAAAAAAAATTGTCATCACACAAGTACTGCTATTAGCAAGAATTACAACAGAGAATTGGTAAATACAGCAATTATGGAGATGGAAAGGAAGGCTATAAGGGGAGGAGGAGGCCTCCATTTGGGCACAGGGTCTTATGTTTTCCTGTGCTCAAATATTAAATAAAAACAGTGCAAATGCAGCCTCTGTAAAACTAAAATAAAAAGTGATCAAAATGACCCATGTACTCCAAAATGGTAACACTACGAATGTCAACTCTTCATGGAAAAAAAATATGGCATCACACAAGTACTGCTATTAGCAAGAATTACAACAGACAATTGGTAAACACAGCAATTATGGAGATGGAAAGGAACGCTATAAGGGGAGGAGGAGGCCTCCATTTGGGCACAGGCCCAAAATATTAAATAAAAACCTAGCCACTGTCGCCTCTGTAAAATTAAAATAAAAAGTGATCAAAATGTCCCATGTACTCCAAAATGGTACCACTAAGAATGCCAACTCTTTATGGAACAAATTTGCCATCAAACAACATTGTTGGTATTAAAAAAATACAGCTCTCAAAAAATAGCAATGCACCAACAATTTTTATCAATCAAAAATAGTTTTTATAGTGTAAAAGTAATAAACCATCCAATAAAGTACATGAATGAGGTATCACTATAATTGTGCCGACCTGCAGAACGAAATTAACATGTTATTGATAATGCACGGTGAACAACGTAAAAAGTAATAATAATAATCTTGCCAATATTACTGATTTTGGCTAATACTCCTCACTAAAAAGTCATAAAATGTGATCAAAATGTCAGATATACCCAAAAATAGTACTATTCAAAACCGCTACCTATCCTGCAAAAAATAAGACCCCACACAGTTTCAATATACTGCTATTAGCAAGAATTACAGCAGAGAATTGGCAAAGACACCAATTATGGAGATGGAAAGGAAGGTTATAATGGGAGGAGGAGGCCTCCATTTGGGCACAGGGTCTAATGTTTCCCTGTGCTCAAATATTAAATAAAAACTGTTCAAATGCCACCTCTGTAAAACTAAAATAAAAAGTGATCAAAATGTCCCATGTACTCCAAAATGGTACCACGACGAATGTCAACTCTTCATGGAAAAAAAATTGTCATTACAAAAGTACTGCTATTAGCAAAAATTACAACAGAGAATTGATAAAGACAGCAATTATGGAGATGGAAAGGAAGGCTATAAGGGGAGGAGGAGGCCTCCATTTGGGCACAGGGTCTAATGTTTCCCTGTGCTCAAATATTAAATAAAAACTGTGCAAATGCTACCTCTGTAAAACTAAAAAAAAAAGTGATAAAAATGACCCATGTACTCCTTAATGGTACCACTACGAACGTCAACTCTTCATGGAAAAAACATTGTCATCACACAAGTACTGCTATTAGCAAGAATTACAACAGAGAATTGGTAAAAACAACAATCATGGAGATGGAAAGAAAGGTTATAAGGGGAGGAGGAGGCCTCCATTTGGGCACAGGGTCTTATGTTTCCCTGTGCTCAAATATAAAATAAAAACTGTGCAAATGCCGCCTCTGTAACACTAAAATAAAAAGTGATCAAAATGACCCATGTACTCCAAAATGGTACCACTACGAACGTCAACTCTTCATGGAAAAAAAACTTGTCATCTCACAAGTACTGCTATTAGCAAGAATTACAACAGAGAATTGGTAAAAACAACAATTATGGAGATGGAAAGGAAGGCTTTAAGGGGAGGAGTAGGCCTTCAATTGGGCACAGTGTCTTATGTTTCCCTGTACTCAAATATTAATTAAAAACTGTGCAAATGCCACCTCTGTAAAACTAAAATAAAAAGTGATCAAAATGTCCCATATACTCCAAAATAGTACCACTACGAATGTCAACTCTTCATGGAAAAAACAATTGTCATCACAAAAGTACAGCTATTAGCAAAAATTACAACAGAGAATTGGTAAAGACAGCAATTAAGGAGATGGAAAGAAAGGCTATAAGGGGAGGAGGAGGCCTCCATTTGGGCACAGGGTCTAATGTATCCCTGTGCTCAAACATTAAATAAAAACTGTGCAAATGCTACCTCTGTAAAACTAAAAAAAAAAGTGATCAAAATGACCCATGTACTCCTTAATGGTATCACTACAAACGTCAACTCTTCATGGAAAAAAACATTGTCATCACACAAGTACTGCTATTAGCAAGTATTACAACAGAGAATTGGTAAAAACAACAATCATGGAGATGGAAAGGAAGGTTATAAGGGGAGGAGGAGGCCTCCATTTGGGCACAGGGTCTTATGTTTCCCTGTGCTCAAATATAAAATAAAAACTGTGCAAATGCCGCCTCTGTAACACTAAAATAAAAAGTGATCAAAATGACCCATGTACTCCAAAATGGTACCACTAAGAATGCCAACTCTTCATGGAAAAAATTTGCCATCACACAACATTTTTAGATTAAAAAAATTAAAAAGAATACAGCTCTCAAAGAGTAGCAATGCACGAACAAGATTTTCTCTATCGGCTCCATTGGGGGACACAGACCATGGGTGTATGCTGCTGTCTCTAGGAGGTATGACATTGTGGCAACAAAAAAGTCAGCTCCTTCCAGCAGGATATACCCACCTCCAGTCCCTGAGCTAATCAGTTTTAGCTTAGTGTCTAAAGGAGGTGGACATGGTTTGGAATTCTCCAGACCAGGTCTTCTGTTTTATTATTTTCCTAGTTAGGGATGTGTTAGTTTTTTATTCCTTTTTCTTTCATGTTTTCAGGTGGGGACTCAGGAACTGCGGCTCACTGTTTCCCCATTGCAATTGAAGGGGCACAGACATTGCGTATATGGGCTGTTAACCCCCTCTCGCCAATGGTCAGCACCTGGGGTTGTATCTCATGGGTCCTGGTCCCCCTATTTCCCTGTTCGCCTCGCTCGCACATGGTAGCTCGGTGTGATGCAGGTGACAGAAAGCTGACAGAAGACCTCACAGAAGACTCCATTAGGTAAGTTCTTCTGACTGAGGTGAGTATATATCCCTTTCTCCCTTAGGTGCTGACTTGCAACCTCTGGAGACCCTCAGTTTTTGGCCCACCTTTCAGGGTCTATGGGGCTGGCCTGTGCTAGGGGCTTTATCCTTATTTCTGGGGTGAGTAGTGGCATATTTGGAATGAATGGCTCATTTTATTCTTATGCGTGCATGTGTGTGTGTGTGTGTGTTTTTTACTATGAATCACTGACTTACTTTAGCTTTCGGCAGCAGTTTGCTGCCGGCAAATATGTGTCTCGCCCGCTCACTTCCCCGCGGGTGCATATGCGGAGTAAGGAGCGTGTGCCATTACTATTTCTTTTTCATAGGCATTTCGGCGGCCGGGGCGCTATAGCTCCGCCCACAGGGCCGCCGGAGCTTACTGGAGGCGCGAATTGTTCTCCAATCAGCGCCGTGTGCGCGATTTTAGGTGTCAGGGGCCAATCAGACAGTGCCTCTGCTTCAGGCACGCCCCTCTCTGGCTATTGGCTGGCCTGTTTCTCCCTCTCTATCAACACAGAGTGAAGTTCTACTCACAGCAGCTGCCACAGGGGACACAGACTCGGGTGAGAGTTCTTTTTTTATTATGTCCGTACCCAGAACTGTTCCTCCCTCTAAACAGACAACTGGAGCATTAGTTTACCATTTTGTCTGTAAGAGCTGTAATTCTAAAATGCCTGATTCTGCTGAACCCACTTGCTCTGCCTGCTCCACTGCTCCCCCAGACCCCCTGGTACCCCTGGCTGCTCTTTCAGTTCTGGTGAATTCGGCCGCCCCTCCAGCCTGGGTTTCTTCCCTATCCCAGTATATGGCTGACTTGACTCAAGTCTCCTGTTCGGTGGCTGAGGCCTCCCGGGACGTGGTGTCTGCCATGAAGATGTCTGCTCTGCGCTGGCCCTCTAAAGGGCCCGGCTCCTCTTCTCCATATACTTCAAGCTCTCACAAGCGTACTAGGGGTGCCTCTTCTGACTCTTCCATTGAGTCTTCAGGTAGACGTGGGTGCTCCCCTCGTGGGTCCCGCCCCCCGTGTCATCTGGTCACAAATGTCGCTCCTCCAGAGGACGTTCCCGGAGTCGCCGCTCTGCCTCGCCAGAGCCGCGTACCGGTCAGGGTCGCCCCCCTCCAGGGCTGCCTCCACTCATTCACATTCTCCTGGTGAACTGGTGGATGAGGCTTCCGAATTCGCATCTGACTCAGTGGACTGCTCGGATACAGTTGAAATGGTGAACTCATTGGTTGCGGCCATAAGAGACACCTTTCACTTAGAGGACCCAGGATCTTCGGACGTGACTCCTGAAGTATCCTTTCATCATGATAAACCAGCTCCTCAAAGGTTCAGCTCTCACGCTGAATTTGACACCCTTCTGGAATCTGCATGGAAACATCCGGACAAGAGATTCCAGGGAATTAAGAAGGTTCTAGTGCCTTACCCATTCGACAAGGACCTTGTCTCTAAGGTGGTTTCACCTCCCTCGGTGGATCCACCAATTTCCCGCCTCTCTAAGGCTACTACACTGCCACTAGCAGATGCGGCTGCTTTCAAGGATTCGACGGACAAGAAGGTGGAGTCCTTAGCGAAGTTTGCCTCTGAAGCAGCAGGCTCTTCTCTGCTTCTCACCTTCGCCTCGGCATGGGTGTCCAAGGCCCTATCGGTGTGTTGCTCAAAACTCCGTCAGGGTATCCAGGCAGGATCCCCCCCAGAGGATCTGTTTGCTTTGGTTCTCCAATGCTCTAAAGCTGGGGACTTTCTGTGCACAGCTTCCATGCAGTCAGCCCGTTGTGCTGCCTTTCTTGGGGGTCACCTAGTGGCCCTCCGCCGTTCCATGTGGCCTAAGGCTTGGGATGCGGATGCCGCCTCCAAAAGATCTCTCACCTAGCTTCCTTTTACTGGTGCCCGTCTTTTTGGCAAGCGCCTTGACGAGATTATCTCTGAGGCGACGGGGGTAAGAGTTCCTTGTTGCCTCAAAATAAGGCTCGCTCTACTTCCCAGAGGAAGTCCTCTTCCTTCTGGTCCTTTCGGACTTTTGGCCCCAATAAGGTTCTCGGCAGACGCCTTCGTGGGACAAGAAGGCTCCCTCGTTCCGGGCGCGTCCGTCTTGGAAGTCGGACACCAACCGTTCCGGCCGTTTTGCGGCCAAATCGGGCAACCGCAAACCCACTTCGGCATGAAGCGAAGCCCCCACCCGCAGATTTTTCTCGGGTGGGAGGTCGTCTCTTACTTTTTCGAGACATCTGGACCACACACATTCAGGACTCTTGGGTCAGGGACGTGGTGTCCAACAGATACCTAATCGAGTTTGCCTCCCTCCCAAGGATTCGTTTTTTTCAGTCCCGGGCCCCCCGGTCTCCTTCTCTGGCGAAGCAATTTTGGGAGGCTCTCCAGTCTCTGCTTCTCCAGGGAGTTATTGTCCCCGTTTCTCCAGGGGAATGTTTTCAGGGTTTCTATTCCAATCTATTTGTGGTCCCCAAGAAGGGCGGTTCTGTGCGGACAATCCTGGACCTCAAGCGTTTCAACCGTCATCTTCTCATCCGCCACTTCCGAATGGACTCTCTCCATTCGGCAGTGGCATCCATGGAACAAGGGGAGTTTCTTTCTTCTGTGGACATCAAAGATGCCTACCTCCATGTTCCAATATTTCCTGGCCATCATCGGTCTGGCCACTGCTCCTCGGGTCTTTACCAAGATCCTTGCCCCAGTGATAGCCCTGTTGCGGTTGAGAGGAGTCTCAGTGATCCCTTACCTGGACGACCGGGACAAGTCTGTCCTCTCTCCTACCCAGTCTCTAATCTTCTTGGGACTTCAATTCAACACGGCCCTGCCCGGATTTGCCTTCCGCCGGACAAACGTCTGACTTTCCTGTCAGGAGTCCGCTCCCTTCGGGCCCAGGCCCCAGCTTCCGTCCACATTTGCATGGAAGTCTTGGGTCGGATGGTAGAGGCCATGGAGGCCGCACCCTTTGACCAGTTTCATTACCGCCCCCTTCAACCGGCAATTCTCTCTCGATGGGACAGGTCTCCTCTGTCTCTCGATCGCAAGATTGCTCTCCCTCGTCGGATCCGTCAGTCTCTGCTCTGGTGGCTCCGCTCCCCCTTCTTCTGGGGCGATCATTTCTTCCCCTCCAATGGCAGGTAGTTACAATGGATGCCAGTCTGTCGGGCTTGGGCGGTGTGTTCAGAGACTGGACAGTTCAAGGCCTCTGGTCTCCCCGGGAAGCCCTTCTTCCGATAAACATCTTGGAACGGAGGGCGATTCTTCTTTGTCTTCTTCATTGGGAGTCCCTGCTTCAGTCCCGCCCTGTCAACGTCCATTCGGACAACGCCACGGCCGTAGCGTACATAAATAGCCAAGCTCGGCAGCTATAGCCAAGGTGACAAAGATTCTCATCTGGGCGGAAAACAAGGTTCCGGCCATTTCGGCGATTCACATTCTGGGTGTGCTCAAGCTTAAAGCGGAGGACGTTCCCGCCATATTGGTAGCTCCAGATTGGCCACGAAGGTCGTGGTACGCCGACGTGGTCAGGCTCCTGGACGTTGCTCTGCTGCGCCTTCCATTTCGTCTGGACCTGCTATCTCAGGGTCCGCTTTGCCACCCCAATTTACAGTCGCTGCATTTGACGGCATGGCGGTTCAGACAGCGGTGTTGAGAGCCTGCAAGTGATTCGCACCATGCTCAGGGCTTGTGAGCCCTCCTCGGCGAAAATTTACCACCGTACCTGGAGGTCTTATTTCCATTGGTGTGAAGCTCAGGTCTTGTATCCTGTTACTTTTTCTGTTCCTTGTCTTCTCTCTTTCTTGCAGTCGGGATTGGAACTGGGGTTGTCTCTCAATTCCCTTAAGGGTCAGGTTTTGGCCCTTTATATTCTTTTCCAGCGTCCTCTGGCTTCTAATTCTCATGTACGGTCCTTCCTTCAAGGAGTGGCGCATGCTGCCTCTCCTTATCGGTCACCTTCTCCCCCTAAGGACTTGAATCTGGTTCTGGGTGTCCTCCAAGGTGAACTCTTTGAGCCCCTTAGAGAGGTGTCCCTACGCCTGCTTTCTTGGAAAGTGGCGTTTCTTGTTGCTATCCCCTCCATTCGGAGGGTGTCTGAATTGGCAGCTCTCTCCTGCCGTTCTCCATTTTTGGTGATCCACCAGGACAAGGTTGTCTTCCGGCCAGATCCTTCCTTTTTGCCTAAGGTTGTTTCGGCCTTCCATCTCAAGAGGACATTGTCCTTCCGTCTTTTTGTCCTGCTCCTTCTCATCCTAAGGAGCGTTTACTCCACAAGCTGGATGTGGTTCGGGCTGTTAGGTCCTATCTCTCTATCACTTCTTCGTTTCGTCAGTGCAATTCCTTTTTCATCCTTACGGAAGGTCGTCGTAAGGGACAACCTGCTTCCAAGGCCACCATTTCTCTGTGGATTCGGTCTACCATTTCGGAAGCCTATCGCCGTAGGGAATCTGAAAAGAGCAAAAGAAGGAAAGACCGACGGAAAGGTGCCTAGTGTGATACCGTTGATGACAGGTGGGAGGGGTTAGTCGAAGAGTAGATAATGGGTGCTCACCTTGAGCGAGCAAAAAACTTGCATGTAGACCCACAGTGGGGTTAGTGGTATGGATAATAGTCCACCGGATGCAGCTGCTAAGCCCAGGGTACAGGACAGGACTAGCCAGTCATGGATAGATATGCAGTGGTAAGGAATAGTGTTGAGCGGCATAGGCCATATTCGAATTCGCGAATATTCGCGAATATATGGACGAATATTCGTCATATATTCGCGAATATTCGCATATTCGTTATATTCTCGTTTTATTTTCCCATATGCAAAAATACGCGTATGCGAAAATTAACATATGTGAAAATTCGCATATGCGAAAATTAGCATATGCTAATGTTCGCATATGCGATTTTTCGCACCCCAGTCTCACACAGTAGTATTACAGCCTTCTTTTCACCACACAAGCTGGAAGCAGAGAGGGGTGATCACTGTGATGTGTACTGTGAAGAAAAAAAATAAATAAAAAATATTCGTAATTACGAATATATAGCGCTATATTCGCGAAATTCGCGAATTCGCGAATATGCGATATTCGCGAATAATATTCGCATTGCGAATATTCGCGAGCAACACTAATAAGGAAGAAAAAAACCCTTTTCAAAGGGCGCTGCTGTTGTCCATTTAAGCACATCTCATATTGTTTGCAAAGGTCACCTTCAAATAAGCATCCTGCCTCCTGCGCGTCCGCTCGTTGATTGATTGCTCCCAATCAATCAACGAGCGGACGCGCAGGAGGCAGGATGCTTATTTGAAGGTGACCTTTGCAAACAATATGAGATGTGCTTAAATGGACAACAGCAGCGCCTTTTGAAAAGGTTTTTTTTCTTCCTTACCACTGCATATCGCCGTAGGGGGCAGATTCCTCCCTTCAGGGTTGTGGCTCATTCTACCTGTTCTGTTGGGGCATCCTGGTCTCTCCAGAACAAAGCCTCGGCCTTGCAGATGTGCAAGGCGACTACCTGGTCATCTTTGCACACTTTCTCGAGGTTCTAGCGGGTTCATACCTTCGCATCGGCTGATGCTAGTCTGGGCCGTAAAGTGCTGCAGGCGGCAGTGGAACAGCGGTCTGCCTGACTGCTTATCTGCCCACGGCTTTGGTACATCCCATGGTCTGTGTCCCCCAATGGAGCCGATAGAGAAAAGGAGATTTCTTAATACTTAACGTAAAATCTCTTTCTCGAAGGATCCATTGGGGGACACAGCTCCTGCCCTTTTCGGTTTCTCTTTGGTTCTCTGTCCAGAGGCGTACCTAGAGCATTTGGCTACCGGGGCGGACCCTTTGTTTGGCGCCCCCCCCCACACACACACACCCACCCCCCCTTAATTACACCCCCTCACTCCCCTCCCCCCAGGAGTGGACTGACAACACTCGGGGCCCCCGGACCAAAAAAAGGCATGGGCCCCTGCTAGGCTCTGCAGCTCGTCAATCTTCTGCCATGCTCCTATTCCACCCAAATCCCACACACATTAAACTAAAATTTATATATATAAGAAACACTTTAACGTATGTAAATTTCCATGACCATTAATACTGGTATACAAGGAGTAAATATATACCACCACACAATAACTGGATAATACCGCCATACTGTACTGAATAAAACCACTATATACAGACCAGTATACTATAAAGGATCTGTATACAATATAAGTGATTATTTACAGGACCGTATGGCGGTAGATATCAGCTGTACACAGGATGTGTATACCATATAAGCGATTACAGTTACATTTTGGGACTCACAATTACGTCTTTTCTGATCAGCAGCGTCCTCTTTCCTTTTCTTCTCTGTCCGGATAAGACCGCCATGTAGATCTCTTAACATCTGCAGGAAAAACATGTCAGACTCTGCATATATTCAGTGCCCTCCTCTACACAATCTTCCCATCTATAGGCCCACAAACTGTAATAATGCCCTCCTTGGTGTCCTGCATAGTAAAAGGGCAGGTAGGTAGGTAGCCAGGTAACCCCCTCTTTCCCATAGGTATATGCAGAGTTACACCCCCTCTCTTTCTCATAGGTATATTCAGAGTTACACCCCCCCTCTCTTTCTCATAGGTATATGCAGAGCTACGCTACACCCCCCTCTTTCCCATAGGTATATGCAGAGCTACACCCCCCCTCTTTCCCATAGGTATATCTAGGGCTGGGCGGTATATCGGTTCATAACGAATACCAAGTTTTTTGGGCTGCACGATATGAATTTTCCCCCATACCGCAATACCGGTTGGGCCCCTCCCCCTCGGAAATGTATTATCAGCCTAGCACAGCGCTGTCCCCACATCGGGAACTAATCCTATGTTACCCGCCAGCACTGTTCTGCTCCCCCCAATTAATGATCAGCCCAGCTGGGTACTACTCACATATGTCAAGCACTCCCCTCCTCCTCTTTGTTGGGGGTCGCCGGGCGCTGGAACTCTATACTGTACGCCAGTGGTCTCCAGCCTGCAGACCTCCAGATGTTGCAAAACTACAACTCCCAGCATTCCCGGACAGCCAGGCATGCTGGGAGTTGTAGTTTTGCAACAGCTGGAGGTCCGCAGGTTTGAGATCACTGCTGTACGCTGTATACCTATGCCCGGGATGCAAAAGATACAGAAAATAAACTTAACTCACCCACGTCGGCCGCACGCTGGGGCCGGGAATGCCGGACAGCCGTCAGCCTATAACCGGCCAGAGCGATTCCCCGCCCTGGCCAGTGATAGGCTGAGCCCACTGTCATGTATGAAGCCGGCTTCTTACATGACAGTGGGCTCAGCCTATCACTGGCAGGGGCGGGGCATCGTTCTGGCCGGTGATAGGCTGACGGCTGTCCGGCGTTCCCGTCCCCAGCGTGCGGCCGACGTGGGTGAGTTTAGTTTATTTTCTGTATCTTTTGCAGCACGGGCATAGGTATACAGTGTACAGCAGTGGTCTCAAACCTGCATTAATCATTATTGGGGGGAGCAGAACAGCGCTGGTGGGTCTCATGATTTTGGGGGGGGGAAATACCGTTATATACCGTGGAAGTTAAAAAAAATACCGTGATACACATATATGGTCATACCGCCCAGCCCTAGGTATATGCAGAGCACTTCCCTTCTCCCCCCCTTCCCTATAGGTATATGCAGTGCACCCCCCTCCCCCCTTCCCTATAGGTAAATACAGAGAACCCCCCTCTCCCCCCTTCCCTATAGGTATATGCAGAGCACCCCCTCTCCCCCCCTTCCCTATAGGTATATGCAGAGCACCCCCCCTCCCCCTTCCCTATAGGTAAATGCAGAGCACCCCCCCTCTCCCCTATAGGTAAATGCAGAGCACCCCCCCTCTGCCCCCTTCGCTTTAGGTAAATGCAGAGCACCCCCCTCCCCCCTGCCCTATAAGTAAATTCAGAGCACACCCCCTCTCCCCTATAGGTAAATGCAGAGCACCCCCTCTCCCCCCCTTCCCTTTAGGTAAATGCAGAGCACCCCCCTTCCCTATAGGTAAATGCAGAGCACCACCCTTCCCTCTCCCCCCTTCCCTATAGGTAAATGCAGAGCACCCCCCTCTCCCCCCTTCCCTATAGGTAAATGCAGAGCACCCCCTCTCCCACCCTTCCCTATAGGTAAATGCAGAGCACCCCCCCTCCCCCTTCCCTATAGGTAAATGCAGAGCACTCCCCTATAGGTAAATGCAGAGCACCCCCCTCTCCCCTATAGGTAAATGCAGAGCACCCCCCTCTCCCCCCTTCCCTATAGGTAAATGCAGAGCACCCCCCTCTCCCCCCCTTCCCTATAGGTAAATGCAGAGCACCCCCCTCTCCCACCCTTCCCTATAGGTAAATGCAGAGCACCCCCCCCTCCCCCCTTCCCTATAGGTAAATGCAGAGCACCCCCCTCTCCCCTATAGGTAAATGCAGAGCACCCCCCTTCCCTATAGGTAAATGAGAGCACCACCCTTCCCTCTCCCCCCTTCCCTATAGGTAAATGCAGAGCACCCCCCTCTCCCCCCCTTCCCTATAGGTAAATGCAGAGCACCCCCCTCTCCCACCCTTCCCTATAGGTAAATGCAGAGAACCCCCCCTCCCCCCTTCCCTATAGGTAAATGCAGAGCACCCCCCTCTCCTCTATAGGTAAATGCAGAGCACCCCCCTCTCCCCCCTTCCCTTTAGGTAAATATAGAGCACCACCCCTCTCCCCCTTCCCTATAGGTAAATGCAGAGCCCCCCCTCCCTCTCCCCCCCTTCCCTATAGGTAAATGCAGAGCACCCCCCCTCTCCCCCCCTTGGTATGCCACTGTCTCTGTCCGAGGGTGTGTTCAGTTATATTTTTTCTTCTGGTTCTCGGACAGTTCGTGTTTTTTCCTTGACCTGTCGGTCCCCCCTTCCCTTTAGGTAAATGCAGAGCACCCCCCCTCTCCCCCCCTTGGTATGCCACTGTCTCTGTCCGAGGGTGTGTTCAGTTATATTTTTTCTTCTGGTTCTCGGACAGTTCGTGTTTTTTCCTTGACCTGTCGGTCCCCCCTTCCCTTTAGGTAAATGCAGAGCACCCCCTCTCTCCCCCCTTCCCTATAGGTAAATGCAGAGCACCCCCCTTCCCTCTCCCCCCTTCCCTATAGGTAAATGCAGAGCACCCCCCTCTCCCCCCTTCCCTATAGGTAAATGTAGAGCACCCCCCTCTCCCACCCTTCCCTATAGGTAAATGCAGAGCACCCCCCCTTCCCTATAGGTAAATGCAGAGCACCCCCCTCTCCCCTATAAGTAAATGCAGAGCACCCCCCCTCTCCCCCCTTCCCTTTAGGTAAATATAGAGCACCCCCCCTCTCCCCCTTCCCTATGGGTAAATGCAGAGCCCCCCTCCCTCTCCCCCCTTCCCTATAGGTAAATGCAGAGCACCCCCCGATCCCCCCCTTGGTATGCCACTGTCTCTGTCCGAGGGTGTGTTCATTTATATTTTTTCTTCTGATTCTCGGACAGTTCGTGTTTTTTCCTTGACCTGTCGGTCCTCTCCTATTGCTCTGGTACTAAAACTGATTAGCTCAGGGCCTGGAGGCGGGTATATCCTGCTGGGAGGAGCCGACTTTTTTGTTGCCATCGTGTCATACCTCCTAGAGACAGCAGCATACACCCATGGTCTGTGTCCCCCAATGGATCCTTCGAGAAAGAGATTTTACGGTAAGTATTAAAAAATCTCCTTTTTTTAATCAAAAATAGATTTTTGATATTGTAAAAGTAATAAACCATCAAATAAAGTACATATATTAGGTATCGCCATAATCGTACCGACCTGCAGAATGAAATTATCATGTTATTGATAATGCACAGTGAACACCGTAAAAATAATAATAATACTTTTGCCAAAATTACTGATTTTGGGTAATGCCTCCTCACTAAAAATTTCATGAAATGTGATCAAAATGTCAAATATACCCAAAATTAGTACTATTCAAAACCGCTACCTATCTTGCAAAAAACAAGACCCCACACAGTTCCAATATACTGCTATTAGCAAGAATTACAGCAAAGAATTGGTAAATACACCAAATATGGAGATGGAAAGGAAGGCTATAAGGGGAGGAGGAGGCCTCCATTTGGGCACAGGGTCTCATGTTTACCTGTGTTCAAAATATTAAATAGAAACTGTGCCAATGCCGCCTCTGTAAAACTAAAATAAAACGTGATCAAAATGTCCCATCTTCTCCAAAATGGTACCACTATGAAATTTCAACTCTTCATGGAAAATATTTTCCATCGCACAACATTGTCGGTATAAATTGTCGGTATAAAAAAAAAAATATATACACAGCTCTCAAAAAGTAGCGATCCACTAACAAGATTTATTTAATCAAAAATTGTTTTTATAGTGTAAAAGTAATAAACCATCAAATAAAGTACATAAATGAGGTGTCGCCATAATCGTACCGACCTGCAGAATGAAATTATCATGTTGTCACGATTCGGCTGGCTGGAGGTGGATCCTCTGTGCCAGAGAGGGATTGGCGTGGACCGTGTCGGTGGACCGGTTCTAAGTTGCTACTGGTATTCACCAGAGCCCGCCGCAAAGCGGGATGGACTTGCAGCGGCGGTAGCAACCAGGTCGTATCCACCGGCAACGGCTCAACCTCTCTTACTGCTGAGATAAGCGCGGTACAAGGGAGTAGACAAGAGCAAGGTCGGACGTAGCAGAAGGTCAGGGCAGGCAGCAAGGATCGTAGTCAGGGGCAACGGCAGGAGGTCTGGAACACAGGCTAGGAACACACAAGGAAACACTTTCACTGGCACAATGGCAACAAGATCCGGCAAGGGAGTGCAGGGGAAGTGAGGTATAAGTAGGGAGTGCACAGGTGAAGACACTGATTAGGCCTGCTGCGCCAATCAGTGGCGCAGTGGCACTTTAAATCGCAGAGATCCGGCGCGCGCGCGCCCTAAGGAGCGGGGCCGCGCGCGCCGGGACAACACAGACGGAGAACGGGTCAGGTACAGGAGCCGGGATGGGCATCGCGATCGGGCGCGTCCCGCATTGCGAATCGCATCCCGGCTGGGAGTGATATCGCAGTGCACCCGGTCAGGAGGTCTGAACGGGGCGCTGCGAATGAGAGGACGCTGCGAGCGCTCCGGGGAGGTGCGGGGACCCGGAGCGCTCGGCGTAACACATGTTATTAATAATGCACGATGAACACCGAAAAAAATTATAATAGTACTCTTGCCAAAATTACTAATTTTTGATAATGCCTCCTCACTTAAAATTTCATAAAATGTGATCAAAATGTCAGATATACCCAAAATTAGTACTATTAAAAAATTCTACCTATCCTGCAAAAAACAAGACCCCACACAGTTCCAATATACTGCTATTAGCAAGAATTACCGTAAAAAATTTGTAAAGACACCACTTATGGAGATGGAAAGGAAGGCTATAAGGGGAGGAAGAGGCCTCCATTTGGGCACAGGGTCTTATGTTTCCCTGTGCTCAAAATATAAAATAAAAACCGTGCCAATGACGCCTCTGTAAAAAAAACAGCAAAAGTGATCAAAATGTCCAATGTACACCAAAATGACACCACTAGGAATGTCAACTCTTCATGGAAAAAATTTGCCATCTCACAAAATTGTAGGTATGAAAATATAAAAAAGTTACAGCTCTCAAAAATTAGCGAGTAGCCACGAAGTCTGTGTACACTGAGTCGCCGCACGCATGCCCAATGTACTCAGACATCGCGGCTGCTCTGCGATGTCTGACTACAAGCGGTGTCTTGCAGGCTTCATGCGTGTCTGCTCAGAGCGGAGTATTGCCGCTGTGAGCAGGCTGAGGGGCATTCGGGTTAGTTCTAACTGCTGAAGGCACACTATAAGTTTGGTAACTGGCGGATGCCACTGTAAAACACGCTGCGGATCCCTTAAGTGTGACCCTACCCTTAATGTTGACATTAGTGAGAGTTAGACCACTAATGCACAGCGTACCACCAAAGACCATGGAGGAGATTTATCAAAACCTGTCCAAAGGAAAAGTTGCTGAGTTGCCCATAGCAAACAATCAGTTTGCTTCTTTGTTTTTTCAGAGGCCTTTTAAAAAATGAAAGAAGCAATCTGATTGGTTGCTATGGGCCACTCAGCTTCTTTCCCTCTTTGCATATTTTAATACATCTTCCTTTATATTGCTTAGATAACTCCAGAGTTAGATAGATGTGTGTTAAATCAACCAATCAGCAGACAGAGTCCTAGCTGCTGTAAGCAAACACTGAACTGAACCATGGACTGGAGGGTAAAATAAAAGTGAGGCCACCAGCAGAAAAATGCATATATAAAAGAAAAAGGTACAAGAGCCAGAAGACAAAATACTACTGTATATATGTAATATAAGCCGAAGCCCCTAATTTTACCCCAAAATCCCAGGAAAAGTTATTGACTCGAGTATAAGCCTAAGGTGGGAAATACATCATCCCCCCTGTCATCATCCAGACCCCCGTCATTAACACCCTCATCATCATCACCACCTGTCATCATCCCCCCTTCATCATCACAGCCTGTCATCATCCCCCCTTCATCATCACCACCACCTGTCATCATCCCCTTGTCATCATCCCACACCCCCCTTCATCACCCCCTTGTCATCATCCCACCCCCCCTTCATCATCCCCTTGTCATCATCCCACACCCCCCTTCATCATCCCCTTGTCATCATCCCACACCCCCCTTCATCATCCCCTTGTCATCATCCCACACCCCTCCTTCATCATCCCCTTGTCATCATCCCACACCCCCCTTCATCATCCCGTTGTTATCATCACCACATGTCATCAGCCCCCCCTTCATCATCACCTCTTATCAATGTCTGATACAGTGGTCTTCAACCTGCGGACCTCCAGATGTTTCAAAACTACAACTCCCAGCAAGCCCGGGCAGCCATCGGCTGTCCGGGCTTGCTGGGAGTTGTAGTTTTGAAACCTCTGGAGGTCCGCAGGTGGAAGACCACTGCGGCCTTCTACATCATCCAGCCCCCCCCCTCACCCTCTTTAGTTCTGTACTCACCTCCGCTCGGCGGGACGTTAGGGTGCGCTGGTCCGGTGCTGCAGGACTGTCCAATGGGGAGGTCGTCTGGTGGATAGTGGTTACGGGCTGCCATCTTCACCGGGGGGCCTCTTCTCCGCGCTTCGGGCCCGGAAGGAATGTCCCTCTGCATCGTCGTCAAGGCAAGGTGACTATTCCGGGGCCGGGCCCGAAGCGCGGGGAAGAGCCCCCCTCCCCCCCCGGGGAAGATGAAGCACTATCCCACCAGACGACCTCCCCACCGGACAGTCCTGCAGCACCGGACCAGCGCACCCTAACGTCAACGCCGAGCAGAGGTAAGTACAGAACTAAAGGGGGTGAGAGGGGGGGCTGGATGATGTCGAAGGCCGCAGTGGTCTTCAACCTGCGGACCTCCAGAGGTTTCAAAACTACAACTCCCAGCAAGCCCGGAAAGCCGATGGCTGCCCGGGCTTGCTGGGAGTTGTAGTTTTGCAACATCTGGAGGTCCGCAGGTTGAAGACCACTGAGGGCGGAGAGTTCACTCGAGTATAAGCCGAAGGGGGTGTTTTCAGCACGAAAAATCATGCTGAAAAAATCGGCTTATACTCGAGTATATACGGTATCTTGTCTTTCATGTGTAAATCATATAGCTGGTTTCTTTATCATTTTAACTGTGTTTTTTGTTGGGGGGGAGGAGGGGGGGTCCACTGTTTGTTTGTTTGTTGGGCTAGGCACAGTTGCTATGATGACTGTTATACTGCAGCGGCCATTTTATCTGGCATCCTAGAGACAGCTTAAAGGGGTACTCTGGTGCTTAGACATCTTATCCCCTATCCAAAGGACCACAGGGGGGGCGGCGTGTGACGTCACACCTCCGCCCATTTGTGACATCTCGCTCCGCCCCTTAATGCAAGCCTATGGGAGGGGGCGTGATAGCTGTCATGCCCCTTTACATAGGCTAGCATTGAAGGATGGAGCGTGACATAACACAGGGGCGTAGGCGTGAGGTCACACGCCGCCGGCCCTGTGGTCGCTGGTAATCAGACCCGGAGCGAACACGCTCTGGGAACTGATTACAAATGGGGTGCCGCGTGCAAGATCATGGGGGTCCCCAGTGGCAGGACTCCCGCGATCAGGCATCTTATCCTCTATCCTTTGGATAGGGGATAAGATGTCTAAGCACCGGAGTACCCCTTTAAAGACCAGCCCAGTGCTAGTCCTGAGTGTCCCCCAATTGTATGAAAATGATGTCGCTTCTCTATGTGCTCTGTTTCTATAATGTTAGGCGGTCACAGAGGGTGCACAGGTTTGGGCAGTGTTGGCACAGAAGTGAGCATTCCCATTATGCTTTGTACTGAATAGTATAGTCTAGGACAGTGGCGTAGCTATAGAGGTCGCAAAGGTCGCCAGGCACAGCCCCAGGTCCCGGGCCTGAAGGGGAGGCTTGTCGCCGTGGACGCTGCGGCAGCGGCGCTGCCAGTACCAGGCCCGGCGCTAGCCTCAAACCCCCACCCCTCCCCCGCCGAGGTCCCGGGCCTGAAGGGGAGGCTTGTGGCAGCGGCGCTGCCAGTACCAGGCCCGGTGTGGCGCTAGCCTCAACCCCCCACCTTCTACCACAACCCCTAAGCACACACCATAATGTTGCCGAGACGTACACCCCCTCCTCCCCTCACAATATGCAGCGCAGGCACTGCAGACACGCTCCTAATGCCTGCAGCAACGGACTAGCAGTGAGCGCAGAGGAGGGACCGGATCACCAGCAGGTCTCCTTGGTGAACTTCATGGCGGCTGCAGGTGAGTGAGGAGGGGTTAATGGAGGAGTGGTGGGGGGCTTAATTTTGGTTCCGGAGGAGCAGCAGGGATGGCCAGGTGGTCGAGTTGCCTGGCCTTAATTTTGGGTCCGGAGGGGGGTGGGGGGTGTTAATGTCGGGTCCGGAAGGGGGGTTGGGGTCCAGAGGCAGAGTGTGTATGTATGATGTGTGTGTATGTACTGTATGTATGGTGTATGTATGATATGTGTATATGTACTGTATGTATGGTGTATGTATGATGTTTGTGTATGTACTGTATGTATGGTGTATGTATGATGTGTGTGTATGTACTGTATGTATGGTGTATGTATGATGTACATATATGTACTGTATGTATGGTGTATGTATGATTGTGTATATGTACTGTATGTATGGTGTATGTATGATGTGTGTGTATGTACTGTATGTAAGGTGTATGTATGATGTGTTTATGGTGTATGAATGATGTGTGTAAGCAACATGTATGTATGTATAATGTGTGGAGATGTGTGTAAGCTAGAAGGATGTATATATGATGTGTGGAGATGTATTATGCGTGGGGATCTGGAGGCGGCGGGTGTGTATATGAAGTGTTTAAGTATGATGTGTGTGTATGTATCCATTATGCACGTGGGGGGAGGTGGCATGTGTGTGTATGTATGATGTGAGTATGTACTGTGTATGTACTGTATGTATGATGTATGAATGATGTGTGTATATACTGTATGTATGATGTATGAATGATGTGTGTGTATGTGCTGTATGTAAGATGTATGAATGATGTGTGTGCATGAATGGTGTGTGTATGAATGATAGATGTGTGTAAGCAAGATGTATGTATGATGTGTGGAGATGTGTGTAAGGTAGAAGGATGTATGTATGTATGATGTGTGGAGATGTAATATGCGGGGCGATCTGGAGGCGGCAGGTGTATGTATGATATGTGTTTATGTATAATGTATGTGTGTGTATGATGTGCATGTATATGTATGTATTATGCATGTGTGTGTGGGAGGGGTGGGGGGGTGTAGGAGGCGCCAGGCGTGTGTTTGCATGATGTGTGTATGTTTCATAGATGTGTGTAAGCTAGATGTGTGCGTACATGTGTGTGTATTTGTGATGTGCGTATGTATGATAGATGTGTGTAAGCTAGATGAATGTATCTATGATGTGTGAATGTATGATGTATGTGAATGTATGATGGATGTGTGGATGATAGATGTATGTATGAATGATAGGTGTGTGTATGTATGATAGATGGGTGTGTGCTGTGTATATGTATCATAAATCTATCATACACACAAATATCATAACCATACATCTACCATACATACACCAGTCTCATACACATCTATCATACATAAATACATATACTGTTCATCAATGTGGGGGGACAGGAGGTGATTGGATATGGGTCTGACTTTGGGGTCTGGAGATTTTGGCAGGGGAGCCTAGAGCAGAATTCTGGGGTCTGGGGAGGGGGCAGAGGAGCCTGGAGAGGACTTAGTGGTCTAGGGAGGGGGGAAGAAGAGCATGTAGGAGGACTTATGGCTCTGGGAGGAAAGGGGGGTTGGAACAGAGGAGCCAGGAGGAGAACAGAGGGGTCTGGAGGAGGACAGGTGGGATTCAGCTAAACTGAGAAGAAACAGTGTGTAACAGTATTATTAGTATTATTATGAAGGGATTATTATATTTGGAAGGTAGTGTGTGGCAGGGTTATATTCATAGGGTACATCGTATAGCATGGTTATTTTTGAGGGTTTATATTCAGGGGCACAGTGTGTGGAAGTATTATTATATTCAGGGGTAGAGTGGTTGGCAGTATTACGTTCATGGGCACCGTGTAGCAGTATTATATTCAGAGGGTATGGTGTGTGGTAGTATTATATTCAGAGAGCACAGTGTGTGGCAGGATTATATTCAGGGGTAACAGTAGGTGGCAATATTTTATTCAGGGGGAACAGGAGGTGGCAATTTTATATTCAGGATGAACAGGAGGTGGCAGTATTTTATTCAGGGGGTACAGTAGTTGGCAGTATTATATTCAGGTGGTACAGTGTGTGGCAGTATTATATTCAGGGGTTACAGTAGTTGGCAGTATTATATTCAGGGGGTACAGTGTGTGGCAGCATTATATTCAGGGGGTACAGTGTGTGGCAGTATTATATTCAGGGGGTACAGTGTGTGGCAGTATTATATTCAGGGGGTACAGTAGGTGGCAGTATTATATTCAGGGGGTACAGTGTGTGGCAGTATTATATTCAGGGGGTACAGTAGGTGGCAGTATAATATTCAGGGGGTACAGTGTGTGTCAGTATTATATTCAGGGGGTACAGTAGTTGGCAGTATTATATTCAGGGGGTACAGTGTGTGTCAGTATTATATTCAGGGGGTACAGTAGTTGGCAATATTATATTCAGGGGGTACAGTGTGTGTCAGTAATATATTAAGGGGTAGAGTGTGTGGTAGTATATTCAGGGGGTACAGTGTGGGGCAGTATTATATTCAGGGGGTATAGTGTGTGGCAGTATTATATTTAGGGGACACAATGTGTGGCAGTATTACATTCAGGGGGTACAGTAGATGGCAGTATTATATTCAGGGGGTACAGTGTGTGGTAGTATTATATTCAGGGGGTACAGGGTGTGGCAGTATTATATTCAGGGGTACAGTGGGTGGCAATATTATATGCAGGAGGTACAGTGGATGGTAGTTTTATATTCAGGGGGCACAGTGTGTGTCAGTATTATATTCAGGGGTAGAGTGTGTGGCAGTAGTATATTCAAGGGGTACAGTAGATGGCAGTATTATATTCAGGGGGTACAGTATGTGGCAGTATTATATTCAGGGGATACAGTGTGGCAGTATTATATGCAGGAGGTACAGTGGATGGTAGTATTATATTCAAGGGATACAGTGTGTGGCAGTATTATATTCAGGGGGTACAGTATTTAGCAGAATAATAATGATTATTGTCTTCATATGAGGATCTACTGAGAAAGTGAGAACCTATGATGTCCAGTTATCAGACTCTGCAGAGAAGATGGAGCTGGAAGAAGTCCTGGTTTCTGGATCAGATGGAGAAGAAAAGAAAAGACAACAGAGAAGACGTCACTCAGGTCTTTCATATTGTGTTTTCTCCTGACTGTCCCATCAGCTGTAGTCACTTGTTAGTTCTGCAGTGATGATGGGTGATGAAGTACCCTAATCTGTGGCTCTCCATCTGTTGCAAAACTACAACTCCCATAATGCCTATTCTCTCCAGACATGATGGGAGTTATAGCTTTATAACAGCTGGAGAGCAACTGGAACCAATGTGATTGGTGGGGGTCCCAGCAGTTGGATCCCCAGTAGAAAATGGGCTGCTTATTCTTAAATGCCGGGCCTATGTTTTGTCTGTCTGGCCCTGCCTGTCAGTCACTTATATCGTTGTGTATTCTCCTGACTGTGTCTCATCAGTGCTGTAGTCACTGATATCTTTCAGCGGCCAAGTAAGGGGTTGTCTGGGATTGGGGAAGAGGGTTGTCAGGTGATAGGGGGGCCCTAGCAAATTTTTGCACCGGGGCCCTGTGGTTTCTAGCTACGCCCCTGGTCTAGGATACTGTTTTCCAAGCAGTGCACTTCCAGCTGTTGCAAAACTACAAATCCCAGCATGCTGGAAGTTGTAGTTTTGCAACAGCTGGAAGCACACTGGTTAGAAAACTCTGGTTTGGGAGATGGAAACATACATCGCTTTAGTTTTTAGTTTGTGTGTGGTATTGTAGCTCAGATCCATTGAAGTGAATGGAGGGGATTTGTAATAACATATGTACCGTAAAGACAGGTGTGGTGCTGTAGTAAAAAAAGAAAGCAGGTGTGTATGCTTTTTAAATCATGTGGCACCAAGACACAATTAGTTCATTTCTTTTTTAACCTTTATATAGAAGAACATGTGAAAAATTGGATGAGTGGTATACAGCTCTTTAAATACATAAATATTTATTTTGCTATCTAACGAATATATATAGAAATATAGATATGTATAAAGTGTAGTATACACTAAACATGTGTATCCCCTGACTTTTATAACTGTGGAAAGAAACTATGCCGGAGCACCTCTCAATAACCTAACAGCTGATTGGTTGATGAAACAAAGAAGCCTTGGCTGATGACATGACAATCGGGCTGGTGACATCATAATAGCAGATAGATTACTCAGCCAGATGCAAAGAGCAGTCTCTCATTCGCTCACTAGAGTATAACAACATTACATGTGAGAACTCACTGCCCATTGCTGTAGTTTTCTAGTCACTTTATCTTCTTTGCCATTCTCATACAATAAAGGCAAAAAAGGAGTGGAGAAAGGAGAAAATGGGAAGAAAGGTGAGCAAAGACCAGGACAGTGAAAATAATATCGAGGAGCTGCCCAGTACAGCCAAGATACCAAGAAAGAAAAGGTTTATTGGCATTCCTGCAAAATATCTGTGCCTGGATGACCTGTAAAAGGAGGAAAACTTCCAGCAAGGAAGAGAAGTGTAAGAGACCACTCCGGACCGACAACATCCATCTGATCGACGGTACAGGTAGGACATCATGGTAAACTAGAATTGTCTATCATCTTCTTCTATATACTTCTCATTATCACAGGACTCCAGGTGTAATAGGCCAGATTGACTACTACAAGTGGGCCATATTGACTAATGCCACATTTATACACTTTTCTGGCACTTTTCAAAAGGGGGCATGGTTTAAGAAAAAGTTGGTGTAACCTAAGATATGATATCATGTGACAAAAATGCACCAGAATTCTGGAGTAAATTTCTGGCACAGTTTAAAAGGGGTTATCCAGGCTTAGAAAAACATAGTTATCATCCAGAAACATTGTGGCAACTGTCCTTATGTAACATGCTCATTAGTTTAACGCAATTTGGAACTATGGTCGTTGTTATATAATATGTGCACTGACTACTATTCCATAGACTTTACAAATATTTCAATGCTTAAATCTTAATTTGGCCATATTTTTGATATAGCCTAAGTCAATTAATATTTGGGTCTTCCTTAGACTGTCTGGTTTAAGTTTACACTATATAAGAATTAGACAGTTTTAGTAAATCTGGGCCAATAATCTTAGTCTCATTGGAGCTGAAGTTCTAGACATCCTGAGCCTCTGGGATAGGACATGTACATTGGTTTTATCATGTAGCTGGAAGAACTTATCACTTTGCAAAAATTAAATCTTTCTATTCTTTGTTAGAACTTATGTCCAGACCAACAAAGCATTTCTATCATCTCTTTTCCTAATGTTATAGCAGATATTTCCATTCTAATTTCCATTTCTTATGATAAAAACATTTTTCACTAAATGGGAGTCCTTTGGTTGTTATCTGCTTATATCAAGTTCTGTATGAAAGGGTGAGCATCACCATCAGGGAATTACACTTCTGTCAGGGGCCCAACGTCTCCTGTGGTTAGTCACTTCTGGCCAGGGCAGACATCAGCAATTGGACCCCAATACTGCCAAGAAGTCTGGGTGTGTGGCCCTGTATGTGGAGTGGGGTGATACAAAGAAGCAGGGGTTTTGTGGGAGAAGAAGGCAGCAGGGGCTCCAAGAGTGGACAGGGGATACTAAGGGAGAGAGGGACTGTCTATAAGAAATTGGGAGCAGAAGCTGATGCAGGGGCTCTTAGGTAATTTAACAAAATGTTAAGGAGTAGTTACATTTATAAAGATATGAGCTTTGGTGAAAGCGAGAAAGTATGTGCATTCATATCAAATTAATAAATAGCTGAAGATGCTTTTTTTTAGGGATTAGTGGGGTCCCAGTGGTCAGACTCCCCACCAGTTAGAGATTAATTCCCTCAATCTGGGTATGCCCATAAATCTCTACCCATCTTGGAGGTTCACTAGTGTTCTATGAACACACATTAATTCAAAATGGCTTATAATTCCTATCTGTCTGGCTAACAGAGGTGAAGCTTTTGCAAAAATGTTGAGACATAAAGTTTTATAGTTACTGTGGTAATAGTATGGCATACACTTTACTATCATCACAAGAACCACTGCAAAAATTGAATACAAATGCGCAGTGTTTTAATTTTAGATTCCATGCTCACATTCTTGTCATTCTGCTGTTTTCTGTTGTTTTGAAGCACAATTCTACCTGTCATATCTGTAATTCAATCTTGGATTTTACTCTGTCAGCACTAAAACATTGGGGGGGGGGGGGGGGGGCATTTATCATTGTAGGCGTAAGTGAAGCATTTTTCTATACCTTTTTTTGGGTGCTGGTAATGTGTAGGAGCACCAAATGTATTAAATGGTCACAAAGCATTTGATAAATGCCAGCCATTGTGTTTTGTAAATGTAACATACTATCTAGCTGCAATAACATGATAAAATCAGACCTGTACAAGCAGCCTGATAACAGGGTGTAATGTTCTTACAACAAGGTTGGTTAAAAATATGGCCACATGTATTTGTCTAGGGTGACTGTAATGTAGGAAAAAGCTTGGCTACATGGACTTTAGGGTAGATTCATACTATGTTAATGCACATGTTAGTCATATTTATCTGCACACTGTCGAAAACAGGATGCTGACCTATACTGTAAACAGGAAACGTGAGCACCATTGATTTCTATGGCCAGATCCTATTTGTTATTTTAAAAGTGCAATAGGCAGCGCTCTTAAGTTTGCTTAATAGCCCATAGGTCCCGAATGGAGTCACAGGCCCCTATCCGGACCCCAAACACCAGTCATCTAGACCGCCAGCTGGCCTTTAAGACATTGATACAATTGAATTGCTAAATGTGACTATGTTTCCTGCTTCCCTACCTGGCACTTCTTCTGTGATGCAGGTGGCGCAATTACCGCTGGGTGCATCATTCTCCCCTGGCCAGGCCTGGCTAGAAGAGGACATAGCAGGTGCATAGTTGTGTTGCCCCACCTGTGACACTACCAAATGTTGCAGATCTACAGCTCCGATCATGATCTTCTGTCTGTGCATAATGGGAGTTGTAGTTTTAAACAGCTAGAGAGTCACAGGGAATTATTTATTGCACAGTTCATGTTGGGGCATAGTGGCACAGTTCATGTAGGGGTACAGAGGTAAAGATCATGTGGGGGCACAGTGGCACAGTTCATGTGGGGGCACAGTGGCACTGTTCATGTGGGGACATAGTGCTACAGTTCATGTGGGGGCACAGTGGCATCATTCATTGAGAGGGCATAAACATCTTATTCATTGTTTTAAGGGACAAAGAGGTACAAATCACAGTGTTTGTCAATTTTATTTTTGGGGCAAAAGCACGTGCAGTATTATACTCAGGGACACAGTGTGGGTCCGTATTAGACCGGGGGCAAAGTTTGTGGCCATAATATGTATTCAGGGACACAGTATGTGACAGTAATATATTCAGGGGCACAGTGTGTAGCAGGATTAGACCAGGGGTACAGTGTGTGACAGTATTATGCCAGGGACACAGTGTATGGCAGTATTACACCAGGGGCAAAGTTTGTGGCCCTAATATACATTCAGGGACACAGTGTGTGACAGTAATGTATTCAGGGGCACAGTGTGTAGCAGGACTATACCAGGGATACAGTGTGTGACAATATTATGCCAGGGACACAGTGTCTGGCAGTATTACACTAGGGGCACAGTGCGTGGCAGTAATATATTCAGGGGCACAGTGTGTGACAGTAATATATTCAGGGGCACAGTGTGTAGCAGGACTATACAAGGACTATACCAGGAGTACAGTGGGTGACAGTATTATACCAGGGAAACAGTGTATGGCAGTATTACACTAGGGGCACAGTACGTGGCAGTAATATATTCAGGGTCACAGTGTGTGACAGTAATATATTCAGGGGCACAGTGTGTAGCAGGACTATACCAGGGGTACAGTGTGTGACAGTATTATGCCAGGGACACAGTGTATGGCAGTATTACACTAGGGGCACAGTGCATGGCAGTAATATATGCAGGGGCACAGTGTGTGGCAATTTAATACCCGTTTCACAGTGTGTGGCAGTATTATACCAGGGGCACTGTGTGCAGCAGTAATATATTTAAGGGCACAGTGTGCAGCAATATTACATTCAAGAGTACAGTGTGTAACAGTATTATATGTTGAGGCACAGTGTGTAGCAGGACTATACCAGGAGTACAGTGTGTGACAGTATTATACCAGGGACACAGTGTATGGCAGTATTACACTAGGGGCACAGTGCGTGGCAGTAATATATTCAGGGTCACAGTGTGTGACAGTAATATATTCAGGGGCACAGTGTGTAGCAGGACTATACCAGGGTACAGTGTGTGACAGTATTATGCCAGGGACACAGTGTCTGGCAGTATTACACTAGGGGCACAGTGCGTGGCAGTAATATATTCAGGGTCACAGTGTGTGACAGTAATATGTTCAGGGGCACAGTGTGTAGCAGGACTATACCAGGGGTACAGTGTGTGACAGTATTATGCCAGGGACACAGTGTATGGCAGTATTACACTAGGGGCACAGTGCGTGGCAGTAATATATTCAGGGGCACATTGTGTGGCAATTTAATACCCGTTACACAGTGTGTGGCAGTATTATACCAGGGGCACTGTGTGCAGCAGTAATATATTTAAGGGCACAGTGTGCAGCAATATTACATTCAAGAGTACAGTGTTCAACAGTATTCTATGACGAGGCACAGTGTGTAACAGTATTATATGCAGGGGCGCAGTGTGTGGCAGTATTCAGGTCATACAGGGAACAGTAGAATTAATTCCTCCACACTAATTACCCTGTGACTTATTATTAGGGTAACAATTATGTTCTACAACAGGCAGCACCTATTTCTTTCATGGCACTGTGGCCGCTAGGTGAGCCAGGCCTTAGCATTCAGCTCGGACCTTCACGAGATGGCAGATTCACCTAAATAAGCAGACCCTCACTAAAAATAGTTGAGTACCCCTGATGTAGATAGTTAGACAAACACTGCAATATATTAGTAGGGCCAATAGAGAATGCATGGAGAGCTGGCCATATATGCGCACTGCTGCTCTATTTATTCAGGGAAATATTGAACACCATTCTCATGATCCTTGGGGGTTCCAGCAGTCAAAGATTAAATGTAAATTTTACTGCTTGTAAAAAAATTAGGGGAAAAAAAACTGCAAGATGGCTGTTTTTTCACATTTCCTCCAGAAAAAGATAACAAAAATATACTGTATCCACTCCGGAATTATTCTTTTGTCATGCAACTACAAGGTCTATAATTTGTCATGCAAAATACAAGGTCTTATACAGTCAATGGCACCCCTATTAAAACATTGTACAGCTGCATGCAAAGTCCACTGTATTATAGTTACTTATAATATTATCTGTGCCAGTAGGATTCCCAGGAGGACTATAAGCCAGGACTGCAGGAGCACACAGCAAAATGGACACACAGCATAAATTCTGTCAGTGTGAAGTTGGTCCTGCTTCTTCATTTGCCTGGGCCGCACTGTAATCCTTCTCTTCCTCCCCAGATCTCTAGCGTCTGTGCGGTGCTGGCTTCTCCCCCTGATTCCTTGGCCTGCAGCACAGTCGTAAAGTGTTGTATTGCATCCCCTCTGGCCGCATGGGGCTTAAAGCAAGCAGGGGGTTTGTTTGGGGGTAATGGAGTGCAATGACTGCAGATTTCATAGGGCATTTGGGAAGGGGGAAGAGGGGACATTTTACTTTATTAAGGATGGGGGGGAGGGTGCTATAACGGAAGAGAGCATCAGCAACCCATACTGTATAGCAGTATTTCAAAACCAGTGTGCCTCCAGCTGCTGCAAAACTACAACCCCCGGGATGCCTGGATATGCTAGGGGTTGTAATTTTACACCAGTTGGAAGTCCACAGTTTGGAGACTGCTTTGTAATGTATCCTTTCCTCACCCCTATCCTTTATAATGTATCTCCTCCTCACAGCCACAAGTCCCAGCCTGACCCCAGGTCTTGTGGTGAGGGTGTTGGAAGGGCAGATGTTGTTAACCCTTAGGGCAGATGGCATTAACCTGTGATGCCAGGGTGTGGTTATCCTCTACAATACCCCAGGTATAGCTGCTGGTTCCTGGGCCAGGCGTGGGGCAAATAATCACTCCAATGCAATATTACGGAACAACGGCACTTTACTGAGGCAGACAGATCTTAAAGTCTTTACAGCTCAGTTCGGGCCCAAGGAAATGCTCACGCTTGTTGGCTCGCAGGGACTTGTAGTAGACTTGGACTGAGTTGTGCAACCCACGTTGACTTTAGTTAATGACACTTGACTATCTTGACTAGACTTCTCCCCTGTATTTGTGCTTACCAGGCTTTGACTTTCACCAGTAATGGTTACTGGTGGTGGAAGCGTGGCTGCGTGACTAGGCCTTGATCTCCCTCAGGAACACCAGACAACTCTCAGGTCTTAACTTGACTGTACCTCAGACTTATCTGACTAAGCTAGCTCCTCCCAGGTATATAAGGGAGCAATTTGGAGATGCCCCATTTGTCACCAACAGGTCACCTATTCACTTGCACCTTCCTTGGTAGCAGTGGTCTTAGTAACAATTTTTAAAGGCACATTAAAGGGGTACTCCACTGGAAAACATTTTTTTTTTTAAATCAACTGGTGCCAAAAAGTTGGACTGATTTGTAAATGACTTCTGTAAAAAAAAATCTTAATCCTTCCAGTACTTATCAGCTGCCTTTGTGATCCACAGGAAGCTGTTTTCTTTTTGAATTTCCTTTCTGCCTGACCACAGTGCTCTCTGCTGACATCTCTGTCCATTTTAGGAACTGTCTAGAGTAGGAGCAAATCCCCTTAGAAAACCTCTCCTGCACTGGACAGTTCCTAAAATGGACAGAGGTGCCAGCAGGGAGCACTGTGGTCCGACAGAAAGGAAATTCAAAAAGAAAATAACTTCCTGTGGATCATAACAGCAGCTGATAAGTACTGGAAGGTTTAAGATTTTTTAATAGAAGTCATTTACAAATCTGCTTAACTTTCTGGCACCAGTTGATTTAAAAAAAATTTTTCCATTGGAGTACCCCTTTAACCCCTTAAGGACCAGGCCATTTTACACCTTAGGACCAGAGCGTTTTTTGAACATCTGACCACTGTCACTTTAAACATTAATAACTCTGGAATGCTTTTAGTTATCATTCTGATTCCGAGATTGTTTTTTCGTGACATATTCTACTTTATGTCATTGGTAAAATTTTGTCGATACTTGCATCGTTTCTTATTGAAAAATTCCAAAATTAGATGAAAAAATTTTGCATTTTTCTGACTTTGAAGCTCTCTGCTTGTAAGGAAAATGGATATTCCAAATCATTTTTTTATACCACATATACAATATGTCTACTTTATGTTGGCATCATAAAATGTACGTGTTTTTACTTTTGGAAGACACCAGAGGGCTTCAAAGTTCAGCAGCAATTTTCCAATTTTTCACAAAATTTCCAAAATCACAATTTTTCAGGGACCAGTTCAGGTTTGAAGTGGATTTGAAGGGTCTTCATATTAGAAATACCCCCCAATTGACCCCATTATAAAAACTGCAGCCCCCAAAGTATTCAAAATGACATTCAGTCAGCATTTTAACCCTTTAGGTGTTTCACAGGAATAGCAGCAAAGTGAAGGAGAAAATTCACAATCTTCATTTTTTACACTCGCATGTTCTTGTAGACCCAATTTTTGAATTTTTACAAGGGGTAAAAGGAGAAAATTTATACTTATATTTGTAGCCCAATTTCTCTCGAGTAAGCACATACCTCATATGCCTATGTAAAGTGTTCGGCGGGCGCAGTAGAGGGCTCAGAAGCGAAGGAGCGACAAGGGGATTTTGGAGAGTACGTTTTTCTGAAATGGTTTTTGGGGGGCATGTTGCATTTAGGAAGCCCCTATGGTGCCAGAACAGGAAAAAAAAACACATGGCATACCATTTTGGAAACTAGACCCCTTGAGGAACGTAACAAGGAATTAAGTGAGCCTTAATACCCGACGGCTTTTGCATATGTAAAAAAATGTTTAAAAAATTTCACTAAAATGTGTGCTTCGCCCCAAATTTCAC
This sequence comes from Hyla sarda, assembly GCF_029499605.1. Taxonomy (NCBI): domain Eukaryota; kingdom Metazoa; phylum Chordata; class Amphibia; order Anura; family Hylidae; genus Hyla; species Hyla sarda. Next base: position 334,720,710 of record NC_079190.1, on the reverse strand, counting down.
ATTTATGCAAGGGTTAATAGCAGAAAATACTCCCCAAAATTTGTAACCCCATCTCTTCTTAGTATGGAGGTACCCCATATGTTGACCTGAAGTGCACTATGGGCGAACTACAATGCTCAGAAGAGAAGTAGTCATATTTGGCTTTTTGAGAGCAAATTTTGCTCCGGGGCATGTCGCATTTAGGAAGCCCCTATAGTGCCAGGACAGCAAAAAATACCCACATGGCATACCATTTTGGAAACTAGACCCCTTGAGGAACGTAACAAGGAATAAAGTGAGCCTTAATACCCGACAGATGTTTCACGACTTTTGCATATATAAAAAATGTTTACAAAAATTTCCCTAAAATGTGTGTTTCCCCCCAAATTTCACATTTATGCAAGGGTTAATAGCAGAAAATCCCCCCCAAAATTTGTAACCCCATCTCTTCTGAGTATGGAGGTACCCCATAAGTTGACCTGAAGTGCACTATGGGCGAACTACAATGCTCAGAAGAGAAGGAGTCATATTTGGCTTTTTGAGAGCAAACTTTGCTCGGGGGGGCATGTCACATTTAGGAAGCCCATATGGTACCAGGACAGCAAAACAACCCCCACATGGCATACCATTTTGGAAACTAGACCCCTTGAGGAACGTAACAAGGGGTACAGTGAGCATTTACCCCCCACTGGTGTCTGTCAGATCTTTGGAACAGTGGGATGTACAAAAATTTTTATTTGCACAGCCCACTGTTCCAAAGATCTGTCAGACACCTGTGGGGTGTAAATTCTCACTGCATCCTCATTACATTCCATGAGGGGTGTAGTTTCCGAAATGGGGTCACATGTGTTTTTTTTTTTTTTTTGTGACCCCTGTGCAAATCACCTCAAATGTACATGGCGCACTCTCCCTTCTGGGCCTTGTTGTGCGCCCCTAGAGCACTTTGCGCACACATATGGGGTATCTCCGTAGTCGGGAGAAATTGCATTACAAATTTTGGGGGGCTTTTTTTCCCTTTTACCTCTTGTCATTTTTTTACACTAACATGCTGGTGTAGACCCCAACTTCACCTTTTCATAAGGGGTGAAAGGAGAAAAAGCCCCCCAAAATTTGTTAGGCTATTTCTCCCGAGTATGGCGATACCCCATATGTGACCCTAAACTGTTGCCTTGAAATACGACAGGGCTCCAAAGTGAGAGCACCATGTGCATTTGAGGCCTGAATTAGGGATTTGCATAGGGGTATTCTACGCCAGTGATTCCCAAACAGGGTGCCTCTAGCTGTTGCAAAACTCCCAGCATGCCTGGACAGTCAACGGCTGTCCGGCAATACTGGGAGTTGTTGTTTTGCAACAGCTGGAGGCTCCATTTTGAAAACAGTGGCATACCAGACGTTTTTCATTTTTATTGAGGAGGGGGGCTGTGTAGGGGTATGTGTATATGTAGTGTTTTTTACTTTTTATTTTATTTTGTGTTAGTGTAGTGTAGTGTTTTAAGGGTACAGTCACAGGGACGGGGGATTACAGCAAGTTTCCCACTGCGAGTTTGAGCTGCCGCGCAAAATTTGCTGCATTGCAAACTTGCAGCCTGATACTCACTGTGAGCCCCCTGCCCATGTGAATGTATCCTGTACATTCACAGGGGGGGGGGAACCTCCAGCTGTTGCAAAACTACAACTCCCAGCATGCACAGTCTATCAGTGCATGCTGGTAATTATAGTTTTACAACAGCTGGAGGCACACGGGTTGGGAAACACTGAGTTAGGAAACAGACAATGTTTCCCAACCAGTGTGCCTCCTGTTGTTGCAAAGCTACAACTCCCAGCATTCTCAGGCATGCTGGAAGTAGTAGTTCGGCAACATCTTTAGAGCCAGATGTTGCCGAACTACAACTCCCAGCATGCTTGGAGTTGTAGTTTTGCAACATCTGGAGGACTACAGTTTGCAGACCACTAATACAGTGGTTCCCAATCTGTGCCCTTCCAGATGTTGCAAAACTACAACTCCCAGTATGCCCAAACTGTCCAGGCATGCTGGGAGTTGTAGTTCTGCAACATCTGAAGGGCCAGATGTTACAGAACTACAACTCCCAGCATGCCTGGACAGTAAGGGCATGCTGAGGATGTGTAGTTTTGCAACATCTGGAAGGGCACAGTGGTCTCCAAACTGTGGACCTCCAGATGTTGCAAAACTACAACTCCCAGCATGCCCAGACGCCAATGGCTGTCTCAGCATGCTGGGAGTTGTAGTTTACAGGGTCCCAATACAGCAATGCATGTCGCTTTACGGCGACGTGCATTGCTGTAAAGGGCCCAACCGCGGCTGAAGATCAACTCACCTGTCGCCGCCGCTGCTGTCTTCACCGCCGGGATCCGGGTCTTCAGAGATGAAGTAATTACCGCGGCCGGTCCCCAGCACTCCCCCGTCCCCCACCACAGTCTGATGACCCAAACTTGCATCTGACATAGCCCCATATGGCTCTGTGGATGCAAAACGTACTATGGCTATTAAAAGGCCATATCTATTTAATTTTTGCTTCCACAGAGCCATATGAAGCTGCTGTTGCAGTGAAACGCGTAGCATGCTGGGAGAATAAACTACCCTTGCTTTTACCTATCCATGCTTCTTCTGTGACCTGCGCCATTGAAAGCCGGCACCTCTGTCTGAAGTCTGTCTCCATATACCTCCTGCTCAGCCGGCAGGCTGCGGACACTACATGCACTCACCATTGTTGTGTATGTGGGAACACAACACTTCCAGGTGAGCCTCCGCTTTCAGCGCATAAGTTGCCTGACAAGTTACTCTTTCAATACACCATGGAGCGCTTTGTTTTTTGTCGTTTTTAGCCCTGTGGAGTAAAGCCAGCACGAGGGCGGGGAAAAAGAAAAGGAAAAATTTCCGTGCTCACCCTGCTAAGTTGTGTAGTGGCATACACAACAATGCTGATCGCATGTGATTTTAGGATCACAATCCTGTAGTCTGCGGCCTTCCTGAGAGATGTGGAATAAATACAGGACTTCAAAAGACCAGGATTTTCGGCGCTGACCACGGAGAAATGAACAAAGCCCAGGTAAAGGAATGGAGGTTTAATAGCAACGCGTTTCACCACATGAACGGCTTCATCAGGCCTGATGAAGCCGCGCATGCAGTGAAACACGTTGCTATTAAACCTCCATTCCTTTACCTGGGCTTTGTTCATTTCTCCTTGGTCAGCACCGAAAATCCTGGTCTTTTGAAGTCCTGTATTTATGTCTCATTGTGGAGGCAAACTAAAATCTTGATTATTTACATCAAAATGATTACAAGCATACCCTGTCTGTAAAGTTTTTATCTGATTGACTAGTTTTAAAGCTTTAAAAAACAAAATATATATATATATATATATATATATATATATATATATTTCAAATTGTTCCAAAATTGTTCCAATTGTTCCATCCAATTGCTCCACGCCAGTTAGTAGAGGCGACCATCTGCTACTGAAAGTAGCTGGGTGACGCCAGGTAAAGAGCCTTATTCTCCTTTAACGGCCTTATGACAAAAAGAAATGATTAATGTATATATATATATATATATATATATATATATATATATATGTGTGTGTGTGTGTTTGTATATAGTGTTTTAGAATTGCCCTCCATAATTTTTTCCTGGCCCCCAGTTTGCCCCATTCATACTGTACAGAACGGTATAATAATGGTATTTTACTCATATATGAATTCATATGGTTGTGACGGAGGGTAAATTATTTGGATTGAAGTAAATTAGGCCTCACAAGAGGAAATATACATTGCTGCTGAGTGGATTACACAATGTGTAGTCATATATTGGGAGCTTTCATATTTACACATCACCCCGCATGTGAAACTATGTACATTCACTTAGTTCTGCAAAGTGCTGATAATAGAAAAAAATGTATAAAAAGTCAGAAATCTGAGATTTTAAATATTTGAAATATACGATTTAACCCCTTAAGGACCAAGTCTATTTTAGCCTTAAGGACCAGAGCTTTTTTTGCACATCTGACCACCGTCACTTTAACTATTAAAGGGGTACTCCGGTACTTAGACATTTTATCCCCTATCCAAAGGATAGGGGATAAGATGCCTGATCACGAGAGTCCCGCCGCTGGGGACCCCCGGGATCTTGCATACGGCACCCCGTTTGTAATCAGTCCCCGGAGCGTGTTCGCTCTGTGTCTCATTACTGTCGATCACGGGGCGGGCGGCGAACACGCTCCGGGGACTGATTACAAATAGGGTGCCACGTGCAAGATCCCGGGAGTCCCCAGCGGCGGGACTCCCGCGATCAGGCATCTTATCCCCTATCCTTTGTAACCCAATTTCTCTCGAGTAAGGAAATACCTCATATGTGTATGTCAAGTGTTCAGCAGGCGCAGTAGAGGGCTCAGAAGGGAGGGAGCGACAATGGGATTTTGGAGAGTGAGTTTTTCTGAAGTGGTTTTTGGGGGGCATGTCACATTTAGGAAGCCACTATGCAGGGCCGGACAGGGGATAAAAAGCAGCCCTGATAATAATTTCATATCAGCCCCACAGCATTGCAGCACTGTGGCAGCCGCCGGCAGGGCTGCCATCAGAAATTTTGGGACCCCTTACACTGCTTAAGGCATGGGCCCCTCCACTTGACTCCCCCCCCCCAAGGGCCTGCCCGCTATTTTCCCAATTATCAATAAAAAAATGTAAACCACAGGACAAGAAAAACAAGAGCCCTTTAGTTCAATGGAGAAAGACGGAGGAAATATTGTCACCATACATATTACCATCATACTGTTACTAACCAAATCCTGTATACTGAAACCAATACTACCAATAATACCAGTATAAAAGGAGGAATATTACCACTATACATATTACCATCATACTGTTACTGACCAAATCCTGTATAATTAGAACAATATTACCAGTATACAAGGAGGAAATATTCCCCCCATACAGTGACCATATAGTGGTAGATATTAGCTCTACACAGGCTCTGCAGACCATATAAGGGATTACTTACAGTTACATCAGGTGACGTCTGCTCTGTTTGGAGGCATTCACTTTCAGTTTTCTTCTTCTTCCGGCCCAAAACATCATGACGACTTCTTCCTTTCACAACTCGTCTCCACAGAACATGCCAGACAAATATTTTAGGCTCCACACTTTAATATTAGAGTGGCTAGATAAGTGTGTTGGGGAAGAGTAGGTAGGTCCATCCCCCACCCATTAGGTAGTTAGGTCGCTCCAGAAAGTAGACAGGTCCCTTCACATAGTTTCCCTCATTACACAGGTGCCCGGAGTAGGGAGGTTCCACCTGTAGGTAGGTCCCCATGTAGATAACTGCCCCCTGTAGATAGTTACACCCTGTATGCAGTAGCAGCCCCCTATAAGTAGGGGTTACTCCCTGTATGTAGATCCCCCTGTATATAGTTGCAGTCCCCATATACAGTATTATCCTCCCCTTTAGGTGTTAGCAGCAGCCCCCTTTAGGTAGTAATAGCCAGCAGCATCCCCCTTTAGGTAGTGATAGCCAGCAGCATCCCCCTTTAGGTAGTGATAGCCAGCAGCATCCCCCTTTAGGTAGTGATAGCCAGCAGATTCCCCCTTTAGGTAGTGATAGCCAACAGATTCCCCCTTTAGGTAGTGATAGCCAGCAGCATCCCCCTCTAGGTAGTGATAACCAGCAGCATCCCCCTTTAGGTAGTGATAGCCAGCAGCATCCCCTTTTAGGTAGTGATAGCCAGCAGTAGCCCCCTTTAGGTAGTGATAGCCAGCAGCAGCCCCCTTTAGGTAGTGATAGCCAGCAGAACCCCCTTTAGGTCATTATAAATAGCCCCCTTAGGAAGGAATAGAAGAAAAAAAACATTTACCTGGCTCCCGCGCGGTCCATGTCCTCTTCTCTTGTGTCTTCTTCACCAGTCTGTGATCCGGCACATGATGATGACGTCATTCATGTGCCGAAGCGCAGAGGACGGAAGCCGGGGCCTCGTGTCAACGCCTGCACAATGTGGGCGGCCCACAAGAGTGATTGACAGGGCGAGGAGCCAATGGCTCTTCGGTCTGTCAATCAGTCGATCCCGAGGGTCGCATTGAACTATAGGCGCGTCTGTAAGACGCGCTTATAGTTCAATGCATCCTGGGCCGGCCATGGAAGCAGGAGACTGCTGTGTATACAGCGGTCCCCTGCTTCTGTGTTGCGGAAGCTGCAGGGGGGGTGCAGCGAGGGCTCCTTACTGGAGTTCTGGCTGTGCCCCCCTAACGGCGGCCCTGGCTGCATACACGTTCCTGATACTAGTATCAGGCCCTTGTATGCTAGTGTGCATGGGCGGTCCGACTCCAATCTATAAGAACGGGTCAGGTCGGTGACTGAGCACAGGCCGGCCACTACTGGCCCCAGGGTGAGCGGCCTACCCGGAATTTTCGCGGTATCCCGGTTCACCAGTCAGGCCCTGCCCCTATGGTGCCAGAACAGCAGAAAAACCCCCACATGGCATACCATTTTGGAAACTACACCCCTCAAGGCACTTAACAAGGTGACCAGTGAGCCTTAACACCACACAGGTGTTTCACGACTTTTCGTTAAAGTCGGGTTGCCCCTCAAAATTTGTAACCCCATCTCTTCTGGGTATGGAAATACCCCATGATAGAACGTAAAATGCTCTGTGGGCGAACTACAATGCTCAGAAGAGAAGGAGTCACATTCGGCTTTGGGAAAGCAAATTTTGCTGAAATGGTTTTTGGGGAGCATGTTTCATTTAAGAAGCCCCTATGGTGTCAGAATAGCAAAACAACACCACATGTCATACTCTTTTGGAAACCAAACCCCTCAAGGAACGTAACAAGGAGAACAGGGAGCCATAACACCTCACAGGTATTTGACGACATTTTGTTAAAGTTGGATTTGTAAATGGAAAACAAACTATTTTTTGCACAAAAATGCAGTTTTTTCCCCAAATTTTACATTTATACAAGGAGTAATAGGAGAAAATGACCCCCAAAATGTGTAACCCCATTTCTTCTGAGTATGGAAATACCCCATGAGTGGATGTCAAGTGCTCTGCTGGTGAACTACAATGCTCAGAAGAGAAGGAGCGCCATTGAGCTTTTGGAAAGAGAATTTGTTTGGAATGGAAGTCAGAGGCCATGTGCGTTTACAAAGACCCCCCCCCCCCCCGTGGTGCCAGTACAGGGGACCCCCCCACATGTGACCCCATTTTGGAAACTACACCATTCACAGAATTTTATAAGGGTTGCAGTGAGTATTTACACCCCACTGGTGTTTGGCAGATCTTTGGAACAGTGGGCTGTGCAAATGAAAAATTTAATTTTTCATTTTCACGGACCACTGTTCCAAAAATCTGTCAGACCCCTGTGGGGCGTAAATGCTCACTGTACCCCTTATTACATTCTGTGAGGGGTGTAGTTTCCAAAATGGGATCACATGGGGGGGTCTATTGTTCTGGCACTATGGGGGCTTTGTAAACACACGTGGCCTTCAATTCCGGACAAATTTTCTCTTTAAAATCCCAATGTGCTCCTTCTCTTCTGAGCATTGTAGTGCGCCAGCAGAGCACCTTACATACACATATGGGGTATGTTCTTACTGTTCTTAAGAAATGGGGTTAAAAATTTGGGGGGGATTTTTCCTTATTTTCCCTTGTGAAAATGAAAAATTTAGGGTAACACCAGCATTTTAGTGAAAAAAAAATATTTTTTTATTTTCCCATCCAACTTTAACGGAAATTCGTCAAAACACCTGTGGGGTGTTAACTCTCACTATTCCTCTTGTTACGTTCCATGATGGGTGTAGTTTCCAAAATGGGGGTCACATGTGGGTATTTATTTGTTTGCCTTTATGTCAGAACCGCTGTAAAATCAGCCACTCCTGTGCAAATCACCAATTTAGGCCTCAAATGCACATAGTGCGCTTTTACTCCTGAGCCTTGTTGTGCGCCCGCAGAGCATTTTACACCCACATATGGGGTATTTCCGTACTCAGGAGAAATTGCGTTACAAATTTTGGCGGTATTTTCTTCCTTTTACTGCTTGTGAAAATAAAAAGAAGGGTGCAACACCAGAATGTGAGTGTCAAAATTTTTATTTTTTTACACTAACAGGCTGGTGTAGCCCCCAACATTTCCTTTTCATGATAAGGGGTAAATACGATAGGGCTCCCAAGTGAGAGAGGCCCATGCCCATTTTAGGACTATATTAGGGATTGCATATGGGTGGACATAGGGGTATTCTAAGCCAGTGATTCCCAAACAGGGTGGCTTAAGCTGTTGCTAAACTCCCAGCATGCCTGCACAGTCAGTAGCTGTCCGGAAATGCTGGGAGTTGTTGTTTTGCAACAGCTGGAGGCTCCATTTTGGAAACACTGCCGTACCATATGTTTTTCATTTTTTTTGGGGGGGGGGGGACAGGGTAAGGAGGTGTATATGTAGTGTTTTACCCTTTATTTTGTGTTAGTGTAGTGTAGTATAGTGTAGTGTTTTAGGGTACATTCACACAGGCGGAGGTTTACAGTGAGTTTCCCGCTAGCAGTTTGCGCTGTGGCGCAAAATTTGCCACAGCTCAAATTTTTATCTCCAGCTGTTGCAAAACTACAACTCCCAGCATGTACTAACAGACCGTGCATGCTGGGAGTTGTACTTTTGCAACAGCTGGGGCACACTGGTTGGAAAACCTTCAGTTAGGTTCTGTTACCTAACTCAGTATTTTCCAACCAGTGTGCCTCCAGCTGTTGCAAAACTACAACTCCCAGCATGTACGGTCTATCAGTGCATTCACACCACGTTTTTGCAATACAGTTCCCATATACGTTTTCAATGTGAAAACCGTACGGAACCGTATTGAAAAGCGTATGCGTTGACTCTCCATTGAAAACCGTATGCCAAAAGATGCATCAGGTTGTGTCCGTTTTGCATCCTGTGCAGTTTTGTTAGTGTTTTTTTTCCCGTACCCGAAACCAAAGTCTACCACGGTTTTTGGTCCGGGTGTTAATCAAAGTTTGAATCTACTCCCTTTTTCCATTTTTCAAATTAAATAATGTAAACAAAATTAATGTATGTGGTATCACCCCAATGGGTAAATGTCCAAAATATTAATTCCTTCAGGACCGGACATTTTTTACCTTAACCCCTTAAGGACGCAGGGCGTACAGGATTGCCCTTGGTGCCTTGGCCTTAAAGGACATCTGCAGCGATAACAACTTATCACCAATCCACAGAATAGGGTACAAGTGTTTGATCGGGGGGTTCCGACCGCTGGGACCCCCCGCGATCTCCTAAACTGGGCCCCGGCATTAGCACTCAGTGTGAGTGCTAATGAGTATAGCATCGTCCTGAGAGGTCGACGGTTATGCCCTGTCCCCGCCCCGTCCCCGCCCTGTCCCCATGTCAAGTATAAATGGGCCGGTGGGCACAGCGGAGGTGATTATGGCTTATATGCAGGAGTGTCCTTATTAACCCCTTAAGGAAAAAGCCCATAATGACCTTAAGGACCAGAGCATTTTTTGCACATCTGACCACTGTCACTTTAAGCATTAATAACTCTGGTATGCTTTTCCTAATCATTGTGATTCTGAGGTTATTTTTTCATGACATATTCTACTTTATGTTAGTGGTAAATTTTCGCCGATACTTGCATCCTCACTTTAATGAAAAATTTGGCAACTGAAATTATGCAAATACACTTGTCAGAGGTTATCAACAACATCCCTAGCAACCAATAGTAAAGTTGCCCACCCCCTCACTGTTTTCTTCCTCGAATACGCGAATATGCGAATATTCGCATATGCGAATATAACGAATACGCAAAATTTGCGAAAATGAGACGAATATTCATATATAAATTCACGAAATATCGCGAATTCGAATATGGGCAATGCCGCTCATCACTAGCCCTTTCGTGGTTAAAGAATATTGCAGTGTAATATAACTAATCTCGGTGCTTCCTGTGGACTGCCTCTGCCCTGTACAGGAGATCGCAGAGTTTCCCAACGGTTGGACCCCACGATCTATAACTACAATATTCCTTTAACTACATGACAGATCTTGATCCTGTGATCTTAGCAATTACCTGTGGTTTGGAGGAGGCACACTTTTTTGCAAGATCATTAAGACCTAATATTTAAGGTGCCCCTGTATGAATGATCATTCTGGATCATTCGTACATGGGCACTAGGAATATTAGGTCTAAATGACTAAAATGATTTGGCTTCTTTTCTGTGATGTTTTTTGTCTATCTATATTTGTGCATGTTAGTTCGAATAGTTGTATATTCGAGTAAAAAGTTATTTAAAGGGGTTATCCAGGAATAATAAAACAGAGGTAATTTCTTTTCAAAACTGCTTCCTGTCTGTCTCCAGGTTCGTTGTGGTTCTGTAGTTCAGTTCCATTGAAGTGAATAGAGCCAATTTGTAATACTACACCCAACCTGGAGACAAACAGGGAGCAGTTTTAAAAAGAAATTACCTCTGTTTTTTTATTCCTGGATAACTCCTTTAATACTGCATATGTGTTTTTGATATCTGTTATATGTTGTAATGTTTAAATTAACCCTCAGATCTGTGAATGGGTAACATGGGATTAATTATATTACATTGATTAATTATCACCTGTTTACAATACCCACAATAGCGTAACATCCGGTGTGAGACTGTTTGCTTATCTCCCATTAATCCTTAAGGGTGTTACTGTATGTAAACTGTGTAAATAGCCCATTCAGCTATATTTGACTTCCGGGCCACTTCTGGAGCCAAAAACAGGCCAAAGGTTGCCAGGGTGCCTCAGTCTTGGGATTGGTTTGGATGTAAATGTACAGATAGGAATACCCCTTATTCACATGTATAGTATCCTAAAATATGTTGCATAAAATCTATAGCTTTAAATCCTGCAAGTCAAATAACTACAGGATACTGTACATGTAACCACCCCCCCCCCCCCAGAATGTAGTCACATGTACAATATCCTGCACATCATTGATACACAGAATTTTAATCTGCAAATTTTATGCTGCAGATTTTAGTGTAAACTTATCAAATCAACACAGATTTAAATTTGCAGTTTCACTGTCACTGTATACACACACACACATATATACCTCTTAATGGGATGTCACAATACCGATACTGGTATTGTTATCAGGACCGATACTGGACATTTGCACGAGTACTTGTGCAAATGTCCCCAATACCTAATCCAATACTTGGCCCGCTGACAGGTATCACAGAGGTGTGGTAGGCCCGCCACACTTTCCATGCAGATTAAAATGTGGTCAGTTCGGACAGGTGTCCAAACAGCCCACTCTCTAATCTGCTCGCTAGCCACAGCCAGTGAGCACTCCCAGTGTAGGCCACAGATTCAGGCTGCGGTCTGCATCAGGAGTGGCGTCTGACCTCTGCCCTGGTGCAGGTGGAGTTACATCACTCTTCCTGCACCAGAGCAGAGGACTGAGGATGCAGGAGGAAAGTATAGTTTTTTTTTTCTCGTTTTAGTATGGGGAAGGTACCTTCTCCCTGTCACCTAGATTTTTCAGTCTCCTGACATACATGTATGTATGTCAGTAGACTGGGAAAACTGGGTGACAATAGCTGAAGAAGTACTGTAGCTGCCTGTCACCAAGCTTTCCTAGTGTCTTGACATATAGTCTCTGTAGGAGACTCGAAACTTTGGGTGATAGGTAGTACACAGTACTTTTCCAGCTTTTAAAGTGGTCTTACCATCTCAGCGTGTTATCCTTTATCCATAGGATAGGGGTAACATGCTGACTGGTGAGGTTCCGACCACTGGGACCCCCATTAATGCACAATAAAGGACACGTTATCCCCTATACTATGTATAGGTAGGTAATCTCCCTTTCCCACCCAACAGAAAAATGCATGTATAAAAAGGGAAAAGTAGAGTAAAAGACAAAATACTTTTACTTTTTTCATGCTTTAATCATATAGCCTTCATCATGATTTTATTGTGTGTTTGGGACAGTTTACCTGTTCTTGTAGTTGTATAGTCTACTGTCTACTTAGTTAGAAGCAGTAGTAGTATGGCAACTGTTATGCTATAGTGGGCATTTTAACTAACATCCTAGAGAAAGATTGAAGACCAGTCCCGTTCCAGTCCTGAGTGTCCTCACGAATTGTATGCTTCTCTTTGTGTCCTGATTCTACAATGTAAGGTGATCACAGATGGCGCACAGGACTGGGCAGTGTTAGCACAGAAGTGAGCGCTCCCAATACACTTTGTGCTATGCCATTGCAAAGACAGACTTTAATAGTACTTAAGGAAGCATTCAGATGGCCCCTGGCTGCCATGACAACTGATCTCATGACATGATGTGTTACCAGTTTGGCAGCCAAAAACAAGGCAAAGGGTGCTAGGGTGGTTCTTTGTTGAGATAAGTGTCGATATGCTTTAAATGTTCAGAGAAAATATATATGTATATATATATATATATATATATATATATATATATATATATATGTATGTATAATTATCCAGCAGACAAAGTCCTAGCTGTAGTGAGCAAACACTGGACTAACCCATTGATTGGTGGGTAAAATAAAAGAACAGGTCACCAGCAGTAAAAGGCATGAATAAAAACAGAGTAAGTAGACAAAACACTTTAACCTTTTTGATGTTTTAATCATATAGCTGGCTTTTTTTAAAATCATTTTTATTAGCAGTTTACATGTTCGGAAGGTTATAAGGGGAGGAGGAGGCCTCCATTTGGGCACAGGGTCTTATGTTTCCCTGTGCTCAAATATTAAATAAAAACTGTGCAAATGCCGCCTCTGTAAAACTAAAATAAAAAGTGATCACAATGTCCCATGTACTCCAAAATGGTACCACTACGAAAGTCAACACTTCATGGAAATAAAATTGTCACCACAAAAATTCTGCTATTAGCAAAAATTACAACAGAGAATTGGTAAAGACAGCAATTATGGAGATGTAAAGGAAGGCTATAAGGGGAGGAGGAGGCCTCAATTTGGGCACAAGGTCTTATGTATTCCTGTGCTCAAATATTAAATAAAAACTGTGCAAATGCCACCTCTGTTAAACTAAAAAAAAAAAGTGATCAAAATGTCCCATGTACTCCAAAATGGTACCACTACGAATGTCAACTCTTCATGGAACAAATTTGCCATCAAACAACATTGTTGGTATTAAAATAAAAAAAAATACAGCTCTCAAAAAGTAGCGAGACACTAACAATTTTTTTAATTAAAAATATTTTTTATAGTGTAAAAGTAATAAACCATCCAATATATTACATGAAGGAGGTATCACCATAATTGTGCCGACCTGCAGAACGAAATGATCATGTTATTGATAATGCACGGTGAACAACGTAAAAAGTAATAATAATAATCTTGCCAAAATTACTGATTTTGGCTAATACTCCTCACTAAAAAGTCATAAAATGTGATCAAAATGTCAGATATACCCAAAAATAGTACTTTTAAAAACCGCTACCTATCCTGCAAAAAATAAGACCCCACACGGTTTCAATATACTGCTATTAGCAAGAATTACAGCAGAGAATTGGCAAAGACACCAATTATGGAGATGGAAAGGAAGGTTATAAGGGGAGGAGGAGGCCTCCATTTTGGCACAGGGTCTTATGTTTGCCTGTGCTCAAATATTAAATAAAAACTGTGCAAATGCCGCCTCTGTAAAACTAAAATAAAAAGTGATCAAAATGACCCATTTACTCAAAAATGGTACCACTACGAACGTCAACTCTTCATGGAAAAAATAATTGTCATCACACAAGTACTGCTATTAGCAAGAATTAAAACAGAGAATTGGTAAAAACAACAATTGTGAAGATGGAAAGGAAGGCTATAAGAGGAGGAGGAGGCCTTCATTTGGGCACAGGGTCTTATGTTTTCTTGTGCTCAAATATTAAATAAAAACTGTGCAAATGCCGCCTCTGTTAAACTAAAATAAAAAGTGATCAAAATGTCCCCTGTACTCCAAAATGGTACCACTACGAATGTCAACTTTTCATGGAAAAAAAAAATGGCATCACAAAAATACTGCTATTAGCAAGAATTACAACAGACAATTGGTAAAGACAGAAATTATGGAGATGGAAAGGAAGGCTATAAGGGGAGGAGGAGGCCTTCAATTGGGCACAGGGTCTAATGTTTCCCTGTGCTCAAATATTAAATAAAAACTATGAAAATGACGCCTCTGTTAAACTAAAATAAAAAGTGATCAAAATGTCCCATGTACTCCAAAATGGTACCACTACGAATGTCAACACTTCATGGAAAAAAAAAATGGCATCACACAAGTACTGCTATTAGCAAGAATTACAACAGAGAATTGGTAAAGACAGCAATTATGGAGATGGAAAGGAAGGCTATAAGGGGAGGAGGAGGCCTCCATTTGGGCACAGTCCCAAAATATTATATAAAAACCTAGCCATTGTCGCCTCTGTAAAACTAAAATAAAAAGTGATCAAAATGTCCCATGTACTCCAAAATGGTACCACTAAGAATGCCAACTCTTCATGGAACAAATTTGCCATCAAACAACATTGTTGGTATTAAAATTTAAAAAAATACAGCTCTCAAAAAGTAGCGATGCACCAACAATTTTTACTAATCAAAAATAGTTTTTATAGTGTAAAAGTAATAAACCATCCAATAAAGTGCATGAATGAGGTATCACCATAATTGTGCCGACCTGCAGAACGAAATTATCATGTTATTGATAATGCACGGTGAACAACGTAAAAATTAATAATAATAATCTTGCCAAAATTACTGATTTTGGCAAATACTCCTCACTAAAAAGTCATAAAATGTGATCAATATGTCAGATATACCCAAAAATAGTACTATTAAAAACCGCTACCTATCCTGCAAAAAAAAAGACCCCCACACAGTTTCAATATACTGCTATTTGCAAGAATTACAGCAGAAAATTGGCAAAGACACCAATTATGGAGATGGAAAGGAAGGTTATAAGGGGAGGAGGAGGCCTCCATTTGGGCACAGGGTCTTATGTTTCTCTGTGCTCAAATATTAAATAAAAACTGTGCAAATGCCGCCTATGTAAAACTAAAATAAAAAGTGATCAAAATGTCCCATGGACTCCAAAATGGTAACACTACGAATGTCAACTCTTCATGGAAAAAAAATTGTTATCACACAAGTACTGCTATTAGCAAGTATTACAGGAGAGAATAGGTAAAAACAACAATTATGGAAATGGTAAGGAAGGCTATAAGGGGAGGAGGAGGCCTTCAATTGGGCACAGGGTCTTATGTTTCCCTGTGTTCAAATATTAAATAAAAACTGTGCAAATGCCACCTCTGTAAAACTAAAATAAAAAGTGATCAAAATGTCCCATGTACTCCAAAATGGTAACACTACGAATGTCAACTCTTCATGGAAAAAAAATTGTCATCACAAAAGTTCTGCTATTAGCAAGAATTACAACAGAGAATTGGTAAAAACAGCAATTATTGAGATGAAAAGGAAGGCTATAAGGGGAGGAGGAGGCCTTCATTTGGGTATAGGGTCTTATGTTTCCCTGTGCTCAAATATTAAATAAAAACTGTGCAAATGCCACCTCTGTAAAACTAAAATAAGAACTGATCAAAATGTCCCATGTACTCCAAAATGGTACCACTACGAATGTCAACTCTTCATGGAAAAAAAATTGTCATCATAAAAGTACTGCTATTAGCAAAAATTACAACAGAGAATTGGTAAAGACAGCAATTATGGAGATGGGAAGGAAGGCTATAAGGGGAGAAGGAGGCCTCCATTTGGGCACAGGGTCTTATATTTTCCTGTGCTCAAATATTAAATAAAAACTGTGCAAATGCCGCCTCTGATAAACTAAAATAAAAAGTGATCAAAATGTCCCAAGTACTCCAAAATGGTACCATTACGAATGTCAACTCTTCATGGAAAAAAATATGGCATCACACAAGTACTGCTATTAGCAAGAATTACAACAGACAATTGGTAAAGACAGCAATTATTGAGATGGAAAGGAAGGCTATAAGGGAAAGAGGAGACCTCCATTTGGGCACAGGCCCAAAATATTAAATAAAACACTAGCCATTGTCGCCTCTGTAAAACTAAAATAAAAAGTGATCAAAAGGTCACATGTACTCCAAAATGGTACCACTAAGAATGCCAACTCTTCATGGAACAAATTTGCCATCAAACAACATTGTTGGTATTAAAATAAAAAAAAATACAGCTCTGAAAAAGTAGCGATGCACCAACAATTTTTATTAATCAAAAATAGTTTTTATAGTGTAAAAGTAATAAACCATCCAATAAAGTACATGAATGAGGTATCACCATAATTGTGCCGACCTGCAGAACGAAATTATCATGTTATTGATAATGCATGGTGAACAACGTAAAAAGTAATAATAATAATCTTGCCAAAATTACTGATTTTGGCACATACTCCTCGCTAAAAAGTCATAAAATGTGATCAAAATGTCAGACATACCCAAAAATAGTACTATTCAAAAACGCTATCTATCCTGCAAAAAATAAGACGCCACACAGTTTCAATATACTGCTATTTGCAAGAATTACAGCAGAGAATTGGCAAAGACACCAATTATGGAGATGGAAAGGAAGGTTATAAGGGGAGGAGGAGGCCTCCATTTGGGCACAGGGTCTTATGTTTCCCTGTGCTCAAATATTAAATAAAAACTGTGCAAATGCCGCCTCTGTAAAACTAAAATAAAAATTGATCAAAATGATCCATTTACTCCAAAATGGTACCACCACGAATGTCAACTCTTCATGGAAAAAAATTTTCATCACACAAGTACTTCTATTAGCAAGAATTGCAACAGAGAATTGATAAAGACAGCAATTATGGAGATGGAAAGAAAGGCTATAAGGGGAGGAGGAGGCCTCCATTTGGGCACAGGGTCTTATGTTTTCCTGTGCTCAAATATTAAATAAAAACTGTGCAAATGCCACCTCTGATAAACTAAAATAAAAAGTGATCAAAATGTCCCATGTACTCCAAAATAGTACCACTACGAATGTCAACTTTTCATGGAAAAAATTTGCCATCATACAACATTGTCGGTATAAAAAAAAAAAAAAAGAATACAGCTCTGAAAAAGAAGCGATGCACTAACAAAATTTGTTTTATCAAAAAAATTGTCATCACAAAAGTTCTGCTATTAGCAAAAATTGCAACAGAGAATTGGTAAAGACAGCAATTATGGAGATGGAAAGGAAGGTTATAAGGGAAGGAGGAGGCCTTCAATTGGGCACAGGGTCTTATGTTTCCCTGTGCTCAAATATTAAATAAAAACTGTGCAAATGCCGCCTCTGTAAAACTAAATAGAAATTGATCAAAATGACCCATGTACTCCAGAATGGTACCACTACGAACGTCAACTCTTCATGGAAAAAAAATTGTCATCACACAAGTACTGCTATTAGCAAGAATTGCAACAGAGAATTGGTAAAAACAACAATTATGGAGATGGAAAGGAAGGCTATAAGGGGAGGAGGAGGCCTTCAATTGGGCACAGGGTCTTATGTTTCCCTGTGCTCAAATATAAAAAAAAAACTGCAAATGCCGCCTCTGTAAAACTAAATAAAAATTCATCAAAATGACCCATGTACTCCAAAATGGTACCACTACGAACGTCAACTCTTCATGGAAAAAAAATTGTCATCACACAAGTACTGCTATTAGCAAGAATTGCAACAGAGAATTGGTAAAAACAACAATTATGGAGATGGAAAGGAAGGCTATAAGGGGAGGAGGAGGCCTTCAATTGGGCACAGGGTCTTATGTTTCCCTGTGCTCAAATATTAAATAAAAACTGTGCAAATGCCACCTCTGTAAAACTAAAATAAAAAGTGATCAAAATGTCCCATGTAATCCAAAATGGTACCACTACAAATGTCAACTCTTCATGGAAAAAAAATTGTCATCACAAAAGTTCTGCTATTAGCAAAAATTACAACAGAGAATTGGTAAAGACAGCAATTATGGAGATGGAAAGGAAGGCTATAAGGGGAGGAGGAGGCCTTCAATTGGGCACAGGGTCTTATGTTTCCCTGTGCTCAAATATTAAAAAAAACTGCAAATGCCGCCTCTGTAAAACTAAATAAAAATTCATCAAAATGACCCATGTACTCCAGAATGGTACCACTACGAACGTCAACTCTTCATGGAAAAAAAATTGTCATCACACAAGTACTGCTATTAGCAAGAATTGCAACAGAGAATTGGTAAAAACAACAATTATGGAGATGGAAAGGAAGGCTATAAGGGGAGGAGGAGGCCTTCAATTGGGCACAGGGTCTTATGTTTCCCTGTGCTCAAATATTAAATAAAAACTGTGCAAATGCCACCTCTGTAAAACTAAAATAAAAAGTGATCAAAATGTCCCATGTAAACCAAAATGGTACCACTACAAATGTCAACTCTTCATGGAAAAAAAATTGTCATCACAAAGGTTATGCTATTAGCAAAAATTACAACAGAGAATTGGTAAAGACAGCAATTATGGAGATGGAAAGGAAGGCTATAAGGGGAGGAGGAGGCCTCCATTTGGGCACAGGGTCTTATATTTTCCTGTGCTCAAATATTTAAAAAAAACTGTGCAAATGACGCCTCTGTTAAACTAAAATAAAAAGTGATCAAAATGTCCCATTTACTCCAAAATGGTACCACTACGAATGTCAACTCTTCATGGAAAAAAATTGTCATCACACAAGTACTGCTATTAGCAAGAATAGCAACAGAGAATTGATAAAGACAGCAATTATGGAGATGGAAAGGAAGGCTATAAGGGGAGGAGGAGGCCTTCAATTGGGCACAGGGTCTTATGTATCCCTGTGCTCAAATATTAAATAAAAACTGTGCAAATGCCGCCTCTGTAAAACTAAAATAAAAAGTGATCAAACTGTCCCATGTACTCCAAAATGGTACCACTAGGAATGTCAACTCTTTATGGAAAAAAAATTGTCATCACAAAAGTACTGCTATTAGCAAAAATTACAACAGAGAATTGGTAAAGACAGCAATTATGGAGATGTAAAGGAAGGCTATAAGGGGAGGAGGAGGCCTCCATTTGGGCACAGGGTCTTATGTTTTCCTGTGCTCAAATATTAAATAAAAACTGTGCAAATGCCGCCTCTGTTAAACTAAAATAAAAAGTGATCAAAATGTCCCCTGTACTCCAAAATGGTATCACTACGAATGTCAACTCTTCATAGACAAAAAATGGAATCACACAAGTACTGCTATTAGCAAGAATTACAACAGACAATTGGTAAAGACAGAAATTATGGAGATGGAAAGGAAGGCTATAAGGGGAGGAGGCCTCCATTTGGGCACAGGCCCAAAATAATAAATAAAAACCTAGCCATTGCCGCCTCTGTAAAACTAAAATAAAAAGTGATCAAAATGTCCCATGTACTCCAAAATGGTACCACTAAGAATGTCAACTCTTCATGGAAAAAAAATTCTCATCACAAAAGTTCTGCTATTAGCAAAAATTACAACAGAGAATTGGTAAAGACAGCAATTATGGAGATGAAAAGGAAGGCTATAAGGGGAGGAGGAGGCCTCCATTTGGGCACAGGGTCTTAAGTTTTCCTGTGCTCAAATATTTAAAAAAAACTGTGCAAATGCCGCCTCTGTAAAACTAAATAAAAAGTGATCAAAATATCCCATGTACTCTAGAATGGTACCACTACGAATGTCAACTCTTCATGGAAAAAAAATTGTCATCACACAAGTACTGCTATTAGCAAGAATTGCAACAGAGAATTGGTAAAAACAACAATTATGGAGATGGAAAGGAAGGCTATAAGGGGAGGAGGAGGCCTTCAATTGGGCAAAGGGTCTTATGTTTCCCTGTGCTCAAATATTAATTAAAAACTGTGCAAATGCCACCTCTGTAAAACTAAAATAAAAAGTGATCAAAATGTCCCATGTACTCCAAAATGATACCACTACGAATGTCAACTTTTTATGGACAAAATATTGTCATCACAAAAGTACTGCTATTAGCAAAAATTACAATAGAGAATTGGTAAAGACAGCAATTATGGAGATGTAAAGGAAGGCTATACGGGGAGGAGGAGGCCTTCAATTGGGCACAGGGTCTTATGTTTCCCTGTGCTCAAATATTAAATAAAAACTGTGCAAATGCCACCTCTGTAAAACTAAAATAAAAAGTGATCAAAATGTCCCATGTAATCCAAAATGGTACCACTACAAATGTCAACTCTTCATGGAAAAAAAATTGTCATCACAAAAGTTCTGCTATTAGCAAAAATTACAACAGAGAATTGGTAAAGACAGCAATTATGGAGATGGAAAGGAAGGCTATAAGGGGAGGAGGAGGCCTTCAATTGGGCACAGGGTCTTATGTTTCCCTTTGCTCAAATATTAAAAAAAACTGCAAATGCCGCCTCTGTAAAACTAAATAAAAATTCATCAAAATGACCCATGTACTCCAGAATGGTACCACTACGAACGTCAACTCTTCATGGAAAAAAAATTGTCATCACACAAGTACTGCTATTAGCAAGAATTGCAACAGAGAATTGGTAAAAACAACAATTATGGAGATGGAAAGGAAGGCTATAAGGGGAGGAGGAGGCCTTCAATTGGGCACAGGGTCTTATGTTTCCCTGTGCTCAAATATTAAATAAAAACTGTGCAAATGCCACCTCTGTAAAACTAAAATAAAAAGTGATCAAAATGTCCCATGTAAACCAAAATGGTACCACTACAAATGTCAACTCTTCATGGAAAAAAAATTGTCATCACAAAGGTTATGCTATTAGCAAAAATTACAACAGAGAATTGGTAAAGACAGCAATTATGGAGATGGAAAGGAAGGCTATAAGGGGAGGAGGAGGCCTCCATTTGGGCACAGGGTCTTATATTTTCCTGTGCTCAAATATTTAAAAAAAACTGTGCAAATGACGCCTCTGTTAAACTAAAATAAAAAGTGATCAAAATGTCCCATTTACTCCAAAATGGTACCACTACGAATGTCAACTCTTCATGGAAAAAAATTGTCATCACACAAGTACTGCTATTAGCAAGAATAGCAACAGAGAATTGATAAAGACAGCAATTATGGAGATGGAAAGGAAGGCTATAAGGGGAGGAGGAGGCCTTCAATTGGGCACAGGGTCTTATGTATCCCTGTGCTCAAATATTAAATAAAAACTGTGCAAATGCCGCCTCTGTAAAACTAAAATAAAAAGTGATCAAACTGTCCCATGTACTCCAAAATGGTACCACTAGGAATGTCAACTCTTTATGGAAAAAAAATTGTCATCACAAAAGTACTGCTATTAGCAAAAATTACAACAGAGAATTGGTAAAGACAGCAATTATGGAGATGTAAAGGAAGGCTATAAGGGGAGGAGGAGGCCTCCATTTGGGCACAGGGTCTTATGTTTTCCTGTGCTCAAATATTAAATAAAAACTGTGCAAATGCCGCCTCTGTTAAACTAAAATAAAAAGTGATCAAAATGTCCCCTGTACTCCAAAATGGTATCACTACGAATGTCAACTCTTCATAGACAAAAAATGGAATCACACAAGTACTGCTATTAGCAAGAATTACAACAGACAATTGGTAAAGACAGAAATTATGGAGATGGAAAGGAAGGCTATAAGGGGAGGAGGCCTCCATTTGGGCACAGGCCCAAAATAATAAATAAAAACCTAGCCATTGCCGCCTCTGTAAAACTAAAATAAAAAGTGATCAAAATGTCCCATGTACTCCAAAATGGTACCACTAAGAATGTCAACTCTTCATGGAAAAAAAATTCTCATCACAAAAGTTCTGCTATTAGCAAAAATTACAACAGAGAATTGGTAAAGACAGCAATTATGGAGATGAAAAGGAAGGCTATAAGGGGAGGAGGAGGCCTCCATTTGGGCACAGGGTCTTAAGTTTTCCTGTGCTCAAATATTTAAAAAAAACTGTGCAAATGCCGCCTCTGTAAAACTAAATAAAAAGTGATCAAAATATCCCATGTACTCTAGAATGGTACCACTACGAATGTCAACTCTTCATGGAAAAAAAATTGTCATCACACAAGTACTGCTATTAGCAAGAATTGCAACAGAGAATTGGTAAAAACAACAATTATGGAGATGGAAAGGAAGGCTATAAGGGGAGGAGGAGGCCTTCAATTGGGCAAAGGGTCTTATGTTTCCCTGTGCTCAAATATTAATTAAAAACTGTGCAAATGCCACCTCTGTAAAACTAAAATAAAAAGTGATCAAAATGTCCCATGTACTCCAAAATGATACCACTACGAATGTCAACTTTTTATGGACAAAATATTGTCATCACAAAAGTACTGCTATTAGCAAAAATTACAATAGAGAATTGGTAAAGACAGCAATTATGGAGATGTAAAGGAAGGCTATACGGGGAGGAGGAGGCCTCCATTTGGGCACAGGGTCTTATGTTTTCCTGTGCTCAAATATTAAATAAAAACTGCAAATGCCGCCTCTGTTAAACTAAAATAAAAAGTGATCAAAATGTCCCCTGTACTCCAAAATGGTACCACTACGAATGTCAACTCTTCATGGACAAAAAATGGCATCACACAAGTACTGCTATTAGCAAGAATTACAACAGACAATTGGTAAAGACAGAAATTATGGAGATGGAAAGGAAGGCTATAAGGGGAGGAGGCCTCCCTTTGGGCACAGGCCCAAAATAATAAATAAAAACCTAGCCATTGCCGCCTCTGTAAAACTAAAATAAAAAGTGATCAAAATGTCCCATGTACTAAAAAATGGTACCACTAAGAATGTCAACTCTTCATGGAAAAAAAATTGTCATCACAAAAGTTCTGCTATTAGCAAAAATTACAACAGAGAATTGGTAAAGACAGCAATTATGGAGATGGAAAGGAAGGCTATAAGGGGAGGAGGAGGCCTCCATTTGGGCACAGGGTCTTATGTTTTCCTGTGCTCAAATATTTAAAAAAAAACTGTGCAAATGACGCCTCTGTTAAACTAAAATAAAAAGTGATCAAAATGTCCCATGTACTCCAAAATGGTACCACTACGAATGTCAATTCTTCATGGAAAAAAAAATGGCATCACACAAGTACTGCTATTAGCAAGAATTACAACAGACAATTGGTAAAGACAGAAATTATGGAGATGGAAAGGAAGGCTATAAGGGGAGGAGGAGGTCTCAATTTGGGCACAGGCCCAAAATATTAAATAAAAACCTAGCCATTGTCGCCTCTGTAAAACTAAAATGAAAAGTGATCAAAATGTCCCATGTACTCCAAAATGGTACCACTAAGAATGTCAACTCTTCATGGAAAAAAAATTCTCATCACAAAAGTTCTGCTATTAGCAAAAATTACAACAGAGAATTGGTAAAGACAGCAATTATGGAGATGAAAAGGAAGGCTATAAGGGGAGGAGGAGGCCTCCATTTGGGCACAGGGTCTTAAGTTTTCCTGTGCTCAAATATTTAAAAAAAAAACTGTGCAAATGCCGCCTCTGTAAAACTAAATAAAAAGTGATCAAAATGTCCCATGTACTCTAGAATGGTACCACTACGAACGTCAACTCTTCATGGAAAAAAAATTGTCATCACACAAGTACTGCTATTAGCAAGAATTGCAACAGAGAATTGGTAAAAACAACAATTATGGAGATGGAAAGGAAGGCTATAAGGGGAGGAGGAGGCCTTCAATTGGGCAAAGGGTCTTATGTTTCCCTGTGCTCAAATATTAATTAAAAACTGTGCAAATGCCACCTCTGTAAAACTAAAATAAAAAGTGATCAAAATGTCCCATGTACTCCAAAATGGTACCACTACGAATGTCAACTTTTTATGGACAAAAAATTGTCATCACAAAAGTACTGCTATTAGCAAAAATTACAACAGAGAATTGGTAAAGACAGCAATTATGGAGATGTAAAGGAAGGCTATAAGGGGAGGAGGAGGCCTCCATTTGGGCAGAGGGTCTTATGTTTTCCTGTGCTCAAATATTAAATAAAAACTGCAAATGCCGCCTCTGTTAAACTAAAATAAAAAGTGATCAAAATGTCCCCTGTACTCCAAAATGGTACCACTACAAATGTCAACTCTTCATGGACAAAAAATGGCATCACACAAGTACTGCTATTAGCAAGAATTACAACAGACAATTGGTAAAGACAGAAATTATGGAGATGGAAAGGAAGGCTATAAGGGGAGGAGGCCTCCCTTTGGGCACAGGCCCAAAATAATAAATAAAAACCTAGCCATTGCCGCCTCTGTAAAACTAAAATAAAAAGTGATCAAAATGTCCCATGTACTAAAAAATGGTACCACTACGAATGTCAATTCTTCATGGAAAAAAAAATGGCATCACACAAGTACTGCTATTAGCAAGAATTACAACAGACAATTGGTAAAGACAGAAATTATGGAGATGGAAAGGAAGGCTATAAGGGGAGGAGGAGGTCTCAATTTGGGCACAGGCCCAAAATATTAAATAAAAACCTAGCCATTGTCGCCTCTGTAAAACTAAAATGAAAAGTGATCAAAATGTCCCATGTACTCCAAAATGGTACCACTAAGAATGTCAACTCTTCATGGAAAAAAAATTCTCATCACAAAAGTTCTGCTATTAGCAAAAATTACAACAGAGAATTGGTAAAGACAGCAATTATGGAGATGAAAAGGAAGGCTATAAGGGGAGGAGGAGGCCTCCATTTGGGCACAGGGTCTTAAGTTTTCCTGTGCTCAAATATTTAAAAAAAAACTGTGCAAATGCCGCCTCTGTAAAACTAAATAAAAAGTGATCAAAATGTCCCATGTACTCTAGAATGGTACCACTACGAACGTCAACTCTTCATGGAAAAAAAATTGTCATCACACAAGTACTGCTATTAGCAAGAATTGCAACAGAGAATTGGTTAAAACAACAATTATGGAGATGGAAAGGAAGGCTATAAGGGGAGGAGGAGGCCTTCAATTGGGCAAAGGGTCTTATGTTTCCCTGTGCTCAAATATTAATTAAAAACTGTGCAAATGCCACCTCTGTAAATCTAAAATAAAAAGTGATCAAAATGTCCCATGTACTCCAAAATGGTGCCACTACGAATGTCAACTTTTTATGGACAAAACATTGTCATCACAAAAGTACTGCTATTAGCAAAAATTACAATAGAGAATTGGTAAAGACAGCAATTATGGAGATGTAAAGGAAGGCTATAAGGGGAGGAGGAGGCCTCCATTTGGGCACAGGGTCTTATGTTTCCCAGTGCTCAAATATTAAATAAAAACTGTGCAAATGCCTCCTCTGTAAAACTAAAATAAAAAGTGATCAAAATGTCCCATGTACTCCAAAATGGTATCACTACGTATGTCAACTCTTCATGGAAAAAAAAAATGTCATCACACAAGTACTGCTATTAGCAAGAATTACAACAGACAATTGGTAAAGACAGCAATTATGGAGATTGAAAGGAAGGCTATAAGGGGAGGAGGAGGCCTCCATTTGGGCACAGGCCCAAAATATTAAATAAAAACCTAGCCATTGTCGTCTCTGTAAAACTAAAATAA
Source organism: Hyla sarda (assembly GCF_029499605.1). Taxonomy (NCBI): domain Eukaryota; kingdom Metazoa; phylum Chordata; class Amphibia; order Anura; family Hylidae; genus Hyla; species Hyla sarda. Next base: position 334,695,150 of record NC_079190.1, on the reverse strand, counting down.
AAAGTGATCAAATTGTCCCATGTACTCCAAAATGGTACCACTAAGAATGCCAACTCTTCATGGAACAAATTTGCCATCAAACAACATTGATGGTATTAAAATAAAAAAAAATAGAGCTCTCAAAAAGTAGCGATGCACAAACAATTTTTTTTAATCAAAAATAGTTTTTATAGTGTAAAAGTAATATACCATCCAATAAAGTACATGAATGAGGTATCACCATAATTGTGCCAACCTGCAGAACGAAATTATCATGTTATTGATAATGCACGGTAAACAACGTAAAAAGTAATAATAATAATCTTGCCAAAATTACTTATTTTGGCTAATACTCCTCACTAAAAAGTCTTAAAATGTGATCAAAATGTCAGATATACCCAAAAATAGTACTATTCAAAACCGCTACCTATCCTGCAAAAAATAAGACCCCACACAATATACTGCTATTAGCAAGAATTACCGCAGAGAATTGGCAAAGACACCAGTTATGGAATTGGAAAGGAAGGTTATAAGGGGAGGAGGAGGCCTCCATTTGGGCACAGGGTCTTATGTTTTCCTGTGCTCAAATATTAAATAAAAACTGTGCAAATGCCGCCTCTGTAAAACTAAAATTAAAAGTGATCAAAATTACCCATGTACTCCAAAATGGTACCACTACGAACGTCAACTCTTCATGGGAAAAAAAATGGCATCACACAAGTACTGCTATTAGTAAGAATTACAACAGAGAATTGGTAAAACCAACAATTATGGAGATGGAAAGGAAGGCTATAAGGGGAGGAGGAGGCGTTCTATTGTGCACAGGGTCTTATGTTTGCCTGTGCTCAAATATTAAATAAAAACTGTGCAAATGCCGCCTCTGTAAAACTAATATAAAAAGTGATCAAAATGTCCCATGTACTCCAAAATGGTACCAATACGAATGTCAACTCTTCATGGGAAAAAAAATGGCATCACACAAGTACTGCTATTAGTAAGAATTACAACAGAGAATTGGCAAAAACAACAATTATGGAGATGGAAAGGAAGGCTATAAGGGGAGGAGGAGGCCTTCAATTGGGCACAGGGTCTTATGTTTCCCTGTGCTCAAATATTAAATAAAAACTGTACAAATGCCACCTCTGTAAAACTAAAATAAAAAGTGATCAAAATGTCCCATGTACTCCAAAATGGTACCACTACGAATGTCAACCCTTCATGGAAAAAAAATTGTCATCACAAAAGTACTGCTATTAGCAAAAATTACAACAGATAATTGGTAAAGACAGCAATTATGGAGATGGAAAGGAAGGCTATAAGGGGAGGAGGAGGCCTCCATTTTGGCACAGGGTCTTATGTTTTCCTGTGCTCAAATATTAAATAAAAACTGTGCAAATGCCGCCTCTGTTAAACTAAAATAAAAAGTGATCAAAATGTCCCATGTACTCCAAAATGGTACCACTACGAATGTCAACTCTTCATGGAAAAAAAAAATGGCATCACACAAGTACTGCTATTAGCAAGAATTACAACAGACAAATGGTAAAGACAGCAATTATGGAGATGGAAAGGAAGGCTATAAGGCGAGGAGGAGGCCTCCATTTGGGCACAGGCCCAAAATATTAAATAAAAACCTAGCCATTGTCGCCTCTGTAAAACTTAAATAAAAAGTTATCAAAATGTCCCATATACTCCAAAATGGTACCACTAAGAATGCCAACTCTACATGGAACAAATTTGCCATCAAACAACATTGTTGGTATTGAAGTAAAAAAGAAATACAGCTCTCAAAAAGTAGCGATGCACAAAAATTTTTTTTAATCAAAAATAGTTTTTATAGTGTAAAAGTAATAAACCATCCAATAAAGTACATGAATGAGGTATCACTATAATTGTGCCGACCTGCAGAATGAAATTATCATGTTATTAATAATGCACGGTGAACAACGTAAAAAGTAATAATAATAATCTTGCCAAAATTACTGATTTTGGCTAATACTCCTCACTAAAAAGTCATAAAATGTGATCAAAATGTCAGATATACCCAAAAATAGTACTATTCCAAACCGCTACCTATCCTGCAAAAAATAAGACCCCACAGAGTTTCAATATACTTCTATTAGCAAGAATTAAAGCGGAGAATTGGCAAAGACACCAATTATGGAGATGGAAAGGAAGGCTATAAGGGGAGGAGGAGGCCTCCATTTGGGCACAGGGTCTTATGTTTCCTTGTGCTCAAATATTAAATAAAAACTATGCAAATGCAGCCTCTGTAAAACTAAATTAAAAAGTGATCAAAATGTCCCATGTACTCCAAAATGGTACCACTACGAATGTCAACTCTTCATGGAAAAAAATTTGTCATCACACAAGTACTGCTATTAGCAAAAATTACAACAGAGAATTGGTAAGGACAGCTGGAGATGGAAAGGAAGGCTATAAGGGGAGGAAGTGGCCTCCATTTTGACACAGGGTCTTATGTTTCCCTGTGCTCAAAATACTAAATAAAAACCTAGCCATTGCGGCCTCTGTAAAACTAATATGAAAAGTGATCACAATGTCACATGTACTCCAAAATGTTACCACTAAGAATGCCAACTCTTCATGGAACAAATTTGCCATCAAACAACATTGTTGGTATTAAAATAAAAAAACATACAGCTCTCAAAAAGTAGCGATGCACAAAATTCTTTTTTTATCAAAAATAGTTTATATAAGGTAAAAGTAATAAAACATCCAATAAAGTGCATAAATGAGGTATCGCCATAACAGTGCTGACCTGCAGAGTGAAATTATCATGTTATTGATAAGGTTTGGTAAACAATGTAAACTGTAATAATAATAATCTTGCCAAAATTACTGATTTTGGGTAATTAAAAATGTCATAAAATGGGATCAAATTGTCACATATACCCAAAAATTGTACTATTCAAAACCGCTACCTATCCTGCAAAAAATAAGACCCGACACAGTTTCAGTATACTCCTATTAGCAAGAATTACAGCAGAGAATTGGCAAAGACACCAATTATGGAGATGGAAAGGAAGGCTATAAGGGGAGGAGGAGCACTCCATTTGGGCACAGGGTCTTATGTTTCCCTGTGCTCAAATATTAAATACAAACTGTGCAAATGCCACCTCTGTAAAACTAAAATAAAAAGTGATCAAAATGTCCCATGTACTCCAAAATGGTACCACTACGAATGTCAACTCTTCATGGAAAAAAAAATTGTCATCACACAAGTACTGCTATTAGCAAGAATTACAACAGACAATTGGTAAAGACAGAAATATGGAGATGGAAAGGAATGCTATAAAAGGAGGAGGAGGCCTCCATTTGGGCACAGGCCCAAAATTTTAAATAAAAACCTTTCCATTGTCGCCTCTGTAAAACTAAAATAAATAGTGATCAAAATGTCCCATGTACTCCAAAATGGTACCACTAAGAATGCCAACTCTTCATGGAACAAATTTGCCAACAAACAATATTGTTGGTAATAAAATAAAATAAAATACAGCTCTCAAAAAGTAGCGATGCAGAAAATTTTTTTTTTAATCAAAAATAGCTTTTATAGTGTAAAAGTAATAAACCATCCAATAAAGTACATGAATGAGGTATCACCATAAATGTGCCGACCTGCAGAACGAAATTATCATGTTATTGATAATGCACGGTGAACAACGTAAAAAGTAATAATATTAATCTTGCCAAAATTACTGATTTTGGCTAATACTCCTCACTTTAAAGTCATAAAATGTGATCAAAATGTCAGATATACCCAAAAATAGTACTATTCAAAACCCCTACCTATCCTGCAAAAAATAAGACACCACACAGTTTCGATATACTGCTATTAGCAAGAATGACAGCAGAGAATTGGCAAAGACACCAATTACGGAGATGGAAAGGAAGGTTATAAGGGGAGGAGGAGCACTCCATTTGGGCACAGGGTCTTATGTTTCCCTGTGCTCAAATATTAAATACAAACTGTGCAAATGCCACCTCTGTAAAACTAAAATAAAAAGTGATCAAAATGTCCCATGTACTCCAAAATGGTACCACTACGAATGTCAAATCTTCATGGAAAAAATATTGTCATCACAAAAGTACTGCTATTAGCAAAAATTACAACAGAGAATTGGTAAAGACAGCAATTATGGAGATGGAAAGGAAGGCTATAAGGGGAGGAGGAGGCCTCCATTTGGGCACAGGGTCTTATGTTTTCCTGTGCTCAAATATTAAATAAAAACTGTGCAAATGCCGCCTCTGTTAAACTAAAATAAAAAGTGATCAAAATGTCCCCTGTACTCCAAAATGGTACCACTACGAATGTCACCTCTTCATGGAAAAAAAAAATGGCATCACACAAGTACTGCTATTAGCAAGAATTACAACAGACAATTGGTAAAGACAGAAATTATAGAGATGGAAAGGAAGGCTATAAGGGGAGGAGGAGGCCTCCATTTGGGCACAGGCCCAAAATATTAAATAAAAACCTAGCCATTGCCGCCTCTGTAAAACTAAAATAATAAGTGATCAAAATATCCCATGTACTCCAAAATGGTACCACTAAGAATGTCAACTCTTCATGGAAAAAAATTTCTTCACACAAGTACTGCTATTAGCAAGAATTACAACAGAGAATTGATAAAGACAGCAATTATGGCGATGGAAAGGAAGGCTATAAGGGGAGGAGGAGGCCTCCATTTGGGCACAGGGTCTCATGTTTTCCTGTGCTCAAATATTAAATAAAAACTGTGCAAATGCCGCCTCTGATAAGCTAAAATAAAAAGTGATCAAAATGTCCCATGTACTCCAAAATAGTACCACTACGAATGTCAACTCTTCATGGAAAAAATTTGCCATCATACAACATTGTAGGTATAAAAATAAAAAAGAATGCAGCTCTGAAAAAGAAGCGATGCACTAACAAGATTTGTTTTATCAAAAATAGTTTTTATAGTGTAAAAGTAATAAACCATCCAATAAAGTACGTGAATGAGGTATCGCCACAAACGTGCCAACCTGCAGAATGAAATTATCATGTTATTGATAATGCATGGTGAACAACGTAAATAGTAATTATTATAATCTTGCCAAAATTACTGATTTTGGGTAATACTCCTCACTAAAAATGTCATAAAATGTGATCAAAAGGTCATATATACCCAAAATTAGTACTATTCAAAACCGCTACCTAACTTGCAAAAAACTAAGACCCCACAGAGTTTCAATGTACGTCTATTAGCAAGAATTAAAGAGGAGAATTGGCAAAGACACCAATTAAGGAGATGGAAAGGAAGGCTATAAGGGGAGGAGGAGGCCTCCATTTGGGCACAGGGTCTTATGTTTCCCTGTGCTCAAATATTAAATAAAAACTGTGCAAATGCCGCCTCTGTAAAACTAAAATAAAAAGTGATCAAAATGACCCATGTACTCCAAAATGGTACCACTACGAACGTCAACTCTTCATGGAAAAAAAATTGTCTTCACACAAGTACTGCTATTAGCAAGAATTACAACAGAGAATTGATAAAGACAGCAATTATGGAGATGGAAAGGAAGGCTATAAGGGGAGGAGGATGCGTCCATTTGGGCACAGGGTCTCATGTTTTCCTGTGCTCAAATATTAAATAAAAACTGTGCAAATGCCGCCTCTGATAAACTAAAATAAAAAGTGATCAAAATGTCCCATGTACTCCAAAATAGTACCACTACGAATGTCAACTCTTCATGGAAAAAATTTGCCATCATTCAACATTGTCGGTATAAAAATAAAAAAGAATACAGCTCTGAAAAAGAAGCGATGCACTAACAAGATTTGTTTTATCAACAATAGTTTTTATAGTGTAAAAGTAATAAACCATCCAATAAAGTACATGAATGAGGTATCGCCATAATCGTGCCGACCTGCAGAATGAAATTATCATGTTATTGATAATGCACGGTGAACAACGTAAATAGTAATTATAATAATCTTGCCAAAATTACTGATTTTGGGTAATACTCCTCACTAAAAATGTCATAAAATGTGATCAAAAGGTCATATATAAACAAAATTAGTACTATTCAAAACCGCTACGTATCCTGCAAAAAATAAGACCCCACAGAGTTTCAATATACTTCTATTAGCAAGAATTAAAGCGGAGAATTGGCAAAGACACCAATTATGGAGATGGAAAGGAATACTATAAGGGGAGGAGGGGGCCTCCATTTGGGCACAGGGTCTTATGTTTCCCTGTGCTCAAATATTAAATAAAAACTGTGCAAATGCCACCTCTGTAAAACTAAAATAAAAAGTGATCAAAATGACACATGTTCTCCAAAATGGAACCACTACGAACGTCAACTCTTCATGGAAAAAACATTGTCATCACACAAGTACTGCTATTAGCAAGAATTACAACAGAGAATTGGGAAAAACAACAATTATAAAGATGGAAAGGAAGGCTATAAGGGGAGGAGGAGGCCTTCAATTGTGCATAGGGTCTTATGTTTTCCTGTGCTCAAATATTAAGTAAAAACTATGCAAATGCCACCTCTGTTAAACTAAAATAAAAAGTGATCAAAATGTCCCCTGTACTCCAAAATGGTACCACTGCGAATGTTAACTCTTCATGGAAAAAAAATGTCATCACACAAGTACTGCTATTAGCAAGAATTACAACAGACAATTGGTAAAGACAGAAATTATGGAGATGGAAAGGAAGGCTAAAAGGGGAGGAGGAGGCCTCCATTTGGGCACAGGCCCAAAATATTAAATAAAAACCTAGCCATTGCCGCCTCTGTAAAACTAAAATAAAAAGTGATCAAAATGACCCATGTACTCCAAAATGGTACCACTACGAACGTCAACTCTTCATGGAAAAAAAATTGTCATCACACAAGTACTGCTTTTAGCAAGAATTACAACAGAGAAATGGTAAAAACAACAATTATTAAGATGGAAAGGAAGGCTTTAAGGGGAGGAGGAGGCCTTCAATTGGGCACAGGGTCTTATGTTTCCCTGTGCTCAAATATTAAATAAAAAATAGTTTTTATAGTGTAAAAGTAATAAACCATCCAATAAAGTACATGAATGAGGCATCACCATAATTGTGACGACCTGCAGAACGAAATTATCATGTTATTGATAATGCACGGTGAACAACGTAAAAAGTAATAATAATAAACTTGCCAAAATTACTGATTTTGGCTAATACTCCTCACTAAAAAGTCATAAAATGTGTACAAAATGTCAGATATACCCAAAAATAGTACTATTCAAAACCGCTACCCATCCTGCAAAAAAATAAGACCCCACACAGTTTCAAAATACTGCTATTAGCTAGAATTACAACAGAGAATTGGCAAAAACACCTATTATGGAGATGGAAAAGAAGGCTATAAGGGGAGGAGGAGGCCTCTATTTGGGAACAGGGTCTTTTGTTTCCCTGTGCTCAGATATTAAATGGAAACTGTGCAAATGCTGCCTCTGTAAAACTAAAATAAAAACTGATGAAAATGTCCCATGTACTCCAAAATGGTACCACTACGAATGTCAACTCTTCATGGATAAAATTTGCCATCATACAACATTGTCAGTATAAAAATAAAAAAGAATACAGCTCTCAAAAAGTAGCGATGCACTAATAAGATTTTTTTGATCAAAAATAGTTTTTATAGTGTAAAAGTAATAAACCATCAAATAAAGTACAGAAATGAGGTATCGCCATAATCGTACCGACCTGCAGAATAAAATGATCATGTTATTGATAATGCACGGTGAACAACGTAAAAATTATTTCAATACTCTTGCCAAAATGACTGATTTTGGGTAATGCCTCCTCACTAAAAATTTCATGAAATTTGATCAAAATGTCAGATATACCCAAAATTAGTAGTATTCAAACCCGCTACATATCCTGCAAAAAGCAAGACCCCACACAGTTCCAATATGCTGCTATTCGCAAGAATTATAGCAAAGAATTGGTAAATACACCAATTATGGAGATGGACAGGAAGGCTATAAGGGGAGGAGAAGGCCTCCATTTGGGCACATTGTCATATGTTTCCCTGTGTTCAGAATATTAAATAAAAACTGTGCAAATGCCGCCTCTGTAAATCTAAAAGAAAAAGTGATCAAAATGTTCCATGTACCCCAAAATGGTTCCACTAAGAATGACAACTCTTCATGGAAAAAATTTGCCATCACACAACATTGTCGGTATAAAAAAAAAAGAATACAGCTCTCAAAAAGTAGCGATGCACTAACAAGATTTTTTTTTAATCAAAAATAGTTTTTAGATAGTGTAAAAGTAATAAACCATCCAATTAAGTACATAAATGAGGTATTGCCATATTCGTGCCGACCTGCAGAATGAAATTATCATGTTATTGATAATGCACGGTGAACAATGTAAAAAGTAATAAAAATAATCTTGCCAAAATTACTGATTTTGGGTAATACCTCCTCACTAAAAATGTCATAAAATGTGATAAAAATTTCAGATATACCCAAAAATAGTACTATTCAAAACCGCTACCCATCCTGCAAAAATAAGACCCCAAACAGTTTCAATATACTGCTATTAGCAAGAATTACAGCAGAGAATTGGCAAAGACAGCAATTATGGAGATGGAAAGGAAGGCTATAAGGGGAGGAGGAGGCCTCCATTTGGGCACAGGGTCTTTTATTTCCCTGTGTTCATCATATTAAATATAAACTGCGCCAATGCCACCTCTGTAAAACTAAAATAAAAAGTGATCAATATGTCCCATGTACTCCAAAATGGTACCACTAAGAATGCCAACTCTTCATGGAAAAAAATTTGCCATCACACAACATTTTTGGATTAAAAAAATTAAAAAGAATACAGCTCTCAAAAAGTAGCGATGCACTAACAAGATTTTCTCTATCGGCTCCATTGGGGGACACAGACCATGGGTGTATGCTGCTGTCTCTAGGAGGTATGACATTGTGGAAACAAAAAAGTCGGCTCCTTCCAGCAGGATATACCCGCCTCCAGTCCCTGAGCTAATCAGTTTTAGCTTAGTGTCTAAAGGAGGTGGACATGGTTTGGAATTCTCCAGACCAGGTCTTCTGTTTTATTATTTTCCTAGATAGGGATGTGTTAGTTTTTTATTCCTTTTTCTTTCATGTTTTCAGGTGGGGACTCAGCAACTGCGGCTCACTGTTTCCCCATTGCAATTGAAGGGGCACAGACATTGCGTATATGGGCTGTTAACCCCCTCTCGCCAACGGTCAGCACCTGGGGTTGTACCTCATGGGTCCGGGTTCCCCTATTTCCCTGCTCACCTCGCTCGCACATGGTAGCTCGGTGTGATGCAGGTGACAGAAAGCTGACTGAAGACTTCACAGAAGACTCCATTAGGTAAGTTCTTCTGACTGAGGTGAGTATATATCCCTTTCTCCCTTAGGTGCTGACTTGCAACCTCTGGAGACCCTCAGTTTTTGGCCCACCTTTCAGGGTCTATTGGGCTGGCCTGTGCTAGGGGCTTTATCCTTATTTCTGGGGCGAGCAGTGGCATATTTGGAATGAATGGCTCATTTTATTCTTATGCACGCATGTGTGTGTGTGTGAGTGTTTTTACTATGAATCACTGACTTACTTTAGCTTTCGGCAGCAGTTTGCTGCCGGCAAATATGTGTCTCGCCCGCTCACTTCCCCGCGGGCGCATATGCGGAGTAAGGAGCGTGCGCCATTACTATTTCTTCTTCATAGGCATTTCGGTGGCCGGGGCGCTATAGCTCCGCCCACAGGGCTGCCGGAGCTTACTGGAGGCACGAATTGTCCTCCAATCAGCGCCGTGCACGCGATTTTAGGTGTCAGGGGCCAATCAGACAGTGCCTCTGCTTCAGGCACGCCCCTCTCTGGCTATTGGCTGGCCTGTTTCTCCCTCTCTATCAACACAGAGCGAAGTTCTACTCACAGCAGCTGCCACAGGGGACACAGACTCGGGTGAGAGAGTTCTTTTATCATTATTTTCGTACCCAGAACTGTTCGTCCCTCTAAACAGACAACTGGAGCGTTAGTTTACCATTTTGTCTGTAAGAGCTGTAATTCTAAAATGCCTGGTTCTGGTGAACCCACTTGCTCTGCCTGCTCCACTGCTCCCCCAGACCCCCTGGTACCCCTGGATGCTCTTTCAGTTCTGGTGGATTCGGCCGCCCCTTCAGCCTGGGTTTCTTCCCTATCTCAGTATATGGCTGACTTGACTCAAGTCTCCTGTTCGGTGGCTGAGGCCTCCCGGGACGTGGTGTCTGCCATGAAGAGGTCTGCTCTGCGCTGGCCCTCTAAAGGGCCCCGCTCCTCTTCTCCACATACTTCAAGCTCTCACAAGCGTACTAGGGGTGCCTCTTCTGACTCTTCCATTGAGTCTTCAGGTAGACGTGGGTGCTACCCTCGTGGGTCCCGCCCCCCCGTGTCATCTGGTCACAAATGTCGCTCCTCCAGAGGACGTTCCCGGAGTCGCCGCTCCGCCTCGCCCGAGCCACGTACCGGTCAGGGTCGCCCCCCTCCAGGGCTGCCTCCACTCATTCACATTCTCCTGGATAACTGGTGGATGAGGCTTCCGAATCGGCATCTGACTCAGAGGACCGCTCGGATACAGTTGAAATGGTGAACTCATTGGTTGCGGCCATAAGAGACACCTTTCACTTAGAGGACCCAGGATCTTCGGACGTGACTCCTGAAGTATCCATTCATCATGCTAAACCAGCTCCTCAAAGGTTCGGCTCTCACGCTGAATTTGACACCCTTCTGGAATCTGCATGGAAACATCCGGACAAGAGGTTCCCGGGAATTAAGAAGGTTCTAGTGCGTTACCCATTCGACAAGGACCTTGTCTCTAAGGTGGTTTCCCCTCCCTCGGTGGATCCACCAATTTCACGCCTCTCTAAGGCTACTACACTGCCACTAGCAGATGCGGCTGCTTTCAAGGATTCGACGGACAAGAAGGTGGAGTCCTTAGCGAAGTTTGCCTCTGAAGCAGCAGGCTCTTCTCTGCTTCTCACCTTCGCCTCGGCATGGTTGTCCAAGGCCCTATCGGTGTGTTGCTCAAAACTCCGTCAGGGTATCCAGGCAGGATCCCCCCAGATAATCTGTCTGCTTTGGTTCTCCAATGCTCTAAAGCTGGGGACTTTCTGTGCACAGCTTCCATGCAGTCAGCCCGTTGTGCTGCCTTTCCTGTGGGTCACCTAGCGGCCCTCCGCCGTTCCATGTGGCCTTAGGCTTGGGATGCGGATGCCGTCTCCAAAAGATCTCTCACCAAGCTTCCTTTTACTGGTGCCCGTCTTTATGGCAAGCGCCTTGACGAGATTATCTCTGAGGCGACGGGGGGTAAGAGTTCCTTGTTGCCTCAAAATAAGGCTCGCTCTACTTCCCAGAGGAAGTCCTCTTCCTTCTGGTCCTTTCGGACTTTTGGCCCCAATAAGGTTCTGGGCAGGCGCCTTCGCGGGACAAGAAGGCTCCCTCGTTCCGGGCGCGTCCGTCTTGGAAGTCGGACACCAACCGTTCCGGCCGTTTTGTGGCCAAATCGGGCAACCGCAAACCCGCTTCCGCATGAAGCGAAGCCCCCACCCGCAGATTTTTCTCGGGTGGGAGATCGTCCCTTACTTTTTCGAGACATCTGGACCACACACATTCAGGACTCTTGGTCAGGGACGTGGTGTCCAACGGATACCTAATCGAATTTGCCTCCCTCCCAAGGATTCGTTTTTTTCAGTCCTGGCCCCCCCCCCCCCCCCCGGTCTCCTTCTCTGGCGAAGCAATTTTGGGAGGCTCTCCAGTCTCTGCTTCTCCAGGGAGTTATTGTCCCCGTTCCTCCAGGGGAACGTTTTCAGGGTTTCTATTCCAATCTTTTTGTGGTCCCCAAGAAGGGCGGTTCTGTGCGGACAATCCTGGACCTCAAGCGTCTCAACCGTCATCTTCTCATCCGCCACTTCCGAATGGACTCTCTCCATTCGGCAGTGGCATCCATGGAACAAGGGGAGTTTCTTTCTTCGGTGGACATCAAAGATGCCTACCTCCATGTTCCAATATTTCCCGGCCATCATCAGTACCTCCGCTTTGCAGTTCCGGAGGGGCATTTTCAATTCGTAGCCCTCCCCTTCGGTCTGGCCACTGCTCCTCGGGTCTTTACCAAGATCCTTGCCCCAGTGATAGCCCTGTTGCGGTTGAGAGGAGTCTCAGTGATCCCTTACCTGGACGACCGGGACAAGTATGTCCTCTCTCCTACCCAGTCTCTAATCTTCTTGGGACTTCAATTCAACACGGCCCTGCACGGATTTGCCTTCCGCCGGACAAATGTCTGACTTTCCTAGTTTTCGTCCACATTTGCATGGAAGTCTTGGGTCGGATGGTAGAGGCCATGGAGGCCGCACCCTTTGCCCAGTTTCATTACCGCCCCCTTCAACTGGTGATTCTCTCTCGATGGGACAGGTCTCCTCTGTCTCTCAAACGCAAGATTGCTCTCCCTCGTCGGATCCGTCAGTCTCTGCTCTGGTGGCTCCGCTCCCCCTTCTTCTTCAGGGGCGATCATTTCTTCCCCTCCAATGGCAGGTAGTTACAATGGATGCCAGTCTGTCGGGCTGAGGCGGTGTGTTCAGAGACTGGACGGTTCAAGGCCTCTGGTCTCCCCGGGAAGCCCTTCTTCCGATAAACATCTTGGAACGGGGGGCGATTCTTCTTTGTCTTCTTCATTGGGAGTTCCTGCTTCAGTCCCGCCCTGTCCACGTCCAGTCGGACAACGCCACGGCCGTAGCGTACATAAATAGCCAAGCTCAGCAGCTATAGCCAAGGTGACAAAGATTTTCTTCTGGGCGGAAAACAAGGTTCCGGCCATTTCGGCGATTCACATTCTGGGTGTGCTCAACATGGAAGCGGACTTCCTCAGCTGGTCCTCAGCCGACCCCGGCGAGTGATCCCTACATCCAGAGGTCTTCGCGTAGATCTGCGACCTCTGGGGCATTCCAGAGATGGACCTCTTCGCGTTTAGGCACAATCGGAAGATCCTTCCATTTGTGTCAAAGTCCCGGGACCCCCTGGCTCTAGCCGTGGACGCCCTAGTGATTCCTTGGGCGGCGTTTGCTCAGCCCTATCTGTTCCTTCCCCTTCCGCTTCTTCCCAGGGTTCTGAGGAAGCTTAAAGCGGAGGACGTTCCCGCCATACTGGTAGCTCCAGATTGGCCCCGAAGGTCGTTGTACACCGATGTGGTCAGGCTCCTGGACGACACTCTGCTGCGCCTTCCACTTCGTCCGGACCTGCTATCTCAGGGTCCGCTTAGCCACCCCAATTTACAGTCGCTGCATTTGACGGCATGGCGGTTTAGACAGCGGTGTTGAGAGCCCGCAAGTCATTCGCACCATGCTCAGGGCTCGTGAGCCCTCCTCGGCGAAAATTTACCACCGTACCTGGCGGTCTTATTTTCGATGGTGTGAAGCTCAGGTCTTGTATCCTGTTACTTTTTCTCTTCCTCATCTTCTCTCTTTCTTGCAGTCGGGATTGGAACTGGGGTTGTCTCTCAATTCCCTTAAGGGTCAGGTTTCGGCCCCTTCCATTCTTTTCCAGCGTCCTCTGGCTTCTAATTCTCATGTACAGTCCTTCCGATAAGGAGAGCATGCTGCCTCTCCTTATTGGTCACCTTCTCCCCCTTGGGACTTGAGTCTGGTTCTGGGTGTCCTCCAAGGTGAACTCTTTGAGCCCCTTAGAGAGGTGTCCCTACGCCTGCTTTCTTGGAAAGTGGCGTTTCTTGTTGCTATCCCCTCCATTCGGAGGGTGTCTGAATTGGCAGCTCTCTCCTGCCGTTCTCCATTTTTGGTGATCCACCAGGACAAGGTTGTCTTCCGGCCAGATCCTTCCTTTTTGCCTAAGGTTGTTTTGGCCTTCCATCTCAAGAGGACATTGTCCTTCCGTATTTTTGTCCTGCTCCTTCTCATCCTAAGGAGAGTTTACTCCACAAGCTGGATGTGGTTCGGGTTGTTAGGTCCTACCTCTCTATCACTTCTTCGTTTCGTCAGTGCAATTCCTTTTTCGTCCTTACGGAAGGTCGTCGTAAGGGACAACCTGCTTTCAAGGCCACCATTTCTCTGTGGATTCGGTCTGCCATTTCGGAAGCCTATCGCCGTAGGGGGCAGATTCCTCCCTTCAGGGCTGTGGCTCATTCTACCCGTTCTGTTGGGGCATCCTGGTCTCTCCAGAACAAAGCCTCGGCCTTGCAGATGCTCAAGGCGACTACCTGGTCGACTTTGCACACTTTCTCGAGGTTCTAGCGGGTACATACCTTCGCATCGGCTGATGCTAGTCTGGGCCGTAAAGTGCTGCAGGCGGTAGTGGAACAGCCGTCTGCCTGACTGCTTATCTGCCCACGGCTTTGGTACATCCCATGGTCTGTGTCCCCCAATGGAGCCGATAGAGAAAAGGAGATTTCTTAATACTTAATGTAAAATCTCTTTCTCGGAGGATCCATTGGGGGACACAGCTCCTGCCCTTTTCGGTTTCTCTTTGGTTCTCTGTCCAGAGGCATACCTAGAGCATTTGGCACCCGGGGCGGACCCTTTGTTTGCCCCCCCCCACACCCCCCCCCCCTTAATTACACCCCCTCACTCCCCTCCCCCCAGGAGCGGACTGACAACACTCGGGGCCCCCGGACCAAAAAAAGGCAAGGGCCTCTGCTAGGCTCTGCAGCTCGTCAATCTTCTGCCATGCTCCTATTACACCCAAATCCCACACACATTAAACTAAAATTTATATATATAAGAAACACTTTAACGTAGGTAAATTTCCATGACCATTAATACTGGTATACAAGGAGTAAATATATACCACCACACAATAACTGGATAATACCGCCATACTGTACTGAATAAAACCACTATATACAGACCAGTATACTATAAAGGATCTGTATACAATATAAGTGATTATATACAGGACCATATGGCGGTAAATATCAGCTGTACACAGGATGTGTATACCATATAAGCGATTACAGTTACATTTTGGGACTCACAATTACGTCTTTTCTGATCAGCGGCGTCCTCTTTCCTTTTCTTCTCTGTCCGGATAAGACCGCCATGTAGATCTCTTAACTAGTGTTGAGCGGCATAGGCCATATTCGAATTCGCGAATATTCGCGAATATATGGACGAATATTCGTCATATATTCGCGAATATTCGCATATTCGTTATATCCTCGTTTTATTTTCGCGCATGCGAAAATTAGCATATGCGGAAATTCGCATATGCGAAAATTAACATATGCTACTTTTCGCATATGCGAATTTTCGCACGCCAGTCTCACACAGTAGTATTACAGCCTTCTTTACACCACACAAGCTGGAAGCAGAGAGGGATGATCACTGTGATGTGTACTGTGAAGAAAAAAAAAAAAAAAAAAAAAACGAATATTCGTAATTACGAATATATAGCGCTATATTCGCGAAATTCGCGAATTCGCGAATATGCGATATTCGCGAATAATATTCGAATTGCGAATATTCGCGAGCAACACTACTCTTAACATCTGCAGGAAAAACATGTCAGACTCTGCATACATTCAGTGCCCTCCTCTACACAATCTTTCCATCTATAGGCCCACAAACTGTAATAATGCCCTCCTTGGTGTCCTGCATAGTAAAAGGGCAGGTAGGTAGGTAGCCAGGTAACCCCCTCTTTCCCATAGGTATATGCAGAGTTACACCCCCTCTCTTTCTCATAGGTATATGCAGAGTTACACCCCCCTCTCTTTCTCATAGGTATATACAGAGCTACGCTACACCCCCCTCTTTCCCATAGGTATATGCAGAGTTACACCCCATCTTTCCCATAGGTATATGCAGAGCTAAACCCCCCACCCCCTCTTCCCCATAGGCATATGCAGAACTACACCCCCCCCCCTCTTTCCCATAGGTATATCTAGGGCTGGGCGGTATACCGGTTCATACCGAATACCAAGTTTTTTGGGCTGCACGATATGAATTTTCCCCCATACCGCAATACCGGTTGGGCCCCTCCCCCTCAGAAATGTATTATCAGCCTAGCACAGCGCTGTCCCCACATCGGGAACTAATCCTATGTTACCCGCCAGCACTGTTCTGCTCCCCCCAATTAATGATCAGCCCAGCTGGGTGCTACTCACATATGTCAAGCACTCCCCTCCTCCTCTTTGTTGGGGGCCGCCGGGCGCTGGAACTCTATACTGTACGCCAGTGGTCTCCAGCCTGCAGACCTCCAGATGTTGCAAAACTACAACTCCCAGCATTCGCGGACAGCCGGGCATGCTGGGAGTTGTAGTTTTGCAACAGCTGGAGGTCCGCAGGTTTGAGACCACTGCTGTACGCTGTATACCTATGCCCGGGCTGCAAAAGATACAGAAAATAAACTTAACTCACCCACGTCGGCCGCACGCTGGGGACGGGAACGCCGGACAGCCGTCAGCCTATCACCGGCCAGAGCGATTCCCCGCCCTGGCCAGTGATAGGCTGAGCCCACTGTCATGTATGAAGCCGGCTTCTTACATGACAGTGGGCTCAGCCTATCACTGGCAGAGGCGGGGCATCGTTCTGGCCGGTGATAGGCTGACGGCTGTCCGGCGTTCCCGACCCCAGCGTGCGGCCGACGTGGGTGAGTTAAGTTTATTTTCTTTATCTTTTGCAGCACGGGCATAGGTATACAGTGTACAGCAGTGGTCTCAAACCTGCATTAATCATTATTGGGGGGAGCAGAACAGCGCTGGGGGGTCACATGATTTTGGGTCGGGGGGGAAATACCGTTATATACCGTGGAACCGCCGTAAGATAAAGAAATACCATGATACACATATATGGTCATACCGCCCAGCCCTAGGTATATGCAGAGCACTCCCCCTCTCCCCCCCTTCCCTATAGGTATATGCAGTGCACCCCCCTCCCCCCTTCCCTATAGGTAAATACAGAGCACCCCCCCTCTGCCCCTTCCCTATAGGTATATGCAGAGCACCCCCTCTCTCCCCCCCTTCCCTGTAGGTATATGCAGAGCACCCCCCCTCCCCCTTCCCTATAGGTAAATGGAGAGCACCCCCCCTCTCCCCTATAGGTAAATGTAGAGCACCCCCCCTTTCCCCCCTTCCCTTTAGGTAAATGCAGAGCACCCCCCCTCCCCCTGCCCTATAGGTAAAAGCAGAGCACACCCCCTCTCCCCTATAGGTTAATGCAGAGCACCCCCTCTCCCCCCTTCCCTTTAGGTAAATGCAGAGCACCCCCCCCTCCCCCCTTCCCTATAGGTAAATGCAGAGCACCTCCCTCTCCCCCTTTCTCTATAGGTAAATGCAGAGCACCCCCCCCTTCCCTATAGGTAAATGCAGAGCACCCCCCTTTCCCACCCTTCCCTATAGGTAAATGCAAAGCACCCCCCCTCCCCCCCTTCCCTATAGGTAAATGCAGAGCACCCCCCTCTTCCCTATAGGTAAATGCAGAGCACCCCCCCCTCTCCCCCCTTCCCTTTAGGTAAATATAGAGCAAATCCCCTCTCCCCCTTCCCTATAGGTAAATGCAGAGCCCCCCTCTCCCTCTCCCCCCCTTCCCTATAGGTAAATGCAGAGCACCCCCCCCTCTCCCCCCCTTGGTATGCCACTGTCTCTGTCCGAGGGTGTGTTCAGTTATATTTTTTCTTCTGGTTCTCGGACAGTTCGTGTTTTTTCCTTGACCTGTCGGTCCTCTCCTATTGCTCTGGTACTAAAACTGATTAGCTCAGGGCCTGGAGGCGGGTATATCCTGCTGGGAGGAGCCGACTTTTTTGTTGCCATAGTGTCATACCTCCTAGAGACAGCAGCATACCCCCATGGTCTGTGTCCCCCAATGGATCCTTCGAGAAAGAGATTTTACGGTAAGTATTAAAAAATCTCCTTTTTTTTAATCAAAAATAGTTTTTTGATATTGTAAAAGTAATAAACCATCAAATAAAGTACATAAATGAGGTATCGCCATAATCGTACAGACCTGCCGAATGAAATTATCATGTTATTGATAATGCACGGTGAACACCGTAAAAATAATAATAATACTCTTGCCAAAATTACTGATTTTGGGTAATGCCTTCTCACTAAAAATTTCATGAAATGTGATCAAAATGTCAAATATACCCAAAATTAGTACTATTCAAAACCGCTACCTATCCTGCAAAAAACAAGACCCCACACAGTTCCAATATACTTCTATTAGCAAGAATTACAGCAAAGAATTGGTGGAGCTGGAAAGGAAGGCTATAAGGGGAGGAGGAGGAGGCAAGGTTTTGGGCACAGGGTCTTATGTTTTCCTGTGTTCAACATATTAAATAAAAACTGTGCCAATTCCGCCTCTGAAAAACTAAAATAAAAAGTGATCAAAATGTCCTATATACTCATAAATGGTACCATTAAGAATGACAACTCCTTATGGAAAAAATTTGCCATCTCACAACATTGTCAGTATAAAAAATAAAAAAGAATACTGCTCTCAAAAAGTAGCGATACACTAACAAGATTTTTTTTTAACCAAAAATAGTTTTTGATATTGTAAAAGTAATAAACCATCAAATAAATTACATAAATGAGGTATGGCCATAATCGTACCGACCTGCAGAATGAAATTATCAAGTTATTGATAATGCACGGTGAACAACGTAAAAATGATAATAATACTTTTGCCAAAATTACTGATTTTGGGTAATGCCTCCTAACTAAAAATTTCAAGAAATGTGATCAAAATGTCAGATATACCCAAAATTAGTTCTATTAAAAAACGTTACCTTTCCTGCAAAAAACAAGACCCCACCCAGTCCCAATAGAATTACGGCAAAGAATTGGTAAAGACTCAAATTGTGGAGATGGAAAGGAAGGCTATAAGGGGAGGAGGAGGCCTCCATTTGGGCACAGGGCCTTATGTTTCTCTGTGCTCAAAATATAAAATAAAAATCGTGTCAATGCCGCCTCTGTAAAACTAAAATAAAAAGTGATCAAAATGTCCCACGTACTCCAAAATGGAACCACTAAGAATGTCAACTCTTCATGGAAAAAAATTGCCATCACACAACATTGTCGGTATAAAAAATAGAAAAGAATACAGCTGTCAAAAAGTAGCGATGCACTAACAAGAATTTTTTATCGAAAATAGTTTTTTTGACAGTGCAAAAGTAATAAACCATCAAATAAAGTACATATATTAGGTATCGCCATATCGTACCGACCTGCAGAATGAAATTATCATGTTATTGATAAGGCACGGTGAACATCGTAAAAATAATAATAATACTCTTGCCAAAATTACTGATTTTGGGTCATGCCTCCTCATTAAAAATGTCATAAAATATGATCAGAATGTCAGATATACCCAAAATTAGTACTATTCAAAACTGCTACCTATCCTGCAAAAAAACAAGACCCCACACAGCTCCAATATACTGCTATTAGCAAGAATTACAGCAAAGAATTGGTAAATACACCAATTATGGAGATGGAAAGGAAGGCTATAAGGGGAGGAGGAGGCCTCCATTTGGGCACAGGGTCTTATGTTTACCTGTGTTCAAAATATTAAATAGAAACTGTGCCAATGCCGCATCTGTAAAACTAAAATAAAACGTGATCAAAATGTCCCATCTTCTCCAAAATGGTACCACTATGAAATGTCAACTCTTCATGGAAAATATTTGCCATCACACAACATTGTCGGTATCAAAATAAAAAAAATATACAGCTCTCAAAAAGTAGCGATCCACTAACAAGATTTATTTAATCAAAAATAGTTTTTATAGTGTAAAAGTAATAAACCATCAAATAAAGTACATAAATGAGGTGTCGCCGTAATCGTACCGACCTGCAGAATGAAATAATCATGTTATTGATAATGCACGGTGAACACCGAAAAAAATGATAATAATACTCTTGCCAAAATTACTAATTTTTGGTAATGCCTCCTCACTTAAAATTTCATAAAATGTGATCAAAATGTCAGATATACCCAAAATTAGTACTATTCAAAAATTCTACCTATCCTGCAAAAAACAAGACCCCACACAGTTCCAATATACTGCTATTAGCAAGAATTACAGAAAATAATTGGTAAAGACACCAATTATGGAGATGGAAAGGAAGGCTATAAGGGGAGGAGGAGGCCTCCATTTGGGCACAGGGTTTTATGTTTCCCTGTGTTCAGAATATTAAATAAAAACTGTTCCAATGCTGCCTCTGTAAAACTAAAATAAATAGTGATCAAAATGTCCCACGTACTCCTAAATGGAACCACTAAGAATGTCAACTCTTCATGGAAAAAAATTGCCACCACACAACATTGTCGGTGTAAAAAATCGAAAAGAATACTGCTCTCAAAAAATAGCGATGCACTAACAAGAATTTTAATCAAAAATATTTTTTTTGACAGTGCAAAAGTAATAAACCATCAAATAATGTACATATATTAGGTATCGCCATAATCGTACCGACCTGAAAAATGAAATTATCATGTTATTGATAATGCATGGTGAACACCGTAAAAAAAAATAATAATAATCTTGCCAAAATTACTGATTTTGGGTAATGCCTCCTCACAAAAAATTTCATAAAATGTGATCAAAATGTCAGATATACCCAAAATTAGTACTATTCCAAACCGCTACCTATGCTGCAAAAAACAAGACCCCACACAGTTCCAATATACTGCTATTAGCAAGAATTACCGTAAAAAATTTGTAAAGACTCCACTTATGGAGATGGAAAGGAAGCCTATAAGGGGAGGAGGAGGCCTCCATTTGGGCATAGGGTCTTATGTTTCCCTGTGCTCAAAATATAAAATAAAAACCGTGCCAATGCCGCCTCTGTAAAAAAAACAGTAAAAGTGATCAAAATGTCCAATGTACTCCAAAATGACACCACTAGGAATGTCAACTCTTCATAGAAAAAATTTGCCATCACACAAAATTGTAGGTATGAAAATATAAAAAAGTTACAGCTCTCAAAAATTAGCGAGTAGCCACGAAGTCTGTGTACACTGAGTTGCCGCACGCATGCCCAATGTACTCAGACATCGCGGCTGCTCTGCGATGTCTGACTACAAGCGTTGTCTTGCAGGCCTCATGCGTGTCTGCTCAGAGCGGAGTATTGCCGCTGTGAGCAGGCTGAGGGGCATTCGGGTTAGTTCTAACTGCTGGAGGCACACTATAAGTTTGGTAACCGGTGGATGCCAGTGTAAAACACACTGCAGATCCCTTAAGTGTGACCCTACCCTTAATGTTGACATTAGTGAACAGCGTACCACCAAAGACCATGGAGGAGATTTATCAAAACCTGTCCAAAGGAAAAGTTGCTGAGTTGCCCATAGCAACCAATCAGTTTGCTTCTTTCTTTTTTTAAGAGGCCTTTAAAAAAATGAAAGAAGCAATCTGATTGGTTGCTATGGGCCACTCAGCTTCTTTCCCTCTTTGCAGATTTTAATACATCTTCCTTTATATTGCTTAGATAACTCCAGAGTTAGATAGATGTGTGTTAAATCAACCAATCAGCAGACAGAGTCCTAGCTGCTGTAAGCAAACACTGGACTGAACCATGGACTGGAGGGTAAAATAAAAGTGCAGGCCACCAGCAGAAAAATGCATATATAAAAGAAAAAGGAACAAGAGCCAGAAGACAAAATACTACCGTATATACTCGAGTATAAGCCGACCCGAATAAAAGCCGAGGCCCCTAATTTTACCCCAAAATCCCAGGAAAAGTTATTGACTCGAGTATAAGCCTAAGGTGGGAAATACATCATCCCCCCTGTCATCATCCAGACCCCTGTCATTAACACCCTCATCATCATCACCGCCTGTCATCCTCCCCCTTCATCATCACTGCCTGTCATCATCCCCCCTTCATCATCACCACCTGTCATCATCCCCTTGTCATCATCCCACACCCCCCTTCATCATCCCCTTGTCATCATCCCACACCCCCCTTCATCATCCCCTTGTCATCATCCCACACTCCCCCTTCATCATCCCCTTGTCATCATCCCACACCCCCCTTCATCATCCCCTTGTCATCATCCCACACCCCCCTTCATCATCCCCTTGTCATCATCCCACACCCCCCCTTCATCATCCCCTTGTAATCATCACCACATGTCATCAGCCCCGCCCTTCATCATCACCACTTGTCAATGTCTGATACAGTGGTCTTCAACCTGCGGACCTCCAGATGTTTCAAAACTACAACTCCCAGCAAGCCCGGGCAGCTATCGGAGGCAGAGTGTGTATGTATGATGTGTGTGTGTGTACTGTATGTGTGGTGTATGTATGATATGTGTATATGTACTGTATGTATGGTGTATGTATGATGTGTGTGTATGTACAGTATGTATGGTGTATGTATGATGTGTGTGTATGTACTGTATGTATGGTGTATGTGTGATGTGCATATATGTACTGTATGTATGGTGTATGTATGATTGTGTATATGTACTGTATGTATGGTGTATGATGTGTGTGTATGTACTGCATGTAAGGTGTATGTATGATGTGTGTATGGTGTATGAATGATGTGTGTAAGCAACATGTATGTATGTATAATGTGTGGAGATGTGTGTAAGCTAGAAGGATGTATATATGATGTGTGGAGATGTATTATGCGTGGGGATCTGGAGGCGGCGGGTGTGTATATGAAGTGTTTAAGTATGATGTGTGTGTATGTATGCATTATGCACGTGGGGGAGGTGGCATGTGTGTGTATGTATGATGTGTGTACAGTGTATGTACTGTATGTATGATATATGAATGATGTGTGTATATACTGTATGTATGATGTATGAATGATGTGTGTGTATGTACTGTATGTAAGATGTATGAATGATGTGTGTGCATGAATGATGTGTGTATGAATGATAGATGTGTGTAAGCAAGATGTATGTATGATGTGTGGAGATGTGTGTAAGGTAGAAGGATGTATGTATGTATGATGTGTGGAGATGTATTATGCGGGGCGATCTGGAGGCGGCAGGTGTATGTATGATATGTGTTTATGTATAATGTATGTGTGTGTATGATGTGCATGTATATTTATGTATTATGCATGTGTGTGTGGGAGGGGTGGGAGGGGTGGGGGGGTGTAGGAGGCGCCAGGCGTGTGTTTGCATGATTGTATGTTTGTATGTTTCATAGATGTGTGTAAGCTAGATGTGTGTGTACATGTGTGTGTATTTGTGATGTGCGTATGTATGATAGATGTGTGTAAGCTAGATGAATGTATCAATGATGTGTGAATGTATGATGTATGTGAATGTATGATGGATGTGTGGATGATAGATGTATGTATGAATGATAGGTGTGTGTATGTATGATAGATGGGTGTGTGCTGTGTATATGTATCATAAATCTATCATACACACAAATATCATAACCATACATCTACCATACATACACCAGTCTCATACACATCTATCATACATAAATACATATGCTGTTCATCAATGTGGGTGGACAGGAGGTGATTGGATATGGGTCTGACTTTGGGGTCTGGAGATTTTGGCAGGGGAGCCTAGAGCAGAATTCTGGGGTCTGGGGAGGGGGCAGAGGAGCCTGGAGAGGACTTAGTGGTCTAGGGAGGGGGGAAGAGGAGCATGTAGGAGGACTTATGGGTCTGGGAGGAAAGGGGGGTTGGAACAGAGGAGCCAGGAGGAGGACAGAGGGGTCTGGAGGAGGACAGGTGTGATTCAGCTAAACTGAGAAGAAACAGTGTGTAACAGTATTATTAGTATTATTATTATGAAGGGATTATTATATTTGGAAGGTAGTGTGTGGCAGGGTTATATTCATAGGGTACATCGTATAGCATGGTTATTTTTGAGGGTTTATATTCAGGGGCACAGTGTGTGGAAGTATTATTATATTCAGGGGTACAGTGGGTGGCAGTATTACGTTCATGGGCACCGTATGGCAGTATTATATTCAGAGGGTATGGTGTGTGGTAGTATTATATTCATAGAGCACAGTGTGTGGCAGGATTATATTCAGGGGTAACAGTATGTGGCAATATTTTATTCAGGGGGAACAGGAGGTGGCAATTTTATATTCAGGAGGAACAGGAGGTGGCAGTATTTTATTCAGGGGGTACAGTAGTTGGCAGTATTATATTCAGGTGGTACAGTGTGTGGCAGTATTATATTCAGGGGGTACAGTAGGTGGCAGTATTATATTCAGGGGGTACAGTGTGTGGCAGTATTATATTCAGGGGGTACAGTAGGTGGCAGTATTACATTCAGGGGGTACAGTGTGTGGCAGTATTATATTCAGGGGGTACAGTAGTTGGCAGTATTATATTCAGGGGGTACAGTGTGTGTCAGTATTATATTCAGGGGGTACAGTAGTTGGCAATATTATATTCAGGGGGTACAGTGTGTGTCAGTAATATATTAAGGGGTTGAGTGTGTGGTAGTATATTCAGGGGGTACAGTGTGGGGCAGTATTATATTCAGGGGGTATAGTGTGTGGCAGTATTATATTTAGGGGACACAAGGTGTGGCAGTATTACATTCAGGGGGTACAGTAGATGGCAGTATTATATTCAGGGGGTACAGTGTGGGACAGTATTATATTCAGGGGTAGAGTGTGTGGCAGTAGTATATTCAGGGGGTACAGTAGATGGCAGTATTATATTCAGGGGGTACAGTGTGTGGCAGTATTATATTCAGGGGATACAGTGTGTGGCAGTATTATATTCAGGGGGTACAGTAGATGGCAGTATTATATTCAGGGGTACAGTGGGTGGCAGTATTATATGCAGGAGGTACAGTGGATGGTAGTATTATATTCAAGGGATACAGTGTGTGGCAGTATTATATTCAGGGGGTACAGTATTTAGCAGAATAATAATGATTATTGTCTTCATATGAGGATCTACTGAGAAAGTGAGAACCTATGATGTCCAGTTATCAGACTCTGCAGAGAAGATGGAGCTGGAAGAAGTCCTGGTTTCTGGATCAGATGGAGAAGAAAAGAAAAGACAACAGAGAAGACGTCCCTCAGGTCTTTCATATTGTGTTTTCTCCTGACTGTCCCATCAGCTGTAGTCACTTGTTAGTTCTGCAGTGATGATGGGTGATGAAGTACCCTAATCTGTGGCTCTCCATCTGTTGCAAAACTACAACTCCCATAATGCCTAGGCTCTCCAGACATGATGGGAGTTATAGCTTTATAACAGCTGGAGAGCAACTGGAACCAATGTGATTGGTGGGGGTACCAGCAGTTGGATCCCCAGTAGTAAATGGGCTGCTTATTCTTAAATGCCGGGCCTATGTTTTGTCTGTCTGGCCCTGCCTGTCAGTCACTTATATCGTTGTGTATTCTCCTGACTGTGTCTCATCAGTGCTGTAGTCACTGATATCTTTGAGCGGCCGAGTAAGGGGTCGTCTGGGATTGGGGAAGAGGGTTGTCAGGTGATAGGGGGCCCTGGCAAATTTTTGCACCGGGGCCCTGTGGTTTCTAGCTACGCCCCTGGTCTAGGATACTGTTTTCCAAGCAGTGCACTTTCAGCTGTTGCAAAACTACAAATCCCAGCATGCTGGAAGTTGTAGTTTTGCAACAGCTGGAAGCAGGTGTGTATGCTTTTTAAATCATGTGGCACCAAGACACAATTAGTTCATTTCTTTTTTAACCTTTATATAGAAGAACATGTGAAAAATTGGAAGAGTGGTATACAGCTCTTTAAAAACATAAATATTTATTTTGCTATCTAACGAATATATATAGAAATATAGATATGTATAAAGTGTAGTATATACTAAACATGTGTATCCCCTGACTTTTATAACTGTGGAAAGAAACTATGCCGAAGCACCTCTCAATAACCTAACAGCTGATTGGTTGATGAAACAAAGAAGCCTTGGCTGATGACATGACAATCGGGCTGGTGACATCATAATAGCAGATAGATTACTCAGCCAGATGCAAAGAGCAATCTCTCATTCGCTCACTAGAGTATAACAACATTACATGTGAGAACTCACTGCCCATTGCTGTAGTTTTCTAGTCACTTTATCTTCTTTGCCATTCTCATACAATAAAGGCAAAAAAGGAGTGGAGAAAGGAGAAAATGGGAAGAAAGGTGAGCAAAGACCAGGACAGTGAAAATAATATCGAGGAGCTGCCCAGTACAGCCAAGATACCAAGAAAGAAAAGGTTTATTGGCATTCCTGCAAAATATCTGTGCCTGGATGACCTGTAAAAGGAGGAAAACTTCCAGCAAGGAAGAGAAGTGTAAGAGACCACTCCGGACCGACAACATCCATCTGATCGACCGTACAGGTAGGACATCATGGTAAACTAGAATTGTCTATCATCTTCTTCTATATACTTCTCATTATCACAGGACTCCAGGTGTAATAGTCCAGATTGACTATTACAAGTGGGCCAAATTGAGTAATGCCACATTTACACACCTTTCTGGCACTTTTCAAAAGGGGGCATGGTTTAAGAAAAAGTTGGTGTAACCTAAGATATGATATCATGTGACAAAAATGCACCAGAATTCTGGAGTAAATTTCTGGCACAGTTTAAAAGGGATTATCCAGGCTTAGAAAAACATAGTTATCATCCAGAAACATTGTGGCAACTGTCCTTATGTAACATGCTCATTAGTTTAACGCAATTTGGAACTATGGTCGTTGTTATATAATATGTGCACTGACTACTATTCCATAGACTTTACAAATATTTCAATGCTTAAATCTTAATTTTTGTTATAGCCTAAGTCAATTAATATTTGGGGCTTGCTTAGACTGTCTGGTCTAAGTTTACACTATATAAGAATTAGACAGTTTTAGTAAATCTGGGCCAATAATCTTAGTCTCATTGGAGCTGAAGTTCTAGACATCCTGAGCCTCTGGGATAGGACATGTACATTGGTTTTATCATGTAGCTGGAAGAACTTATCACTTTGCAAAAATAAAATCTTTATATTCTTTGTTAGAACTTATGTCCAGATCAACAAAGCATTTCTATCATCTCTTTTCCTAATGTTATAGCAGATATTTCCATTCTAATTTCCATTTCTTATGATAAAAACATTTTTCACTGAATGGGAGTCCTTTGGTTGTTATCTGCTTATGTCAAGTTCTGTATGAAAGGGTGAGCATCACCATCAGGGAATTACACTTCTGTCAGGGGCCCAGACAAATAAAGGGGCCCAACGTCTCCTGTGGTTAATCACTTCTGGCCAGGGCAGACATCAGCAATTGGACCCCAATACTGCCAAGAAGTCTGGGTGTGTGGCCCTGTATGTGGAGTGGGGTGATACAAAGAAGCAGGGGTTTTGTGGGAGAAGAAGGCAGCAGGGGCTCCAAGAGTGGACAGGGGATACTAAGGGAGAGAGGAACTGTCTATAAGAAGTTGGGAGCAGAAGCTGATGCAGGGGCTCTTAGGTAATTTAACAAAATGTTAAGGAGTAGTTACATTTATAAAGATATGAGCTTTGGTGAAAGCGAGAAAGTATGTGCATTCATATCAAATTAATAAATAGCTGAAGATGCTTTTTTTTTAGGGATTAGTGGGGTCCCAGTGGTCAGACTCCCCACCAGTTAGAGATTAATTCCCTCAATCTGGGTATGCCCATAAATCTCTACCCATCTTGGAGGTTCACTAGTGTTCTATGAACACACATTAATTCAAAATGGCTTTTAATTCCTATCTGTCTGGCTAACAGAGGTGAAGCTTTTGCAAAAATGTTGAGACATAAAGTTTTATAGTTACTGTGGTAATAGTATGGCATACACTTTACTATCATCACAAGAACCACTGCAAAAATTGAATACAAAGGCGCAGTGTTTTAATTTTAGATTCCATGCTCACATTCTTGTCATTCTGCTGTTTTCTGTTGTTTTGAAGCACAATTCTACCTGTCATATCTGTAATTCAATCTTGGATTTTACTCTGTCAGCACTAAAACATTGGGGGGCATTTATCATTGTAGGCGTAGTTGAAGCATTTTTCTATACCTTTTTTGTGTGCTGGTAATGTGTAGGAGCACCAAATGTATTAAATGGTCACAAAGCATTTGATAAATGCCAGCCATTGTGTTTTGTAAATGTTACATGCTATCTAGCTGCAATAACATGATAAAATCAGACCTGTACAAGCAGCCTGATAACAGGGTGTAATGTTCTTACAACAAGGTTGGTTAAAAATATGGCCACATGTAGTTGTCTAGGGTGACTGTAATGTAGGAAAAAGCTTGGCTACATGGACTTTAGGGTAGATTCATACTATGTTAATGCACATGTTAGTCATATTTATCTGCACACTGTCGAAAACAGGATGCTGACCTATACTGTAAACAGGAAACGTGAGCACCATTGATTTCTATGGCCAGATCCTATTTGTTATTTCAAAAGTGCAATAGGCAGCGCTCTTAGGTTTGCTTAATAGCCCATAGGTCCCGAATGGAGTCACAGGCCCCTATCCGGACCCCAAACACCAGTCATCTAGACCGCCAGTTGGCCTTTAAGACATTGATACAATTGAATTGCTAAATGTGACTATGTTTCCTGCTTCCCTACCTGGCACTTCTTCTGTGATGCAGGTGGCGCAATTACCGCTGGGTGCATCATTCTCCCCTGGCCAGGCCTGGCTAGAAGAGGACATAGCAGGTGCATAGTTGTGTTCCCCCACCTGTGACACTACCAAATGTTGCAGATCTACAGCTCCGATCATGATCTTCTGTCTGTGCATAATGGGAGTTGTAGTTTTAAACAGCTAGAGAGTCACAGGGAATTATTTATTGCACAGTTCATGTTGGGACATAGTGGCACACTTCATGTAGGGGTACAAAGGTAAAGTTCATGTGGGGGCACAGTGGCACAGTTCATGTGGGGGCACAGTGGCACTGTTCATGTGGGGACATAGTGCTACATTTCATGTGGGGGCACAGTGGCATCATTCATTGAGAGGGCATAAACATCTTATTAATTGTTTTAAGGGACAAAGAGGTACAAATCACAGTGTTTGTCAATTTTATTTTTGGGGCAAAAGCACGTGCAGTATTATACTCAGGGACACAGTGTGGGTCCGTATTAGACCGGGGGCAAAGTTTGTGGCCATAATATATATTCAGGGACACAGTGTGTGACAGTAATATATTCAGGGGCACAGTGTGTAACAGGATTATACCAGGGGTACAGTGTGTGACAGTATTATGCCAGGGACACAGTGTATGGCAGTATTATACCAGGGACAAAGTTTGTGGCCCTAATATACATTCAGGGACACAGTGTGTGACAGTAATGTATTCAGGGGCACAGTGTGTAGCAGGACTATACCAGGGGTACAGTGTGTGACAGTATTATGCCAGGGACACAGTGTCTGGCAGTATTACACTAGGGGCACAGTGCGTGGCAGTAATATATTCAGGGGCACAGTGTGTGACAGTAATATATTCAGGGGCACAGTGTATAGCAGGACTATAGCAGGACTATACCAGGAGTACAGTGGGTGACAGTATTATACCAGGGAAACAGTGTATGGCAGTATTACACTAGGGGCACAGTATGTGGCAGTAATATATTCAGGGTCACAGTGTGTGACAGTAATATATTCAGGGGCACAGTGTGTAGCAGGACTATACCAGGGGTACAGTGTGTGACAGTATTATGCCAGGGACACAGTGTATGGCAGTATTACACTAGGGGCACAGTGCATGGCAGTAATATATGCAGGGGCACAGTGTGTGGCAATTTAATACCCGTTTCACAGTGTGTGGCAGTATTATACCAGGGGCACTGTGTGCAGCAGTAATATATTTAAGGGCACAGTGTGCAGCAATATTACATTCAAGAGTACAGTGTTCAACAGTATTCTATGACGAGGCACAGTGTGTAACAGTATTATATGCAGGGGCGCAGTGTGTGGCAGTATTCAGGTCATACAGGGAACAGTAGAGTTAATTCCTCCACACTAATTACCCTGTGACTTATTATTAGGGTAACAATTATGTTCTACAACAGGCAGCACCTATTTCTTTCATGGCACTGTGGCCGCTAGTTGAGCCAGGCCTTAGCATTCAGCTCGGACCTTCACCAGATGACAGATTCACCTAAATAAGCAGACCCTCACTAAAAATAGTTGAGTACCCCTGATGTAGATAGTTAGACAAACACTGCAATATATTAGTAGGGCCAATAGAGAATGCATGGAGAGCTGGCCATATATGCGCACTGCTGCTCTATTTATTCAGGGAAATATTGAACACCATTCTCATGATCCTTGGGGGTTCCAGCAGTCAAAGATTAAATGTTAATTTTACTGCTTGTAAAAAAATTAGGGGAAAAAAAACTGCAAGATGGCTGTTTTTTCACATTTCCTCCAGAAAAAGATAACAAAAATATACTGTATCCACTCCGGAATTATTCTTTTGTCATGCAACTACAAGGTCTACAATTTGTCATGCAAAATACAAGGTCTTATACAGTCAATGGCACCCCTATTAAAACATTGTACAGCTGCATGCAAAGTCCACTGTATTATAGTTACTTATAATATTATCTGTGCGAGTAGGATTCCCAGGAGGACTATAAGCCAGGACTGCAGGAGCACACAGCAAAATGGACACACAGCATAAATTCTGTCAGTGTGAAGTTGGTCCTGCTTCTTCATTTGCCTGGGCCGCACTGTAATCCTTCTCTTCCTCCCCAGATCTCTAGCGTCTGTGCGGTGCTGGCTTCTCCCCCTGATTCCTTGGCCTGCAGCACAGTCGTAAAGTGTTGTATTGCATCCCCTCTGGCCGCATGGGGCTTAAAGCAAGCAGGGGGTTTGTTTGGGGGTAATGGAGTGCAATGACTGCAGATTTCATAGGGCATTTGGGAAGGGGGAAGAGGGGACATTTTACTTTATTAAGGATGGGGGGGAGGGTGCTATAACGGAAGAGAGCATCAGCAACCCATACTGTATAGCAGTATTTCAAAACCAGTGTGCCTCCAGCTGCTGCAAAACTACAACCCCCGGGATGCCTGGATGTGCTAGGGGTTGGAAGTCCAGTTGGAAGTCCACAGTTTATAGACTGCTTTGTAATGTATCCTTTCCTCACCCCTATCCTTTATAATGTATCTCCTCCTCACAGCCACAAGTCCCAGCCTGACCCCAGGTCTTGTGGTGAGGGTGTTGGAAGGGCAGATGTTGTTAACCCTTAGGGCAGATTGCATTCACCTGTGATGCCAGGGTGTGGTTATCCTCTACAATACCCCAGGTATAGCTGCTGGTTCCTGGGCCAGGCGTGGGGCAAATAATCACTCCAATGCAATGTTACGGAACAACGGCACTTTACTGAGGCAGACAGATCTTAAAGTCTTTACAGCTCAGTTCGGGCCCAAGGAAATGCTCACGCTTGTTGGCTCGCAGGGACTTGTAGTAGACTTAGACTGAGTTGTGCAACCCACGTTGACTTTAGTTAATGACACTTGACTATCTTGACTAGACTTCTCCCCTGTATTTGTGCTTACCAGGCTTTGACTTTCACCAGTAATGGTTACTGGTGGTGGATGCGTGGCTGCGTGACTAGGCCTTGATCTCCCTCAGGAACACCAGACAACTCTCAGGTCTTAACTTGACTGTACCTCAGACTTATCTGACTAAGCTAGCTCCTCCCAGGTATATAAGGGAGCAATTTGGAGATGCCCCATTTGTCACCAACAGGTCACCTATTCACTTGCACCTTCCTTGGTAGCAGTGGTCTTAGTAACAATTTTTAAAGGCACATTAAAGGGGTACTCCACTGGAAAACATTTTTTTTTTAAATCAACTGGTGCCAAAAAGTTGGACTGATTTGTAAATGACTTCTATAAAAAAAAAATCTTAATCCTTCCAGTACTTATCAGCTGCCTTTGTGATCCACAGGAAGCTGTTTTCTTTTTGAATTTCCTGACCACAGTGCTCTCTGCTGACATCTCTGTCCATTTTAGGAACTGTCTAGAGTAGGAGCAAATCCCCATAGAAAACCTCTCCTGCACTGGACAGTTCCTAAAATGGACAGAGGTGCCAGCAGGGAGTACTGTGGTCCGACAGAAAGGAAATTCAAAAAGAAAATAACTTCCTGTGGATCATAACAGCAGCTGATAAGCACTGGAAGGTTTAAGATTTTTTTTATAGAAGTCATTTACAAATCTGCTTAACTTTCTGGCACCAGTTGATTTAAAAAAATAAATGTTTTCCATTGGAGTACCCCTTTAACCCCTCAAGGACCAGGCCATTTTACACCTTAGGACCAGAGCGTTTTTTGAACATCTGACCACTGTCACTTTAAACATTAATAACTCTGGAATGCTTTTAGTTATCATTCTGATTCCGAGATAGTTTTTTCGTGACATATTCTACTTTATGTTATTGGTAAAATTTTGTCGATACTTGCATCGTTTCTTAGTGAAAAATTCCAAAATTTGATGAAAAAATTGAAAATTTTGCATTTTTCTGACTTTGAAGCTCTCTGCTTGTAAGGAAAATGGATATTCCAAATCCTTTTTTTTTATTCACATAAACAATATGTCTACTTTATGTTGGCATCATAAAATGTACGTGTTTTTACTTTTGGAAGACACCAGAGCGCTTCAAAGTTCAGCAGCAATTTTCCAATTTTTCACAAAATTTCCAAAATCACAATTTTTCAGGGACCAGTTCAGGTTTGAAGTGGATTTGAAGGGTCTTCATATTAGAAATACCCCACAAATGACCCCATTATAAAAACTGCAGCCCCCAAAGTATTCAAAATAACATTCAGTCAGCATTTTAACTCTTTAGGTGTTTCACAGGAATAGCAGCAAAGTGAAGGAGAAAATTCACAATCTTCATTTTTTACACTCGCATGTTCTTGTAGACCCAATTTTTGAATTTTTACAAGGGGTAAAAGGAGAAAATGTATACTTATATTTGTAGCCCAATTTCTCTCGAGTAAGCACATACCTCATATGTCTATGTAAAGTGTTCGGCGGGTGCAGTAGAGGGCTCAGAAGCGAAGGAGTGACAAGGGGATTGTCACGATTCGGCTTCCAGGTAGTGGATCCTCTGTGTCAGCGAGGGATTGGCGTGGACCGTTCTAGTGGACCGGTTCTAAGAGGCTACTGGTTTTCACCAGAGCCCGCCGCAAAGCGGGATGGTCTTGCTGCGGCAGTAGCAACCAGGTCGTATCCACTAGCAACGGCTCTACCTCGCTGACTGCTGAGAAGGCGTGGGACAGAAGGACTAGGCAGAGGCAAGGTCAGACGTAGCAGAAGGTCGGGGGCAGGCGGCAAGGTTCGTAGTCAGGATGGGTAGCAGAAGTTCAGGTACACAGGCTTTGGACACACTAAACGCTTTCACTGGCACAAGGCAACAAGATCCGGCAAGGGAGTGCAAGGGAGGAGACCAGATATAGCCAGGGAGCAGGTGGAAGCCAATTAAGCTAATTGGGCCAGGCACCAATCATTGGTGCACTGGCCCTTTAAATCTCAGAGAGCTGGCGCGCGCGCGCCCTAGAGAGCGGAGCCGCGCGCGCCAGCACATGACAGCAGGGGACCGGGACGGGTAAGTGACCTGGGATGCGATTCGCGAGCGGGCGCGTCCCGCTGTGCGAATCGCATCCCCAACGGCCATGACAGTGCGGCGCTCCCGGTCAGCGGGACTGACCGGGGCGCTGCAGGGAGAAAGACGCCGTGAGCGCTCCGGGGAGGAGCGGGGACCCGGAGCGCTAGGCGTAACAGTACCCCCCCCTTAGGTCTCCCCTTCTCTTTGTCCAGTAACTGCCTCCCCTGGGATGAGGACACCGGGAAAGAATGGAGGGTTTCCTCAACGGCAGGCAGTACAGCAGGAGTGGGAATGGGGAGGGAGGGCAGAGGGCGAGGCCTGGCACGGGGCAGTGTGACACCAGGACGGGGGCCATGGGGTGGCACAGAGGCTTGCCTGACGGGACTGGGAGGGGGGGAGAGGCACTTCCTGTGGCAGGCAGAGTCCCAGTTCCTGATCTCCCCGGTGGTCCAATCAATGGTGGGGGAATGAAGCCGGAGCCAAGGCAGACCGAGGAGAACCTCAGAGGTACAGTTGGGGAGAATGAAGAACTCAATCCTCTCAAGGTGGGGTCCAATAGACATGAGGAGGGGCTCTGTGCGGTAACGCACGGTGCAGTCCAATCTGGCTCCGTTGACCGCGGAAATGTAGAGCGGCTTGACGAGACGGGTCACCGGGATGCTGAATTTATTAACAAACGACTCCAAAATAAAATTTCCTGAGGCACCGGAGTCCAAGCAGGCCACGGCTGAGAGGGAGGAGCTGGCTGAAGAAGAAATCCGCACGGGTACCGTGAGACGTGGAGGAGCAGACTTGGAACCAAGAGACGCCACACCCACGTGAGCTGGGTGCGTGCGTGCGTTTCCCAGGCGTGGAGGACGGATAGGGCAATCCACCAAGAAATGCTCGGTACTGGTACAGTAAAGACAGAGATTTTCTTCCCTACGGCGATTCCTCTCTTCCTGGGTCAGGCGAGACTTATCCACTTGCATGGCCTCCTCGGCGGGAGGCCCAGGCGTAGATTGCAACGGATACTGTGGGAGAGGTGCCCAGAGATCTAAGTCTTTTTCCTGGCGGAGCTCTTGGTGTCGCTCAGAAAAACGCATGTCAATGCGGGTAGCTAGATGGATGAGTTCTTGCAGATTGGCAGGAATCTCTCGTGCGGCCAGCACATCCTTGATGCGACTGGATAGGCCTTTTTTAAAGGTCGCGCAGAGAGCCTCGTTATTCCAGGATAATTCTGAAGCAAGAGTACGGAATTGTACGGCATACTCGCCAACGGAAGAATTACCCTGGACCAGGTTCAACAGGGCAGTCTCGGCAGAAGAAGCTCGGGCTGGCTCCTCGAAGACACTCCGGAGTTCAGTGAAGAAGGCCTGGACTGTGGCTGTGGCAGGATCATTGCGGTCCCAGAGCGGTGTGGCCCAAGACAAGGCCTTTCCTGAAAGAAGGCTTACTACGAACGCCACCTTAGACCGTTCTGAAGGAAACAAGTCCGACATCATCTCCATATGCAGGGAACACTGAGACAAAAATCCACGGCAGAGTCTGGAGTCCCCATCAAATTTGTCCGGCAGGGACAAGCGGAGGCTAGGAGCGGCCACTCGCTGCGGAGGAGGTGCAGGAGCTGGCGGAGGAGATGGTTGCTGCTGTAGCAGAGGCAGAAGTTGCTGTAACGTGGCGGTCAACTGCGACAGCTGCTGTCCTTGTTGGGCAATCTGCTGCGATTGCTGAGCGACCACCGTGGTAAGGTCAGCGAGACTTGGCAGCGGCACCTCAGCGGGATCCATGGCCGGATCTACTGTCACGATTCGGCTTCCAGGTAGTGGATCCTCTGTGTCAGCGAGGGATTGGCGTGGACCGTGCTAGTGGACCGGTTCTAAGAGGCTACTGGTTTTCACCAGAGCCCGCCGCAAAGCGGGATGGTCTTGCTGCGGCAGTAGCAACCAGGTCGTATCCACTAGCAACGGCTCTACCTCGCTGACTGCTGAGAAGGCGTGGGACAGAAGGACTAGGCAGAGGCAAGGTCAGACGTAGCAGAAGGTCGGGGGCAGGCGGCAAGGTTCGTAGTCAGGATGGGTAGCAGAAGTTCAGGTACACAGTCTTTGGACACACTAAACGCTTTCACTGGCACAAGGCAACAAGATCCGGCAAGGGAGTGCAAGGGAGGAGACCAGATATAGCCAGGGAGCAGGTGGAAGCCAATTAAGCTAATTGGGCCAGGCACCAATCATTGGTGCACTGGCCCTTTAAGTCTCAGAGAGCTGGCGCGCGCGCGCCCTAGAGAGCGGAGCCGCGCGCGCCAGCACATGACAGCAGGGGACCGGGACGGGTAAGTGACCTGGGATGCGATTCGCGAGCGGGCGCGTCCCGCTGTGCGAATCGCATCCCCAACGGCCATGACAGTGCGGCGCTCCCGGTCAGCGGGACTGACCGGGGCGCTGCAGGGAGAAAGACGCCGTGAGCGCTCCGGGGAGGAGCGGGGACCCGGAGCGCTAGGCGTAACAGTGATTTTGGTGAGTACGTTTTTCTGAAATGGTTTTTGGGGGGCATGTTGCATTTAGGAAGCCCCTATGGTGCCAGAACAGGAAAAAAAAACACATGGCATACCATTTTGGAAACTAGACCCCTTGAGGAACGTAACAAGGAATTAAGTACCCGACAGGTGTTTCACGACTTTTGCATATGTAAAAAATTTTTAAAAAAATGTCACTAAAATGTGTGTTTCCCCCCAAATTTCACATTTATGCAAGGGTTAATAGCAGAAAATACCCCCCAAAATTTGTAACCCCATCTCTTCTGAGTATGGAGGTACCCTATAAGTTGACCTGAAGTGCACTATGGGCGAACTACAATGCTCAGAAGAGAAGGAGTCATATTTGGCTTTTTGAGAGCAAATTTTGCTTGGGGCATGTCGCATTTAGGAAGCCCCTATGGTGCCAGGACAGCAAAAAATACCCACATGGCATACCATTTTGGAAACTAGACCCCTTGAGGAAAGTAACAAGGAATAAAGTGAATCTTAATACCCGACAGGTGTTTCACGACTTTTGCATATGTAAAAAAATTTTACAAAAATTTCCCTAAAATGTGTGTTTCCCCCCAAATTTCACATTTATGCAAGGGTTAATAGCAGAAAATACCCCCCAAAATTTGTAACCCCATCTCTTCTGAGTATGGAGGTACCCCATAAGTTGACCTGAAAAGCACTATGGGCGAACTACAATGTTCAGAAGAGAAGGAGTCATATTTGGCTTTTTGAGAGCAAATTTTGCTCGGGGGCATGTCGCATTTAGGAAGCCCCTATGGTGCCAGGACAGCAAAAAATACCCACATGGCATACCATTTTGGAAACTAGACCCCTTGAGGAATGTAACAAGGAATAAAGTGAGCCTTAATACCCGACAGGTGTTTCACGACTTTTGCATTTGTAAAAAAAAAATTACAAAAATTTCCCTAAAATGTGTGTTTCCCCCAAATTTCACATTTATGCAAGGGTTAATAGCAGAAAATACCCCCCACAATTTGTAACCCCATCTCTTCTGAGTATGGAGGTACCTCATAAGTTGACCTGAAGTGCACTATGGGCGAACTACAATGCTCAGAAGAGAAGGAGTCATATTTGGCTTTTTGAGAGCAAATTTTGCTCGGGGGGCATGTCACATTTAGGAAGCCCCTATGATGCCAGGACAGCAAAATAACCCCCACATGGCATACCATTTGGGAAACTAGACCCCTTGAGGAACGTAACAAGGGGTACAGTGAGCATTTACCCCCCACTGGTGTCTGTCAGATCTTTGGAACAGTGGGATGTACAAAAATTTTTATTTGCACAGCCCACTGTTCCAAAGATCTGTCAGACACCTGTGGGGTGTAAATTCTCACTGCATCCTCATTACATTCCATGAGGGGTGTAGTTTCCGAAATGGGGGTCACATGTGGGGTTTTGTTTTTTTTGCGTTTGTCAAAACCGCTGTAACAATCAGCCACCCCTGTGCAAATCACCTCAAATGTACATGGCGCACTCTCCCTTCTGGGCCTTGTTGTGCGCCCCCAGAGCACTTTGCGCACACATATGGGGTATCTCCGTAGTCGGGAGAAATTGCATTCCAAATTTTGGGGGGCTTTTTTTCCCTTTTACCTCTTGTCAAAATGAAAAGTATAGGGCAACACCAGCATGTTAGTGTAAAAAATTTATTTTTTTTTACACTAACATGCTGGTGTAGACCCCAACTTCACCTTTTCATAAGGGGTGAAAGGAGAAAAAGCCCCCCAAAATTTGTTATGCTATTTCTCCCGAGTACGGCGATACCCCATATGTGACCCTAAACTGTTGCCTTGAAATACGACAGGGCTCCAACGTGAGAGCACCATGTGCATTTGAGGCCTGAATTAGGGATTTGCATAGGGGTATTCTATGCCAGTGATTCCCAAACAGGGTGCCTCCAGCTGTTGCAAAACTCCCAGCATGCCTGGACAGTCAACGGCTGTCCGGCAATACTGGGAGTTGTTGTTTTGCAACAGCTGGAGGCTCCATTTTGAAAACAGTGGCGTACCAGACGTTTTTCATTTTTATTGGGGAGGGGGGCTGTGTAGGGGTATGTGTATATGTAGTGTTTTTTACTTTTTATTTTATTTTGTGTTAGTGTAGTGTAGTGTTTTTAGGGTACAGTCACAGGGGCGGGGGATTACAGCAAGTTTCCCGCTGCGAGTTTGAGCTGCCGCGCAAAATTTGCTGCATTGCAAACTTGCAGCCTGATACTCACTGTGAGCCCCCTGCCCATGTGAATGTATCCTGTACATTCACAGGGGGGGGGGGGGAACCTCCAGCTGTTGCAAAACTACAACTCCCAGCATGCACAGTCTATCAGTGCATGCTGGTAGTTATAGTTTTGCAACAGCTGGAGGCACACGGGTTGGGAAACACTGAGTTAGGAAACAGACAATGTTTCCCAACCAGTGTGCCTCCTGTTGTTGCAAAACTACAACTCCCAGCATTCTCAGGCATGCTGGAAGTAGTAGTTCGGCAACATCTTTAGAGCCAGATGTTGCCGAACTACAACTCCCAGCATGCTTGGAGTTGTAGTTTTGCAACATCTGGAGGACTACAGTTTGCAGACCACTAATACAGTGGTTCCCAATCTGTGCCCTTCCAGATGTTGCAAAACTACAACTCCCAGTATGCCCAAACTGTCCAGGCATGCTGGGAGTTGTAGTTCTGCAACATCTGAAGGGCCAGATGTTATAGAACTACAACTCCCAGCATGCCTGGACAGTAAGGGCATGCTGAGGATGTGTAGTTTTGCAACATCTGGAAGGGCACAGTGGTCTCCAAACTGTGGACCTCCAGATGTTGCAAAACTACAACTCCCAGCATGCCCAGACACCAAGGGCTGTCTGGGCATGGTGGGAGTTGTAGTTTACAGGGTCCCAATACAGCAATGCATGTCGCTTTACGGCGACGTGAATTGCTGAAAAGGGCCCGACCGCAGCTGAAGATCAACTCACCTGTCGCCGCCGCCTCTGTCTTCACCACCAGGATCCGGGTCTTCAGGGATGAGGTAAGTACCGGGGCCGGTCCCCAGCACTCCCCCGTCCCCCGCCGCGTCCTTCGGTCTTCCTCCCGTCCTCTCCGGACTTCAAGGGGCCGGGCACAACGGGAAGAAGTAAACGCCCCCCCCCCCCCTGCGATTGGTCGGTTAACTAACCGACGGATCGCAGGGGATCGGAGGAGGTGGCAGGCTTGCCACCTCGCTCCTATGCTCTAGCATGGTCCTGGCTGTCTGTGACAGCCGGGATCATGCGAAATTACCGGGCGGTCGGGTCTCAGAGACCCGATCAGCCCGGTATCGCCGCAGATCGCAAGGGCGATTTCCCTTGCCTACATGGCCCCCCTCGGCGTTTGCCCTGGATGCCTGCTGAAGGATTTCAGCAGGCATCCAGTTCCGATCTCTGCCCGGCGAGCGGCAGGGACCGGAAAAGGCCATGACGTCGTGGGACGTCATTGGTCCTTAAGGCCCAGGGTGCCATGACGTCCCAGGACGTCATTGATCCTTAAGAGGTTAATACATAAGTGCAATGCATCAATCTTTACATAACTGAATGGGTGAATAGAGTTTTCAGGAGTGTGGGGGCCAGGGGACTGGGACTGAGTCCACCTGATAGGACCTACAGGGTACAGAAGGGCCACTTCTGTACTGGGCCACCACAGTCTGATGACCCAAACTTGCATCTGACATAGCCCCATATGGCTCTGTGGATGCAAAAAGTACTATGGCTATTAAAAGGCCATATCTATTTAATTTTTGCTTCCACAGAGCCATATTGGGTCTGATTTGTCCATAAGATATGTTGCAAATACAAAAAAAAGTTGCTAATTTGGGGGAGGGTGTGTGTCCTGTCTCATTGTGGAAAGAGAAAAGAAGAAAGGCGCTCCCTGTGGAGTAATATGGAGGCAGACTTCAGACAGAGGTGCCAGCTTTCAATGGCGCAGGTCACAGAAGAAGCATGGATAGGTAAAAGCAAGGGTAGTTTATTCTCCCAGCATGCAACGCGTTTCACTGCAACAGCAGTTTCATCATGCCTGAGGAAGCTGCTGTTGCAGTGAAACGCGTTGCATGCTGGGAGAATAAACTACCCTTGCTTTTACCTATCCATGCTTCTTCTGTGACCTGCGCCATTGAAAGCCGGCACCTCTGTCTGAAGTCTGCCTCCATATACCTCGTGCTCAGCCGGCTGGCTGCGGACACTACATGCGCTCACCATTGTTGTGTATGTGGGTACACAACACTTCCAGGTGAGCCTCCGCTTTCAGCGCATAAGTTGCCTGACAAGTTACTCTTTCAATACACCATGGAGCGCTTTGTTTTTTGTCGTTTTTAGCCCTGTGGAGTAAAGCCAGCACGAGGGCGGGGAAAAAGAAAAGGGAAAATTTCCGTGCTCACCCTGCTAAGTTATGTAGTGGCATACACAACAATGCTGATCGCATGTGATTTTAGGATCACAATCCTGTAGTCTGCAGCCTTCCTGAGAGATGTGGAATAAATACAGGACTTCAAAAGACCAGGATTTTCGGCGCTGACCACGGAGAAATGAACAAAGCCCAGGTAAAGGAATGGAGGTTTAATAGCAACGCGTTTCACCACATGAACGGCTTCAACAGGCCTGATGAAGCCGCGCATGCAGTGAAACACGTTGCTATTAAACCTCCATTCCTTTACCTGGGCTTTGTTCATTTCTCCGTGGTCAGCGCCGAAAATCCTGGTCTTTTGAAGTCCTGTATTTATGTCTCATTGTGGAGGCAAACTAAAATCTTGATTATTTACATCAAAATGATTACAAGCATACCCTGTCTGTAAAGTTTTTATATGATTGGCTAGTTTTAAAGCTTTAAAAAACTAAATATATATATATATATATATATATATTTCAAATTGTTCCAAAATTGTTCCAATTGTTCCATCCAATTGCTCCACGCCAGTTAGTAGAGGCGACCATCTGCTACTGAAAGTAGCTGGGTGACGCCAGGTAAAGAGCCTTATTCTCCTTTAACGGCCTTATGACAAAAAGAAATGATTAATGTATATATATATATATATATATATATATATATGTGTGTGTGTGTGTTTGTATATAGTGTTTTAGAATTGCCCTCCATAATTTTTTCCTGGCCCCCAGTTTGCCCCATTCATACTGTACAGAACGGTATAATAGTGGTATTTTACTCATATATAAATTCATATGGTTGTGACGGAGGGTAAATTATTTGGATTGAAGTAAATTAGGCCTCACAAGAGGAAATATACATGCTGCTGAGTGGATTACACAATGTATAGTCATATATTGGGAGCTTTCATATTTACACATCACCACGCAGGTAAAACTATGTACCGTATATACTCGAGTATAAGCCGAGTTTTTCAGCACGATTTTTCGTGCTGAAAACAACCCCCTCGGCTTATACTCGAGTGAACTCCCCCACCCGCAGTGGTCTTCAACCTGCGGACCTCCAGAGGTTTCAAAACTACAACTCCCAGCAAGCCCGGGCAGCCATCGGCTGTCCGGGCTTGCTGGGAGTTGTAGTTTTGAAACCTCCGGAGGTCCGCAGGTTGAAGACCACTGCGGCCTTCAACATCATCCAGCCCCCTCTCACCCCCTTTAGTTCTGAGTACTCACCTCCGCTCGGCGCTGGTCCGGTCCTGCAGGGCTGTCCGGTAAGGAGGTGGTCCGGTGAGGAGGTGGTCCGGGCTGCTATCTTCACCGGGGAGGCCTCTTCTAAGCGCTTCGGGCCCGGCCTCAGAATAGTCACGTTGCCTTGACAACGACGCAGATGCGTCGTTGTCAAGGCAACGGCTCTATTCCGGGCCGGAAGCGGAGAAGAGGCGCCCCCGGTGAAGATAGCAGCCCGGACCACCTCCTCACCGGACCACCTCCTTGCCGGACAGCCCTGCAGGACCGGACCAGCGCCGAGCGGAGGTGAGTACTCAGAACTAAAGGGGGTGAGAGGGGGCTGGATGATGTTGAAGGCCGCAGTGGTCTTCAACCTGCGGACCTCCGGAGGTTTCAAAACTACAACTCCCAGCAAGCCCGGACAGCCGATGGCTGCCCGGGCTTGCTGGGAGTTGTAGTTTTGAAACCTCTGGAGGTCCGCATGTTGAAGGCCGTAGTGGTCTTCAACCTGCGGACCTCCGGAGGTTTCAAAACTACAACTCCCAGCAAGCCCGGACAGCCGATGGCTGCCCGGGCTTGCTGGGAGTTGTAGTTTTGAAACCTCTGGAGGTCCGCATGTTGAAGGCCGCAGTGGTCTTCAACCTGCGGACCTCCGGAGGTTTCAAAACTACAACTCCCAGCAAGCCCGGACAGCCGATGGCTGCCCGGGCTTGCTGGGAGTTGTAGTTTTGAAACCTCTGGAGGTCCGCATGTTGAAGGCCGCAGTGGTCTTCAACCTGCGGACCTCCGGAGGTTTCAAAACTACAACTCCCAGCAAGCCCGGACAGCCGATGGCTGCCCGGGCTTGCTGGGAGTTGTAGTTTTGAAACCTCTGGAGGTCCGCAGGTTGAAGACCACTGAGGGCGAATGATGAGAAGAGGATGATGAAGGGGGGGGGGGGGGTGTGGGGATGATGAAGGGGGTGGGGATGATGAAGGGGGGGGGTGTGGGATGATTACAAGGGGATGATGAAGGGGGGATGTGTGGGATGATAAGGGGATGTGTGGGATGATGACAAGGGGATGATGAAGGGGGGATGTGTGGGATAAGGGGATGTGTGGGATGATGACAAGGGGATGATGAAGGGGGGATGTGTGGGATGATGACAAGGGGATGATGAAGGGGGGATGTGTGGGATGATAAGGGGATGTGTGGGATGATGACAAGGGGATGATGAAGGGGGGATGTGTGGGATGATAAGGGGATGTGTGGGATGATGACAAGGGGATGATGAAGGGGGGATGTGTGGGATGATGACAAGGGGATGATGAGGATGTTAATGACGGGTCTGGATGATGACAGGGGGGGATGAGGTATTTCCCACCCTAGGCTTATACTCGAGTCAATAACTTTTCCTGGGATTTTGGGTTGAAATTAGGGGTCTCGGCTTATACTCGGGTCGGCTTATACTCGAGTATATACGGTATATTCATT
The DNA here is from genome assembly GCF_029499605.1 of Hyla sarda. Lineage (NCBI taxonomy): Eukaryota > Metazoa > Chordata > Amphibia > Anura > Hylidae > Hyla > Hyla sarda. The sequence continues at coordinate 334,652,029 of NC_079190.1, read as the reverse complement.
TAGTTCTGCAAAGTGCTGATAATAGAAAAAAATGTATAAAAAGTCAGAAATCTGAGATTTTAAATATTTGAAATATACAATTTAAGACCAAGTCTATTTTAGCCTTAAGGACCGGAGCTTTTTTTGCACATCTGACCACTGTCACTTTAACTATTAAAGGGGTCCTCCGGTACTTAGACATTTTATCCCCTATCCAAAGGATAGGGGATAAGATGCCTGATCGCGAGAGTCCCGCCGCTGGGGACCCCCGGGATCTTGCACGCGGCACCCCGTTTGTAATCATTTCCCGGAGCGTGTTCGCTCTGTGTCTCATTACTGTCGATCACGGGGCGGGCGGCGTGTGACGTCATGCCTCCGCCCCGTGTGACCTCACGCTCTGCCCCTCAATGCAAGTCTATGGGAGGGGGCGTGACAGCTATCACGCCCCCTCCCGTAGGCTTGCATTGAGGGGCAGCGCGATGACGTCATACGGGGCGGAGGCATGGTGTCACACACCGTCGGCCCTGTGGTCGCCGGTAATCAGACCCGGAGCGAACACACTCCGGGGACTGATTACAAATAGGGTGCCACGTGCAAGATCCCGGAAGTCCCCAGCGGCGGGACTCCCGCGATCAGGCATCTTATCCCCTATCCTTTGTAACCCAATTTCTCTCGAGTAAGGAAATACCTCATATGTGTATGTCAAGTGTTCAGCAGGCGCAGTAGAGGGCTCAGAAGGGAGGGAGCGACAATGGGATTTTGGAGAGTGAGTTTTTCTGAAGTGGTTTTTGAGGGGCATGTCACATTTAGGAAGCCCCTATGCAGGGCCGGACAGGGGATAAAAAGCAGCCCTGATAATAATTTTATATCAGCCCCACAGCATTGCAGCACTGTGGCAGCCGCCGGCAGGGCTGCCATCAGAAATTTTGGGACCCCTTACACAACTTAAGGCATGGGCCCCTCCACTTGACTCCCCCCCCAAGGGCCTGCCCGCTATTTTACCAATTATCAATAAAAAAAATGTAAACCACAGGACAAGAAAAACAAGAGCCCTTTAGTTCAATGGAGAAAGACGGAGGAAATATTGTCACCATACATATTACCATCATACTGTTACTAACCAAATCCTGTATACTGAAACCAATACTACCAATAATACCAGTATAAAAGGAGGAATATTACCACTATACATATTACCATCATACTGTTACTGACCAAATCCTGTATAATTAGACCAATATTACCAGTATACAAGGAGGAAATATTCCCCCCATACAGTGACCATATAGTGGTAGATATTAGCTCTACACAGGCTCTGCAGACCATATAAGGGATTACTTACAGTTACATCAGGTGACGTCTGCTCTGATTGGAGGCATTCACTTTCAGTTTTCTTCTTCTTCCGGCCCAAAACATCATGACGACTTCTTCCTTTCACAACTCGTCTCCACAGAACATGCCAGACAAATATTTTAGGCTCCACACTTTAATATTAGAGTGGCTAGATAAGTGTGTTGGGGAAGAGTAGGTAGGTCCATCCCCCACCCATTAGGTAGTTAGGTCACTCCAGAAAGTAGACAGGTCCCTTCACATAGTTTCCCTCATTACACAGGTGCCCGGAGTAGGGAGGTTCCACCTGTAGGTAGGTCCCCATGTAGATAGCTGCCCCCTGTAGATAGTTACACCCTGTATGCAGTAGCAGCCCCCTATAAGTAGGGGTTACTCCCTGTATGTAGATCCCCCTGTATATAGTTGCAGTCCCCATATACAGTATTATCCTCCCCTTTAGGTGTTAGCAGCAGCCCCCTTTAGGTAGTAATAGCCAGCAGCATCCCCCTTTAGGTAGTGATAGCCAGCAGCATCCCCCTTTAGGTAGTGATAGCCAGCAGCATCCCCCTTTAGGTAATGATAGCCAGCAGCATCCCCCTTTAGGTAGTGATAGCCAGCAGATTCCCCCTTTAGGTAGTGATAGCCAACAGATTCCCCCTTTAGGTAGTGATAGCCAGCAGCATCCCCCTCTAGGTAGTGATAACCAGCAGCATCCCCCTTTAGGTAGTGATAGCCAGCAGCATCCCCTTTTAGGTAGTGATAGCCAGCAGTAGCCCCCTTTAGGTAGTGATAGCCAGCAGCAGCCCCCTTTAGGTAGTGATAGCCAGCAGAACCCCCTTTAGGTCATTATAAATAGCCCCCTTAGGAAGGAATAGAAGAAAAAAAACATTTACCTGGCTCCCGCGCGGTCCATGTCCTCTTCTCTTGTGTCTTCTTCACCAGTCTGTGATCCGGCACATGATGATGACGTCATTCATGTGCCGAAGCGCAGAGGACGGAAGCCGGGGCCTCGTGTCAGCGCCTGCACAATGTGGGCGGCCCACAAGAGTGATTGACAGGGCGAGGAGCCAATGGCTCTTCGGACTGTCAATCAGTCGATCCCGAGGGTCGCATTGAACTATAGGCGCGTCTGTAAGACGCGCTTATAGTTCAATGCATCCTGGGCCGGCCATGGAAGCAGGAGACTGCTGTGTATACAGCGGTCCCCTGCTTCTGTGTTGCGGAAGATTCAGGAGGGGGGGTGCAGCGAGGGCTCCTAACTGGAGTTCTGGCTGTGCCCCCCTAACGGCGGCCCTGGCTGCATACACGTTCCTGATACTAGTATCAGGCCCTTGTATGCTAGTGTGCATGGGCGGTCCGACTCCAATCTATAAGAACGGGTCAGGTCGGGGACTGAGCACAGGCCGGCCACTGCTGGCCCCAGGGTGAGTGACCTACCGGGAATTTTCCCGGTATCCCGGTTCGCCAGTCAGGCCCTGCCCCTATGGTGCCAGAACAGCAGAAAAAAACCCACATGGCATACCATTTTGGAAACTACACCCCTCAAGGCACTTAACAAGGTGACCAGTGAGCCTTAACACCACACAGGTGTTTCACGACTTTTCGTTAAAGTCGGGATGCCCCTCAAAATTTGTAACCCCATCTCTTCTGGGTATGGAAATACCCCATGATAGAACGTAAAATGCTCTGTGGGCGAACTATAATGCTCAGAAGAGAAGGAGTCACATTTGGCTTTTGGAAAGCAAATTTTGCTGAAATGGTTTTTGGGGAGCATGTTTCATTTAAGAAGCCCCTATGGTGTCAGAATAGCAAAACAACACCACATGTCATACTCTTTTGGAAACCAAACCCCTCAAGGAACGTAACAAGGAGAAAAGGAAGCCTTAAAACCTCACAGGTATTTGACGATATTTTGTTAAAGTTGGATGTGTAAATGAAAAACAAACTATTTTTTTCACAAAAATGCAGTTTTTTCCCCAAATTTTACATTTATACAAGGTGTAATAGGAGAAAATGACCCCCAAAATGTGTAACCCCATTTCTTCTGAGTATGGAAATACCCCATGAGTGGATGTCAAGTGCTCTGCTGGTGAACTACAATGCTCAGAAGAGAAGAAGCGCCATTGAGCTTTTGGAAAGAGAATTTGTTTGGAATGGAAGTCAGAGGCCATGTGCGTTTACAAAGCCCCCCCCCCCCTGTGGTGCCAGTACAGGGGACCCCCCACATGTGACCCCATTTTGGAAACTACACCATTCACAGAATTTTATAAGGGGTGCAGTGAGTATTTACACCCCACTGGTGTTTGGCAGATCTTTGGAACAGTGGGCTGTGCAAATGAAAAATTTAATTTTTCATTTTCGCGGACCACTGTTCCAAAAATCTGTCAGACCCCTGTGGGGCGTAAATGCTCACTGTACCCCTTATTACATTCTGTGAGGGGTGTAGTTTCCAAAATGGGGTCACATGGGGGGGGTCTATTATTCTGGCACTATGGGGGCTTTGTAAACACACGTGGCCTTCAATTCCGGACAAATTTTCTCTTTAAAATCCCAATGTGCTCCTTCTCTTCTGAGCATTGTAGTGCGCCAGCAGAGCACCTTACATACACATATGGGGTATGTTCTTACTGTTCTTAAGAAATGGGGTTAAAAATTTTGGGGGGAATTTTTCCTTATTTTCCCTTGTGAAAATGAAAAATTTAGGGTAACACCAGCATTTTAGTGAAAAAAAAAATATTTTTTTATTTTCCCATCCAACTTTAATGGAAATTCGTCAAAACACCTGTAGGGTGTTAACTCTCACTATTCCTCTTGTTACGTTCCATGATGGGTGTAGTTTCCAAAATGGGGGTCACATGTGGGTATTTATTTGTTTGCGTTTATGTCAGAACCGCTGTAAAATCAGCCACTCCTGTGCAAATCACCAATTTAGGCCTCAAATGCACATAGTGCGCTCTTAATCCTGAGCCTTGTTGTGCGCACACAGAGCATTTTACACCCACATATGGGGTATTTCCGTACTCAGGAGAAATTGCGTTACAAATTTTGGCGGTATTTTCTTCCTTTTACTGCTTGTGAAAATAAAAAGTAGGGTGCAACACCAGAATGTGAGTGTTAAAATTTTTATTTTTTTACACTAACAGGCTGGTGTAGCCCCCAACATTTCCTTTTCATGATAAGGGGTAAATACGATAGGGCTCCCAAGTGAGAGAGGCCCATGCCCATTTTAGGACTATATTAGGGATTGCATATGGGTGGACATAGGGGTATTCTAAGCCAGTGATTCCCAAACAGGGTGGCTTAAGCAGTTGCTAAACTCCCAGCATGCCTGCACAGTCAGTAGCTGTCCGGAAATGCTGGGAGTTGTTGTTTTGCAACAGCTGGAGGCTCCATTTTGGAAACACTGCCGTACCATATGTTTTTCATTTTTCTTGGGGGGGGGGGGACAGTGTGAGGAGGTGTATATGTAGTGTTTTACCCTTTATTTTGTGTTAGTTTAATGTAGTATAGTGTAGTGTTTTAGGGTACATTCACACAGGCGGAGGTTTACAGTGTGTTTCCCGCTAGCAGTTTGCGCTGTGGCGAAAAATTTGCCACAACTCAAATTTTTATCTCCAGCTGTTGCAAAACTACAACTCCCAGCATGTACTAACAGACCGTGCATGCTGGGAGTTGTACTTTTGCAACAGCTGGAGGCACACTGGTTGGAAAACCTTCAGTTAGGTTCTGTTACCTAACTCAGTATTTTCCAACCAGTGTGCCTCCAGCTGTTGCAAAACTACAACTCCCAGCATGTACGGTCTATCAGTGCATTCACACCACGTTTTTGCAATACAGTTCCCATATACGTTTTCAATGTGAATACCGTACGGAACCGTATTGAAAACCGTATGCATTGACTCTCCATTGAAAACCGTATGCCAAAAGATGCATCAGGTTGTGTCCGTTTGCATCCTGTGCAGTTTTGTTAGTGTTTTTTTCCCGTACCCAAAACCAAAGTCTACCACGGTTTTTTGTCCGGGTGTTAATCAAAGCTTGAATCTCCTCCCTTTTTCCATTTTTCAAATTAAATAATGTAAACAAAATAAATGTATGTGGTATCACCCCAATGGGTAAATGTCCAAAATATTAATTCCTTCAGGACCGGACATTTTTTACCTTAACCCCTTAAGGACGCAGGGCGTACAGGATTGCCCTTGGTGCCTTGGCCTTAAAGGACATCTGCAGCGATAACAACTTATCACCAATCCACAGAATAGGGTACAAGTGTTTGATCGGGGGGTTCCGACCGCTGGGACCCCCCACGATCTCCTAAACTGGGCCCCGGCATTACCACTCAGTGTGAGTGCTAATGAGTATAGCATCGTCCTGAGAGGTCGACGGTTATGCCCTGTCCCCGCCCTGTCCCCGCCCTGTCCCCATGTCAAGTATGAATGGGCCGGTGGGTACAGCGGAGGTGATTATGGCTTATATGCAGGAGTGTCCTTATTAACCCCTTAAGGACAAAGCCCATAATGACCTTAAGGACCAGAGCATTTTTTGCACATCTGACCACTGTCACTTTAAGCATTAATAACTCTGGTATGCTTTTCCTAATCATTGTGATTCTGAGGTTATTTTTTCATGACATATTCTACTTTATGTTAGTGGTAAATTTTCGACGATACTTGCATCCTCACTTTAATGAAATATTTGGCAACTGAAATTATGCAAATACACTTGTCAGAGGTTATCAACAACATCCCTAGCAACCAATAGTAAAGTTGCCCACCCCCTCACTGTTTTCTTCCTCGAATACGCGAATATGCGAATATTCGCATATGCGAATATAACGAATACGCAAAATTTGCGAAAATAAGAGGAATATTCATATATAAATTTGCGAAATATCGCGAATTCGAATATGGGCAATGCCGCTCATCACTAGCCCTTACGTGGTTAAAGGAATATTGTAGTGTAATATAACTAATCTCGGTGCTTCCTGTGGACTGCCTCTGCCCTGTACAGGAGATCGCAGAGTTTCTCAACGGTTGGACCCCCCCCCACCACGATCTATAACTACAATATTCCTTTAACTACATGGCAGATCTTGATCCTGTGATCTTAGCAATTACCTGTGGTTTGGAGGAGGCACACTTTTTTGCAAGATCATTAAGACCTAATATTTAAGGTGCCCCTGTATGAATGATCATTCTGGATCATTCGTACATGGGCACTAGGAATATTAGGTCTATATGACTAAAATGATTTGGCTTCTTTTCTGTGATGTTTTTTGTCTTTCTATATTTGTGCATGTTAGTTCGAATAGTTGTATATTCGAGTAAAAAGTTATTTAAAGGGGTTATCCAGGAATAATAAAACAGAGGTCATTTCTTTTCAAAACTGCTTCCTGTCTGTCTCCAGGTTCGTTGTGGTTCTGTAGTTCAGTTCCATTGAAGTGAATAGAGCCAATTTGTAATACTACACCCAACCTGGAGACAAACAGGGAGCAGTTTTAAAGAGAAATTACCTCTGTTTTTTTATTCCTGGATAACTCCTTTAATACTGCATATGTGTTTTTGATATCTGTTATATGTTGTAATGTTTAAATTAACCCTCAGATCTGTGAATGGGTAACACGGGATTAATTATATTACATTGATTAATTATCACCTGTTTACAATACCCACAATAGCGTAACATCCGGTGTGAGACTGTTTGCTTATCTCCCATTAATCCTTAAGGGTGTTACTGTATGTAAACTGTGTAAATAGCCCATTCAGCTGTATTTGACTTCCGGGCCACTTCTGGAGCCAAAAACAGGCCAAAGGTTGCCAGGGTGCCTCAGTCTTGGGATTGGTTTGGATGTAAATGTACAGATAGGAATACCCCTTATTCACATGTATAGTACATGTAGCACCCCTTATTCACATGTATAGCACATGTAGCACAGAAGTGAGCGCTCCCAATACACTTTGTGCTATGCCATTGCAAAGACAGACTTTAAAAGTACTTAAGGAAGCCTTCAGATGGCCCCTGGCTACCTTGACAACTGATCTCATGACATGATGTGTTACCAGTTTGGCAGCCAAAAACAAGGCAAAGGGTGCTAGGGTGCTTCTTTGTTGAGATAAGTGTTGATATGCTTTAAATGTTCAGAGAAAATATATATGTATGTATATATATATATATATATATATATATATATATGTATAATTATCCAGCAGACAAAGTCCTAGCTGTAGTGAGCAAACACTGGACTAACCCATTGATTGGTGGGTAAAATAAAAGAACAGGTCACCAGCAGTAAAAGGCATGAATAAAAACAGAGTAAGTAGACAAAACACTTTAACCTTTTTGATGTTTTAATCATATAGCTGGCTTTTTTTTAAATCGTTTTTAATAGCAGTTTACATGTTCGGAAGGTTATAAGGGGAGGAGGAGGCCTCCATTTGGGCACAGGGTCTTATGTTTCCCTGTGCTCAAATATTAAATAAAAACTGTGCAAATGCCGCCTCTGTAAAACTAAAATAAAAAGTGATCACAATGTCCCATGTACTCCAAAATGGTACCACTACGAATGTCAACTCTTCATGGAAAAAAAATTGTCATCACAAAAGTTCTGCTATTAGCAAAAATTACAACAGAGAATTGGTAAAGACAGCAATTATGGAGATGCAAAGGAAGGCTATAAGGGGAGGAGGAGGCCTCCATTTGGGCACAAGGTCTTATGTATTCTTGTGCTCAAATATTAAATAAAAACTGTGCAAATGCCGCCTCTGTTAAACTAAAAAAAAAGTGATCAAAATGTCCCATGTACTCCAAAATGGTACCACTATGAATGTCAACTCTTCATCAAACAACATTGTTGGTATTAAAATAAAAAAAATACAGCTCTCAAAAAGTAGCGAGACTTTTAATAAAAAATAGTTTTTATAGTGTAAAAGTAATAAACCATCCAATAAAGTACATGAAGGAGGTAACACCATAATTGTGCCGACCTGCAGAACGAAATTATCATGTTATTGATAATGCACGGTGAACAACGTAAAAAGTAATAATAATAATCTTGCCAAAATTACTGATTTTGGCAAATACTCCTCACTAAAAAGTCATAAAATGTGATCAAAATGTCAGATATACCCAAAATAGTACTATTCAAAACCGCTACCTATCCTGCAAAAAATAAGACCCCACACATTTTCAATATACTGCTATTTGCAAGAATTACAGCAGAGAATTGGCAAAGACACCAATTATGGAGATGGAAAGGAAGGTTATAAGGGTAGGAGGAGGCCTCCATTTGGGCACAGGGTCTTATGTTTCCCTGTGCTCAAATATTAAATAAAAACTGTGCAAATGCCGCCTCTGTAAAACTAAAATAAAGAGTGATCAAAATGACCCATGTACTCCAAAATGGTACCACTACGAATGTCAACTCTTCATGGAAAAAAAATTGTCATCACAAAAGTACTGCTATTAGCAAAAATTACAACAGAGAATTGGTAAAAATAACAATTATGGAGATGTAAAGGAAGGCTATAAGGGGAGGAGGAGGCCTTCAATTGGGCACAGGGTCTTATGTTTCCCTGTGCTCAAATATTAAATAAAAACTATGCAAATGCCACCTCTGTATAACTTAAATGAAAAGTGATCAAAATGTCCCATGTACTCCAAAATTGTACCACTACGAATGTCAACTCTTCATGGAAAAAAAATTGTCATCACAAAAGTACTGCTATTAGCAAAAATTACAACAGAGAATTGGTAAAAACAACAATTATGGAGATGGAAAGGAAGGCTATAAGGGGAGGAGGAGGCCTTCAATTGGGCACAGGGTCTTATGTTTTCCTGTGCTCAAATATTAAATAAAAACTGTGCACATGCCACCTCTGTAAAACTAAAAAAAAAAGTGATCAAAATGTTCCATGTACTCCAAAATGGTACCACTACGAATGTCAACTCTTCATGGAAAAAAAATTGTTATCACAAAAGTACTGTTATTAGCAAAAATTACAACAGAGAATTGGAAAAAAAAACAATTATGGAGATGGAAAGGAAGGCTATAAGGGGAGGAGGAGGCCTTCAATTGGGCACAGGGTCTTATGTTTCCCTGTGCTCAAATATTAAATAAAAACTGTGAAAATGCCACCTCTGTAAAACTAAAATAAAAAGTGATCAAAATGTCCCATGTACTCCAAAATGGTACCACTACGAATGTCAACTCTTCATGAAAAAAAAATTGTCATCACAAAAGTACTGCTATTAGCAAAAATTACAACAGAGAATTGGTAAAAACAACAATTATGGAGATGGAAAGGAAGGCTATAAGGGGAGAAGGAGGTCTTCAATTGGGCACAGGATTTTATGTTTCCCTGTGCTCAAATATTAAATAAAAACTGTGCAAATGCCACCTCTGTAAAACTAAAAAAATAGTGATCAAAATGTCCCATGTACTCCAAAATGGTACCACTACGAATGTGAACCCTTCATGGAAAAAAAATTGTCATCACAAAAGTACTGCTATTAGCAAAAATTACAACAGAGAATTGGTAAAGACAGCCATTATGGAGATGGAAAGGAAGGCTATAAGGGGAGGAGGAGGCCTTCAATTGGGCACAGGGTCTTATGTTTCCCTGTGCTCAAATATTAAATAAAAACTATGCAAATGCCACCTCTGTAAAACTTAAATGAAAAGTGATCAAAATGTCCCATGTACTCCAAAATTGTACCACTACGAATGTCAACTCTTCATGGAAAAAAAATTGTCATCACAAAAGTACTGCTATTAGCAAAAATTACAAAAGAGAATTGGTAAAAACAACAATTATGGAGATGGAAATGAAGGCTATAAGGGGAGGAGGAGGCCTTCAATTGGGCACAGGGTCTTATGTTTCCCTGTGCTCAAATATTAAATAAAAACTGTGCAAATGCCACCTCTGTAAAACTAAAAAAAAAAGTGATCAAAATGTTCCATGTACTCCAAAATGGTACCACTACGAATGTCAACCCTTCATGGAAAAAAAATTGTCATCACAAAAAAACTGCTATTAGCAAAAATTACAACAGAGAATTGGTAAAGACAGCCATTATGGAGATGGAAAGGAAGGCTATAAGGGGAGGAGGAGGCCTCCATTTGGGCACAGGGTCTTATGTTTTCCTGTGCTCAAATATTAAATAAAAACTGTGCAAATGCCGCCTCTGTTAAACTAAAATTAAAAGTGATCAAAATGTCCCATGTATTCCAAAATGGTACCACTACGAATGTCAACTCTTCATGGAAAAAAATTGTCATCACAAAAGTACTGCTATTATCAAAAATTACAACAGAGAATTGGTAAAAACAACAATTATGGAGATGGAAAGGAAGGCTATAAGGGGAGGAGGAGGTCTTCAATTGGGCACAGGGTCTTATGTTTCCCTGTGCTCAAATATTAAATAAAAACTGTGCAAATGCCACCTCTGTAAAACTAAAAAAATTGTGATCAAAATGTCCCATGTACTCCAAAATGGTACCACTACGAATGTCAACCCTTCATGGAAAAAAAATTGTCATCACAAAAAAACTGCTATTAGCAAAAATTACAACAGAGAATTGGTAAAGACAGCCATTATGGAGATGGAAAGGAAGGCTATAAGGGGAGGAGGAGGCCTCCATTTGGGCACAGGGTCTTATGTTTTCCTGTGCTCAAATATTAAATAAAAACTGTGCAAATGCCGCCTCTGTTAAACTAAAATTAAAAGTGATCAAAATGTCCCATGTATTCCAAAATGGTACCACTACGAATGTCAACTCTTCATGGAAAAAAAAATTGTCATCACAAAAGTACTGCTATTAGCAAAAATTACAACAGAGAATTGGTAAAAACAACAATTATGGAAATGGAAAGGAAGGCTATAAGGGGAGGAGGAGGTCTTCAATTGGGCACAGGGTCTTATGTTTCCCTGTGCTCAAATATTAAATAAAAACTGTGCAAATGCCACCTCTGTAAAACTAAAAAAAATTGTGATCAAAATGTCCCATGTACTCCAAAATGGTACCACTACGAATGTCAACCCTTCATGGAAAAAAAATTGTCATCACAAAAGTACTGCTATTAGCAAAAATTACAACAGAGAATTGGTAAAGACAGCAATTATGGAGATGGAAAGGAAGGCTATAAGGGGAGGAGGAGGCCTCCATTTGGGCACAGGGTCTTATGTTTTCCTGTGCTCAAATATTAAATAAAAACTGTGCAAATGCCGCCTCTGTTAAACTAAAATAAAAAGTGATCAAAATGTCCCATGTACTCCAAAATGGTACCACTACGAATGTCAACTCTTCATGGAAAAAAATTGTTATCACAAAAGTACTGTTATTAGCAAAAATTACAACAGAGAATTGGTAAAAACAACAATTATGGAGATGGAAAGGAAGGCTATAAGGGGAGGAGGAGGCCTTCAATTGGGCACAGGGTCTTATGTTTCCCTGTGCTCAAATATTAAATAAAAACTATGCAAATGCCACCTCTTTAAAACTTAAATGAAAAGTGATCAAAATGTCCCATGTACTCCAAAATTGTACCACTACGAATGTCAACTGTTCATGGAAAAAAAATTGTCATAACAAAATTACAACAGAATTGGTAAAAACAACAAATATGGAGATGGAAAGGAAGGCTATAAGGGGAGGAGGAGGCCTTCAATTGGGCACAGGGTCTTATGTTTTCCTGTGCTCAAATATTAAATAAAAACTGTGCAAATGCCACCTCTGTAAAACTAAAAAAAAAAGTGATCAAAATGTCCCATGTACTCCAAAATGGTACCACTACGAATGTCAACTCTTCATGGAAAAAAAATTGTTATCACAAAAGTACTGTTATTAGCAAAAATTACAACAGAGAATTGGTAAAAATAACAATTATGGAGATGGAAAGGAAGGCTATAAGGGGAGGAGGAGGCCTTCAATTGGGCACAGGGTCTTATGATTCCCTGTGCTCAAATATTAAATAAAAAATATGCAAATGCCACCTCTGTAAAACTTAAATGAAAATTGATCAAAATGTCCCATGTACTCCAAAATTGTACCACTACGAATGTCAACTCTTCATGGAAAAAAAATTGTCATCACAAAAGTACTGCTATTAGCAAAAATTACAAAAGAGAATTGGTAAAAACAACAATTATGGAGATGGAAAGGAAGGCTATAAGGGGAGGAGGAGGCCTTCAATTGGGCACAGGGTCTTATAATTCCCTGTGCTCAAATATTAAATAAAAACTGTGCAAATGCCACCTCTGTAAAACTAAAAAAAAGTGATCAAAATGTCCCATGTATTCCAAAATGGTACCACTACGAATGTCAACTCTTCATGGAAAAAACAATTGTCATCACAAAAGTACTGCTATTAGCAAAAATTACAACAGAGAATTGGTAAAAACAACAATTATGGAGATGGAAAGGAAGGCTATAAGGGGAGGAGGAGGCCTTCAATTGGGCACAGGGTCTTATGTTTCCCTGTGCTCAAATATTAAATAAAAACTATGCAAATGCCACCTCTGTAAAACTTAAATGAAAAGTGATCAAAATGTCCCATGTACTCCAAAATTGTACCACTACGAATGTCAACTGTTCATGGAAAAAAAATTGTCATAACAAAATTACAACAGAGAATTGGTAAAAACAACAATTATGGAGATGGAAAGGAAGGCTATAAGGGGAGGAGGAGGCCTTCAATTGGGCACAGGGTCTTATGTTTTCCTGTGCTCAAATATTAAATAAAAACTGTGCAAATGCCACCTCTGTAAAACTAAAAAAAAAAACGATCAAAATGTTCCATGTACTCCAAAATGGTACCACTACGAATGTCAACTCTTCATGGAAAAAAAATTGTTATCACAAAAGTACTGTTATTAGCAAAAATTACAACAGAGAATTGGTAAAAATAACAATTATGGAGATGGAAAGGTAGGCTATAAGGGGAGGAGGAGGCCTTCAATTGGGCACAGGGTCTTATGTTTCCCTGTGCTCAAATATTAAATAAAAACTGTGCAAATGCCACCTCTGTAAAACTTCAATGAAAAGTGATCAAAATGTCCCATGTACTCCAAAATTGTACCACTACGAATGTCAACTCTTCATGGAAAAAAAATTGTCATCACAAAAGTACTGCTATTAGCAAAAATTACAAAAGAGAATTGGTAAAAACAACAATTATGGAGATGGAAAGGAAGGCTATAAGGGGAGGAGGAGGCCTTAAATTGGGCACAGGGTCTTATGTTTCCCTGTGCTCAAATATTAAATAAAAACTGTGCAAATGCCACCTCTGTAAAACTAAAAAAAAAAAGTGATCAAAATGTTCCATGTACTCCAAAATGGTACCACTACGAATGTCAACCCTTCATGGAAAAAAAATTGTCATCACAAAAAAACTGCTATTAGCAAAAATTACAACAGAGAATTGGTAAAGACAGCCATTATGGAGATGGAAAGGAAGGCTATAAGGGGAGGAGGAGGCCTCCATTTGGGCACAGGGTCTTATGTTTTCCTGTGCTCAAATATTAAATAAAAACTGTGCAAATGCCGCCTCTGTTAAACTAAAATTAAAAGTGATCAAAATGTCCCATGTATTCCAAAATGGTACCACTACGAATGTCAACTCTTCATGGAAAAAAAATTGTCATCACAAAAGTACTGCTATTAGCAAAAATTACAACAGAGAATTGGTAAAAACAACAATTATGGAGTTGGAAAGGAAGGCTATAAGGGGAGGAGGAGGCCTTCAATTGGGCACAGGGTCTTATGTTTCCCTGTGCTCAAATATTAAATAAAAACTATGCAAATGCCACCTCTGTAAAACTGAAATGAAAAGTGATCAAAATGTCCCATGTACTCCAAAATTATACCACTACGAATGTCAACTGTTCATGGAAAAAAAATTGTCATAACAAAATTACAACAGAGAATTGGTAAAAACAACAATTATGGAGATGGAAAGGAAGGCTATAAGGGGAGGAGGAGGCCTTCAATTGGGCACAGGGTCTTATGTTTTCCTGTGCTCAAATATTAAATAAAAACTGTGCAAATGCCACCTCTGTAAAACTAAAAAAAAAAACGATCAAAATGTTCCATGTACTCCAAAATGGTACCACTACGAATGTCAACTCTTCATGGAAAAAAAATTGTTATCACAAAAGTACTGTTATTAGCAAAAATTACAACAGAGAATTGGTAAAAATAACAATTATGGAGATGGAAAGGTAGGCTATAAGGGGAGGAGGAGGCCTTCAATTGGGCACAGGGTCTTATGTTTCCCTGTGCTCAAATATTAAATAAAAACTATGCAAATGCCACCTCTGTATAACTTAAATGAAAAGTGATCAAAATGTCCCATGTACTCCAAAATTGTACCACTACGAATGTCAACTCTTCATGGAAAAAAAATTGTCATCACAAAAGTACTGCTATTAGCAAAAATTACAACAGAGAATTGGTAAAAACAACAATTATGGAGATGGAAAGGAAGGCTATAAGGGGAGGAGGAGGCCTTCAATTGGGCACAGGGTCTTATGTTTTCCTGTGCTCAAATATTAAATAAAAACTGTGCACATGCCACCTCTGTAAAACTAAAAAAAAAAGTGATCAAAATGTTCCATGTACTCCAAAATGGTACCACTACGAATGTCAACTCTTCATGGAAAAAAAATTGTTATCACAAAAGTACTGTTATTAGCAAAAATTACAACAGAGAATTGGTAAAAACAACAATTATGGAGATGGAAAGGAAGGCTATAAGGGGAGGAGGAGGCCTTCAATTGGGCACAGGGTCTTATGTTTCCCTGTGCTCAAATATTAAATAAAAACTGTGAAAATGCCACCTCTGTAAAACTAAAATAAAAAGTGATCAAAATGTCCCATGTACTCCAAAATGGTACCACTACGAATGTCAACTCTTCATGAAAAAAAAATTGTCATCACAAAAGTACTGCTATTAGCAAAAATTACAACAGAGAATTGGTAAAAACAACAATTATGGAGATGGAAAGGAAGGCTATCAGGGGAGAAGGAGGTCTTCAATTGGGCACAGAATTTTATGTTTCCCTGTGCTCAAATATTAAATAAAAACTGTGCAAATGCCACCTCTGTAAAACTAAAAAAATAGTGATCAAAATGTCCCATGTACTCCAAAATGGTACCACTACGAATGTGAACCCTTCATGGAAAAAAAATTGTCATCACAAAAGTACTGCTATTAGCAAAAATTACAACAGAGAATTGGTAAAGACAGCCATTATGGAGATGGAAAGGAAGGCTATAAGGGGAGGAGGAGGCCTTCAATTGGGCACAGGGTCTTATGTTTCCCTGTGCTCAAATATTAAATAAAAACTATGCAAATGCCACCTCTGTAAAACTTAAATGAAAAGTGATCAAAATGTCCCATGTACTCCAAAATTGTACCACTACGAATGTCAACTCTTCATGGAAAAAAAATTGTCATCACAAAAGTACTGCTATTAGCAAAAATTACAAAAGAGAATTGGTAAAAACAACAATTATGGAGATGGAAATGAAGGCTATAAGGGGAGGAGGAGGCCTTCAATTGGGCACAGGGTCTTATGTTTCCCTGTGCTCAAATATTAAATAAAAACTGTGCAAATGCCACCTCTGTAAAACTAAAAAAAAAAGTGATCAAAATGTTCCATGTACTCCAAAATGGTACCACTACGAATGTCAACCCTTCATGGAAAAAAAATTGTCATCACAAAAAAACTGCTATTAGCAAAAATTACAACAGAGAATTGGTAAAGACAGCCATTATGGAGATGGAAAGGAAGGCTATAAGGGGAGGAGGAGGCCTCCATTTGGGCACAGGGTCTTATGTTTTCCTGTGCTCAAATATTAAATAAAAACTGTGCAAATGCCGCCTCTGTTAAACTAAAATTAAAAGTGATCAAAATGTCCCATGTATTCCAAAATGGTACCACTACGAATGTCAACTCTTCATGGAAAAAAATTGTCATCACAAAAGTACTGCTATTATCAAAAATTACAACAGAGAATTGGTAAAAACAACAATTATGGAGATGGAAAGGAAGGCTATAAGGGGAGGAGGAGGTCTTCAATTGGGCACAGGGTCTTATGTTTCCCTGTGCTCAAATATTAAATAAAAACTGTGCAAATGCCACCTCTGTAAAACTAAAAAAATTGTGATCAAAATGTCCCATGTACTCCAAAATGGTACCACTACGAATGTCAACCCTTCATGGAAAAAAAATTGTCATCACAAAAAAACTGCTATTAGCAAAAATTACAACAGAGAATTGGTAAAGACAGCCATTATGGAGATGGAAAGGAAGGCTATAAGGGGAGGAGGAGGCCTCCATTTGGGCACAGGGTCTTATGTTTTCCTGTGCTCAAATATTAAATAAAAACTGTGCAAATGCCGCCTCTGTTAAACTAAAATTAAAAGTGATCAAAATGTCCCATGTATTCCAAAATGGTACCACTACGAATGTCAACTCTTCATGGAAAAAAAAATTGTCATCACAAAAGTACTGCTATTAGCAAAAATTACAACAGAGAATTGGTAAAAACAACAATTATGGAAATGGAAAGGAAGGCTATAAGGGGAGGAGGAGGTCTTCAATTGGGCACAGGGTCTTATGTTTCCCTGTGCTCAAATATTAAATAAAAACTGTGCAAATGCCACCTCTGTAAAACTAAAAAAAATTGTGATCAAAATGTCCCATGTACTCCAAAATGGTACCACTACGAATGTCAACCCTTCATGGAAAAAAAATTGTCATCACAAAAGTACTGCTATTAGCAAAAATTACAACAGAGAATTGGTAAAGACAGCAATTATGGAGATGGAAAGGAAGGCTATAAGGGGAGGAGGAGGCCTCCATTTGGGCACAGGGTCTTATGTTTTCCTGTGCTCAAATATTAAATAAAAACTGTGCAAATGCCGCCTCTGTTAAACTAAAATAAAAAGTGATCAAAATGTCCCATGTACTCCAAAATGGTACCACTACGAATGTCAACTCTTCATGGAAAAAAATTGTTATCACAAAAGTACTGTTATTAGCAAAAATTACAACAGAGAATTGGTAAAAACAACAATTATGGAGATGGAAAGGAAGGCTATAAGGGGAGGAGGAGGCCTTCAATTGGGCACAGGGTCTTATGTTTCCCTGTGCTCAAATATTAAATAAAAACTATGCAAATGCCACCTCTTTAAAACTTAAATGAAAAGTGATCAAAATGTCCCATGTACTCCAAAATTGTACCACTACGAATGTCAACTGTTCATGGAAAAAAAATTGTCATAACAAAATTACAACAGAATTGGTAAAAACAACAAATATGGAGATGGAAAGGAAGGCTATAAGGGGAGGAGGAGGCCTTCAATTGGGCACAGGGTCTTATGTTTTCCTGTGCTCAAATATTAAATAAAAACTGTGCAAATGCCACCTCTGTAAAACTAAAAAAAAAAGTGATCAAAATGTCCCATGTACTCCAAAATGGTACCACTACGAATGTCAACTCTTCATGGAAAAAAAATTGTTATCACAAAAGTACTGTTATTAGCAAAAATTACAACAGAGAATTGGTAAAAATAACAATTATGGAGATGGAAAGGAAGGCTATAAGGGGAGGAGGAGGCCTTCAATTGGGCACAGGGTCTTATGATTCCCTGTGCTCAAATATTAAATAAAAAATATGCAAATGCCACCTCTGTAAAACTTAAATGAAAATTGATCAAAATGTCCCATGTACTCCAAAATTGTACCACTACGAATGTCAACTCTTCATGGAAAAAAAATTGTCATCACAAAAGTACTGCTATTAGCAAAAATTACAAAAGAGAATTGGTAAAAACAACAATTATGGAGATGGAAAGGAAGGCTATAAGGGGAGGAGGAGGCCTTCAATTGGGCACAGGGTCTTATAATTCCCTGTGCTCAAATATTAAATAAAAACTGTGCAAATGCCACCTCTGTAAAACTAAAAAAAAAAAGTGATCAAAATGTTCCATGTACTCCAAAATGGTACCACTACGAATGTCAACCCTTCATGGAAAAAAAATTGTCATCACAAAAAAACTGCTATTAGCAAAAATTACAACAGAGAATTGGTAAAGACAGCCATTATGGAGATGGAAAGGAAGGCTATAAGGGGAGGAGGAGGCCTCCATTTGGGCACAGGGTCTTATGTTTTCCTGTGCTCAAATATTATATAAAAACTGTGCAAATGCCGCCTCTGTTAAACTAAAATTAAAAGTGATCAAAATGTCCCATGTATTCCAAAATGGTACCACTACGAATGTCAACTCTTCATGGAAAAAAAATTGTCATCACAAAAGTACTGCTATTAGCAAAAATTACAACAGAGAATTGGTAAAAACAACAATTATGGAGATGGAAAGGAAGGCTATAAGGGGAGGAGGAGGCCTTCAATTGGGCACAGGGTCTTATGTTTCCCTGTGCTCAAATATTAAATAAAAACTATGCAAATGCCACCTCTGTAAAACTTAAATGAAAAGTGATCAAAATGTCCCATGTACTCCAAAATTGTACCACTACGAATGTCAACTGTTCATGGAAAAAAAATTGTCATAACAAAATTACAACAGAGAATTGGTAAAAACAACAATTATGGAGATGGAAAGGAAGGCTATAAGGGGAGGAGGAGGCCTTCAATTGGGCACAGGGTCTTATGTTTTCCTGTGCTCAAATATTAAATAAAAACTGTGCAAATGCCACCTCTGTAAAACTAAAAAAAAAAACGATCAAAATGTTCCATGTACTCCAAAATGGTACCACTACGAATGTCAACTCTTCATGGAAAAAAAATTGTTATCACAAAAGTACTGTTATTAGCAAAAATGACAACAGAGAATTGGTAAAAATAACAATTATGGAGATGGAAAGGTAGGCTATAAGGGGAGGAGGAGGCCTTCAATTGGGCACAGGGTCTTATGTTTCCCTGTGCTCAAATATTAAATAAAAACTGTGCAAATGCCACCTCTGTAAAACTTCAATGAAAAGTGATCAAAATGTCCCATGTACTCCAAAATTGTACCACTACGAATGTCAACTCTTCATGGAAAAAAAATTGTCATCACAAAAGTACTGCTATTAGCAAAAATTACAAAAGAGAATTGGTAAAAACAACAATTATGGAGATGGAAAGGAAGGCTATAAGGGGAGGAGGAGGCCTTAAATTGGGCACAGGGTCTTATGTTTCCCTGTGCTCAAATATTAAATAAAAACTGTGCAAATGCCACCTCTGTAAAACTAAAAAAAAAAAGTGATCAAAATGTTCCATGTACTCCAAAATGGTACCACTACGAATGTCAACCCTTCATGGAAAAAAAATTGTCATCACAAAAAAACTGCTATTAGCAAAAATTACAACAGAGAATTGGTAAAGACAGCCATTATGGAGATGGAAAGGAAGGCTATAAGGGGAGGAGGAGGCCTCCATTTGGGCACAGGGTCTTATGTTTCCCTGTGCTCAAATATTGAATAAAAACTGTGCAAATGCCGCTCTGTTAAACTAAAATTAAAAGTGATCAAAATGTCCCATGTATTCCAAAATGGTACCACTACGAATGTCAACTCTTCATGGAAAAAAAATTGTCATCACAAAAGTACTGCTATTAGCAAAAATTACAACAGAGAATTGGTAAAAACAACAATTATGGAGATGGAAAGGAAGGCTATAAGGGGAGGAGGAGGTCTTCAATTGGGCACAGGGTCTTATGTTTCCCAGTGCTCAAATATTAAATAAAAACTGTGCAAATGCCACCTCTGTAAAATTAAAAAAATTGTGATCAAAATGTCCCATGTACTCCAAAATGGTACCACTACGAATGTCAACCATTCATGGAAAAAAAATTGTCATCACAAAAGTACTGCTATTAGCAAAAATTACAACAGAGAATTGGTAAAGACAGCAATTATGGAGATGGAAAGGAAGGCTATAAGGGGAGGAGGAGGCCTCCATTTGGGCACAGGGTCCTATGTTTTCCTGTGCTCAAATATTAAATAAAAACTGTGCAAATGCCGCCTCTGTTAAACTAAAATAAAAAGTGATCAAAATGTCCCATGTACTCCAAAATGGTACCACTACGAATGTCAACTCTTCATGGAAAAAAAATTGTTATCACAAAAGTACTGTTATTAGCAAAAATTACAACAGAGAATTGGTAAAAACAACAATTATGGAGATGGAAAGGAAGGCTATAAGGGGAGGAGGAGGCCTTCAATTGGGCACAGGGTCTTATGTTTCCCTGTGCTCAAATATTAAATAAAAACTGTGCAAATGCCACCTCTGTAAAACTAAAATAAAAAGTGATCAAAATGTCCCATGTACTCCAAAATGGTACCACTACGAATGTCAACTCTTCATGGAAAAAAAATTGTCATCACAAAAGTACTGCTATTAGCAAAAATTACAACAGAGAATTGGTAAAAACAACAATTATGGAGATGGAAAGGAAGGCTATAAGGGGAGGAGGAGGCCTTCAATTGGGCACAGGGTCTTATGTTTCCCTGTGCTCAAATATTAAATAAAAACTATGCAAATGCCACCTCTGTAAAACTTAAATGAAAAGTGATCAAAATGTCCCATGTACTCCAAAATTGTACCACTACGAATGTCAACTGTTCATGGAAAAAAAATTGTCATAACAAAATTACAACAGAGAATTGGTAAAAACAACAATTATGGAGATGGAAAGGAAGGCTATAAGGGGAGGAGGAGGCCTTCAATTGGGCACAGGGTCTTATGTTTTCCTGTGCTCAAATATTAAATAAAAACTGTGCAAATGCCACCTCTGTAAAACTAAAAAAAAAAAACGATCAAAATGTTCCATGTACTCCAAAATGGTACCACTACGAATGTCAACTCTTCATGGAAAAAAAATTGTTATCACAAAAGTACTGTTATTAGCAAAAATTACAACAGAGAATTGGTAAAAATAACAATTATGGAGATGGAAAGGTAGGCTATAA
This sequence comes from Hyla sarda, assembly GCF_029499605.1. Taxonomy (NCBI): domain Eukaryota; kingdom Metazoa; phylum Chordata; class Amphibia; order Anura; family Hylidae; genus Hyla; species Hyla sarda. Next base: position 334,630,744 of record NC_079190.1, on the reverse strand, counting down.
GGGGAGGAGGAGGCCTTCAATTGGGCACAGGGTCTTATGTTTCCCTGTGCTCAAATATTAAATAAAAACTATGCAAATGCCACCTCTGTATAACTTAAATGAAAAGTGATCAAAATGTCCCATGTACTCCAAAATTGTACCACTACGAATGTCAACTCTTCATGGAAAAAAAATTGTCATCACAAAAGTACTGCTATTAGCAAAAATTACAACAGAGAATTGGTAAAAACAACAATTATGGAGATGGAAAGGAAGGCTATAAGGGGAGGAGGAGGCCTTCAATTGGGCACAGGGTCTTATGTTTTCCTGTGCTCAAATATTAAATAAAAACTGTGCACATGCCACCTCTGTAAAACTAAAAAAAAAAGTGATCAAAATGTTCCATGTACTCCAAAATGGTACCACTACGAATGTCAACTCTTCATGAAAAAAAAATTGTCATCACAAAAGTACTGCTATTAGCAAAAATTACAACAGAGAATTGGTAAAAACAACAATTATGGAGATGGAAAGGAAGGCTATAAGGGGAGAAGGAGGTCTTCAATTGGGCACAGGATTTTATGTTTCCCTGTGCTCAAATATTAAATAAAAACTGTGCAAATGCCACCTCTGTAAAACTAAAAAAAATAGTGATCAAAATGTCCCATGTACTCCAAAATGGTACCACTACGAATGTGAACCCTTCATGGAAAAAAAATTGTCATCACAAAAGTACTGCTATTAGCAAAAATTACAACAGAGAATTGGTAAAGACAGCCATTATGGAGATGGAAAGGAAGGCTATAAGGGGAGGAGGAGGCCTTCAATTGGGCACAGGGTCTTATGTTTCCCTGTGCTCAAATATTAAATAAAAACTATGCAAATGCCACCTCTGTAAAACTTAAATGAAAAGTGATCAAAATGTCCCATGTACTCCAAAATTGTACCACTACGAATGTCAACTCTTCATGGAAAAAAAATTGTCATCACAAAAGTACTGCTATTAGCAAAAATTACAAAAGAGAATTGGTAAAAACAACAATTATGGAGATGGAAATGAAGGCTATAAGGGGAGGAGGAGGCCTTCAATTGGGCACAGGGTCTTATGTTTCCCTGTGCTCAAATATTAAATAAAAACTGTGCAAATGCCACCTCTGTAAAACTAAAAAAAAAAGTGATCAAAATGTTCCATGTACTCCAAAATGGTACCACTACGAATGTCAACCCTTCATGGAAAAAAAATTGTCATCACAAAAAAACTGCTATTAGCAAAAATTACAACAGAGAATTGGTAAAGACAGCCATTATGGAGATGGAAAGGAAGGCTATAAGGGGAGGAGGAGGCCTCCATTTGGGCACAGGGTCTTATGTTTTCCTGTGCTCAAATATTAAATAAAAACTGTGCAAATGCCGCCTCTGTTAAACTAAAATTAAAAGTGATCAAAATGTCCCATGTATTCCAAAATGGTACCACTACGAATGTCAACTCTTCATGGAAAAAAATTGTCATCACAAAAGTACTGCTATTATCAAAAATTACAACAGAGAATTGGTAAAAACAACAATTATGGAGATGGAAAGGAAGGCTATAAGGGGAGGAGGAGGTCTTCAATTGGGCACAGGGTCTTATGTTTCCCTGTGCTCAAATATTAAATAAAAACTGTGCAAATGCCACCTCTGTAAAACTAAAAAAATTGTGATCAAAATGTCCCATGTACTCCAAAATGGTACCACTACGAATGTCAACCCTTCATGGAAAAAAAATTGTCATCACAAAAAAACTGCTATTAGCAAAAATTACAACAGAGAATTGGTAAAGACAGCCATTATGGAGATGGAAAGGAAGGCTATAAGGGGAGGAGGAGGCCTCCATTTGGGCACAGGGTCTTATGTTTTCCTGTGCTCAAATATTAAATAAAAACTGTGCAAATGCCGCCTCTGTTAAACTAAAATTAAAAGTGATCAAAATGTCCCATGTATTCCAAAATGGTACCACTACGAATGTCAACTCTTCATGGAAAAAAAAATTGTCATCACAAAAGTACTGCTATTAGCAAAAATTACAACAGAGAATTGGTAAAAACAACAATTATGGAAATGGAAAGGAAGGCTATAAGGGGAGGAGGAGGTCTTCAATTGGGCACAGGGTCTTATGTTTCCCTGTGCTCAAATATTAAATAAAAACTGTGCAAATGCCACCTCTGTAAAACTAAAAAAAATTGTGATCAAAATGTCCCATGTACTCCAAAATGGTACCACTACGAATGTCAACCCTTCATGGAAAAAAAATTGTCATCACAAAAGTACTGCTATTAGCAAAAATTACAACAGAGAATTGGTAAAGACAGCAATTATGGAGATGGAAAGGAAGGCTATAAGGGGAGGAGGAGCACTCCATTTGGGCACAGGGTCTTATGTTTTCCTGTGCTCAAATATTAAATAAAAACTGTGCAAATGCCGCCTCTGTTAAACTAAAATAAAAAGTGATCAAAATGTCCCATGTACTCCAAAATGGTACCACTACGAATGTCAACTCTTCATGGAAAAAAATTGTTATCACAAAAGTACTGTTATTAGCAAAAATTACAACAGAGAATTGGTAAAAACAACAATTATGGAGATGGAAAGGAAGGCTATAAGGGGAGGAGGAGGCCTTCAATTGGGCACAGGGTCTTATGTTTCCCTGTGCTCAAATATTAAATAAAAACTATGCAAATGCCACCTCTTTAAAACTTAAATGAAAAGTGATCAAAATGTCCCATGTACTCCAAAATTGTACCACTACGAATGTCAACTGTTCATGGAAAAAAAATTGTCATAACAAAATTACAACAGAATTGGTAAAAACAACAAATATGGAGATGGAAAGGAAGGCTATAAGGGGAGGAGGAGGCCTTCAATTGGGCACAGGGTCTTATGTTTTCCTGTGCTCAAATATTAAATAAAAACTGTGCAAATGCCACCTCTGTAAAACTAAAAAAAAAAGTGATCAAAATGTCCCATGTACTCCAAAATGGTACCACTACGAATGTCAACTCTTCATGGAAAAAAAATTGTTATCACAAAAGTACTGTTATTAGCAAAAATTACAACAGAGAATTGGTAAAAATAACAATTATGGAGATGGAAAGGAAGGCTATAAGGGGAGGAGGAGGCCTTCAATTGGGCACAGGGTCTTATGATTCCCTGTGCTCAAATATTAAATAAAAAATATGCAAATGCCACCTCTGTAAAACTTAAATGAAAATTGATCAAAATGTCCCATGTACTCCAAAATTGTACCACTACGAATGTCAACTCTTCATGGAAAAAAAATTGTCATCACAAAAGTACTGCTATTAGCAAAAATTACAAAAGAGAATTGGTAAAAACAACAATTATGGAGATGGAAAGGAAGGCTATAAGGGGAGGAGGAGGCCTTCAATTGGGCACAGGGTCTTATAATTCCCTGTGCTCAAATATTAAATAAAAACTGTGCAAATGCCACCTCTGTAAAACTAAAAAAAAAAAGTGATCAAAATGTTCCATGTACTCCAAAATGGTACCACTACGAATGTCAACCCTTCATGGAAAAAAAATTGTCATCACAAAAAAACTGCTATTAGCAAAAATTACAACAGAGAATTGGTAAAGACAGCCATTATGGAGATGGAAAGGAAGGCTATAAGGGGAGGAGGAGGCCTCCATTTGGGCACAGGGTCTTATGTTTTCCTGTGCTCAAATATTATATAAAAACTGTGCAAATGCCGCCTCTGTTAAACTAAAATTAAAAGTGATCAAAATGTCCCATGTATTCCAAAATGGTACCACTACGAATGTCAACTCTTCATGGAAAAAAAATTGTCATCACAAAAGTACTGCTATTAGCAAAAATTACAACAGAGAATTGGTAAAAACAACAATTATGGAGATGGAAAGGAAGGCTATAAGGGGAGGAGGAGGCCTTCAATTGGGCACAGGGTCTTATGTTTCCCTGTGCTCAAATATTAAATAAAAACTATGCAAATGCCACCTCTGTAAAACTTAAATGAAAAGTGATCAAAATGTCCCATGTACTCCAAAATTGTACCACTACGAATGTCAACTGTTCATGGAAAAAAAATTGTCATAACAAAATTACAACAGAGAATTGGTAAAAACAACAATTATGGAGATGGAAAGGAAGGCTATAAGGGGAGGAGGAGGCCTTCAATTGGGCACAGGGTCTTATGTTTTCCTGTGCTCAAATATTAAATAAAAACTGTGCAAATGCCACCTCTGTAAAACTAAAAAAAAAAACGATCAAAATGTTCCATGTACTCCAAAATGGTACCACTACGAATGTCAACTCTTCATGGAAAAAAAATTGTTATCACAAAAGTACTGTTATTAGCAAAAATTACAACAGAGAATTGGTAAAAATAACAATTATGGAGATGGAAAGGTAGGCTATAAGGGGAGGAGGAGGCCTTCAATTGGGCACAGGGTCTTATGTTTCCCTGTGCTCAAATATTAAATAAAAACTGTGCAAATGCCACCTCTGTAAAACTTCAATGAAAAGTGATCAAAATGTCCCATGTACTCCAAAATTGTACCACTACGAATGTCAACTCTTCATGGAAAAAAAATTGTCATCACAAAAGTACTGCTATTAGCAAAAATTACAAAAGAGAATTGGTAAAAACAACAATTATGGAGATGGAAAGGAAGGCTATAAGGGGAGGAGGAGGCCTTAAATTGGGCACAGGGTCTTATGTTTCCCTGTGCTCAAATATTAAATAAAAACTGTGCAAATGCCACCTCTGTAAAACTAAAAAAAAAAAGTGATCAAAATGTTCCATGTACTCCAAAATGGTACCACTACGAATGTCAACCCTTCATGGAAAAAAAATTGTCATCACAAAAAAACTGCTATTAGCAAAAATTACAACAGAGAATTGGTAAAGACAGCCATTATGGAGATGGAAAGGAAGGCTATAAGGGGAGGAGGAGGCCTCCATTTGGGCACAGGGTCTTATGTTTTCCTGTGCTCAAATATTAAATAAAAACTGTGCAAATGCCGCCTCTGTTAAACTAAAATTAAAAGTGATCAAAATGTCCCATGTATTCCAAAATGGTACCACTACGAATGTCAACTCTTCATGGAAAAAAAATTGTCATCACAAAAGTACTGCTATTAGCAAAAATTACAACAGAGAATTGGTAAAAACAACAATTATGGAGATGGAAAGGAAGGCTATAAGGGGAGGAGGAGGTCTTCAATTGGGCACAGGGTCTTATGTTTCCCTGTGCTCAAATATTAAATAAAAACTGTGCAAATGCCACCTCTGTAAAACTAAAAAAAAATTGTGATCAAAATGTCCCATGTACTCCAAAATGGTACCACTACGAATGTCAACCCTTCATGGAAAAAAAATTGTCATCACAAAAAAACTGCTATTAGCAAAAATTACAACAGAGAATTGGTAAAGACAGCCATTATGGAGATGGAAAGGAAGGCTATAAGGGGAGGAGGAGGCCTCCATTTGGGCACAGGGTCTTATGTTTCCCTGTGCTCAAATATTGAATAAAAACTGTGCAAATGCCGCTCTGTTAAACTAAAATTAAAAGTGATCAAAATGTCCCATGTATTCCAAAATGGTACCACTACGAATGTCAACTCTTCATGGAAAAAAAATTGTCATCACAAAAGTACTGCTATTAGCAAAAATTACAACAGAGAATTGGTAAAAACAACAATTATGGAGATGGAAAGGAAGGCTATAAGGGGAGGAGGAGGTCTTCAATTGGGCACAGGGTCTTATGTTTCCCTGTGCTCAAATATTAAATAAAAACTGTGCAAATGCCACCTCTGTAAAATTAAAAAAATTGTGATCAAAATGTCCCATGTACTCCAAAATGGTACCACTACGAATGTCAACCATTCATGGAAAAAAAATTGTCATCACAAAAGTACTGCTATTAGCAAAAATTACAACAGAGAATTGGTAAAGACAGCAATTATGGAGATGGAAAGGAAGGCTATAAGGGGAGGAGGAGGCCTCCATTTGGGCACAGGGTCTTATGTTTTCCTGTGCTCAAATATTAAATAAAAACTGTGCAAATGCCGCCTCTGTTAAACTAAAATAAAAAGTGATCAAAATGTCCCATGTACTCCAAAATGGTACCACTACGAATGTCAACTCTTCATGGAAAAAAAATTGTTATCACAAAAGTACTGTTATTAGCAAAAATTACAACAGAGAATTGGTAAAAACAACAATTATGGAGATGGAAAGGAAGGCTATAAGGGGAGGAGGAGGCCTTCAATTGGGCACAGGGTCTTATGTTTCCCTGTGCTCAATATTAAATAAAAACTGTGCAAATGCCACCTCTGTAAAACTAAAATAAAAAGTGATCAAAATGTCCCATGTACTCCAAAATGGTACCACTACGAATGTCAACTCTTCATGGAAAAAAAATTGTCATCACAAAAGTACTGCTATTAGCAAAAATTACAACAGAGAATTGGTAAAAATAACAATTATGGAGATGGAAAGGAAGGCTATAAGGGGAGGAGGAGGCCTTCAATTGGGCACAGGGTCTTATGTTTCCCTGTGCTCAAATATTAAATAAAAACTATGCCAATGCCACCTCTGTAAAACTTAAATGAAAAGTGATCAAAATGTCCCATGTACTCCAAAATTGTACCACTACGAATGTCAACTGTTCATGGAAAAAAAATTGTCATAACAAAATTACAACAGAGAATTGGTAAAAACAACAAATATGGAGATGGAAAGGAAGGCTATAAGGGGAGGAGGAGGCCTTCAATTGGGCACAGGGTCTTATGTTTTCCTGTGCTCAAATATTAAATAAAAACTGTGCAAATGCCACCTCTGTAAAACTAAAAAAAAAAGTGATCAAAATGTTCCATGTACTCCAAAATGGTACCACTACGAATGTCAACTCTTCATGGAAAAAAAATTGTTATCACAAAAGTACTGTTATTAGCAAAAATTACAACAGAGAATTGGTAAAAATAACAATTATGGAGATGGAAAGGAAGGCTATAAGGGGAGGAGGAGGCCTTCAATTGGGCACAGGGTCTTATGTTTCCCTGTGCTCAAATATTAAATAAAAACTATGCAAATGCCACCTCTGTAAAACTTAAATGAAAATTGATCAAAATGTCCCATGTACTCCAAAATTGTACCACTACGAATGTCAACTCTTCATGGAAAAAAAATTGTCATCACAAAAGTACTGCTATTAGCAAAAATTACAAAAGAGAATTGGTAAAAACAACAATTATGGAGATGGAAAGGAAGGCTATAAGGGGAGGAGGAGGTCTTCAATTGGGCACAGGGTCTTATGTTTCCCTGTGCTCAAATATTAAATAAAAACTGTGCAAATGCCACCTCTGTAAAACTAAAAAAAATTGTGATCAAAATGTCCCATGTACTCCAAAATGGTACCACTACGAATGTCAACCCTTCATGGAAAAAAAATTGTCATCACAAAAGTACTGCTATTAGCAAAAATTACAACAGAGAATTGGTAAAGACAGCAATTATGGAGATGGAAAGGAAGGCTATAAGGGGAGGAGGAGGCCTCCATTTGGGCACAGGGTCTTATGTTTTCCTGTGCTCAAATATTAAATAAAAACTGTGCAAATGCCGCTTCTGTTAAACTAAAATAAAAAGTGATCAAAATGTCCCATGTACTCCAAAATGGTACCACTACGAATGTCAACTCTTCATGGAAAAAAAATTGTTATCACAAAAGTACTGTTATTAGCAAAAATTACAACAGAGAATTGGTAAAAACAACAATTATGGAGATGGAAAGGAAGGCTATAAGGGGAGGAGGAGGCCTTCAATTGGGCACAGGGTCTTATGTTTCCCTGTGCTCAAATATTAAATAAAAACTGTGCAAATGCCACCTCTGTAAAACTAAAATAAAAAGTGATCAAAATGTCCCATGTACTCCAAAATGGTACCACTACGAATGTCAACTCTTCATGGAAAAAAAATTGTCATCACAAAAGTACTGCTATTAGCAAAAATTACAACAGAGAATTGGTAAAAATGACAATTATGGAGATGGAAAGGAAGGCTATAAGGGGAGGAGGAGGCCTTCAATTGGGCACAGGGTCTTATGTTTCCCTGTGCTCAAATATTAAATAAAAACTATGCAAATGCCACCTCTGTAAAACTTAAATGAAAAGTGATCAAAATGTCCCATGTACTCCAAAATTGTACCACTACGAATGTCAACTGTTCATGGAAAAAAAATTGTCATAACAAAATTACAACAGAGAATTGGTAAAAACAACAAATATGGAGATGGAAAGGAAGGCTATAAGGGGAGGAGGAGGCCTTCAATTGGGCACAGGGTCTTATGTTTTCCTGTGCTCAAATATTAAATAAAAACTGTGCAAATGCCACCTCTGTAAAACTAAAAAAAAAAGTGATCAAAATGTTCCATGTACTCCAAAATGGTACCACTACGAATGTCAACTCTTCATGGAAAAAAAATTGTTATCACAAAAGTACTGTTATTAGCAAAAATTACAACAGAGAATTGGTAAAAATAACAATTATGGAGATGGAAAGGAAGGCTATAAGGGGAGGAGGAGGCCTTCAATTGGGCACAGGGTCTTATGTTTCCCTGTGCTCAAATATTAAATAAAAACTATGCAAATGCCACCTCTGTAAAACTTAAATGAAAATTGATCAAAATGTCCCATGTACTCCAAAATTGTACCACTACGAATGTCAACTCTTCATGGAAAAAAAATTGTCATCACAAAAGTACTGCTATTAGCAAAAATTACAAAAGAGAATTGGTAAAAACAACAATTATGGAGATGGAAAGGAAGGCTATAAGGGGAGGAGGAGGTCTTCAATTGGGCACAGGGTCTTATGTTTCCCTGTGCTCAAATATTAAATAAAAACTGTGCAAATGCCACCTCTGTAAAACTAAAAAAAATTGTGATCAAAATGTCCCATGTACTCCAAAATGGTACCACTACGAATGTCAACCCTTCATGGAAAAAAAATTGTCATCACAAAAGTACTGCTATTAGCAAAAATTACAACAGAGAATTGGTAAAGACAGCAATTATGGAGATGGAAAGGAAGGCTATAAGGGGAGGAGGAGGCCTCCATTTGGGCACAGGGTCTTATGTTTTCCTGTGCTCAAATATTAAATAAAAACTGTGCAAATGCCGCTTCTGTTAAACTAAAATAAAAAGTGATCAAAATGTCCCATGTACTCCAAAATGGTACCACTACGAATGTCAACTCTTCATGGAAAAAAAATTGTTATCACAAAAGTACTGTTATTAGCAAAAATTACAACAGAGAATTGGTAAAAACAACAATTATGGAGATGGAAAGGAAGGCTATAAGGGGAGGAGGAGGCCTTCAATTGGGCACAGGGTCTTATGTTTCCCTGTGCTCAAATATTAAATAAAAACTGTGCAAATGCCACCTCTGTAAAACTAAAATAAAAAGTGATCAAAATGTCCCATGTACTCCAAAATGGTACCACTACGAATGTCAACTCTTCATGGAAAAAAAATTGTCATCACAAAAGTACTGCTATTAGCAAAAATTACAACAGAGAATTGGTAAAAATGACAATTATGGAGATGGAAAGGAAGGCTATAAGGGGAGGAGGAGGCCTTCAATTGGGCACAGGGTCTTATGTTTCCCTGTGCTCAAATATTAAATAAAAACTATGCAAATGCCACCTCTGTAAAACTTAAATGAAAAGTGATCAAAATGTCCCATGTACTCCAAAATTGTACCACTACGAATGTCAACTGTTCATGGAAAAAAAATTGTCATAACAAAATTACAACAGAGAATTGGTAAAAACAACAAATATGGAGATGGAAAGGAAGGCTATAAGGGGAGGAGGAGGCCTTCAATTGGGCACAGGGTCTTATGTTTTCCTGTGCTCAAATATTAAATAAAAACTGTGCAAATGCCACCTCTGTAAAACTAAAAAAAAAAAGTGATCAAAATGTTCCATGTACTCCAAAATGGTACCACTACGAATGTCAACTCTTCATGGAAAAAAAATTGTTATCACAAAAGTACTGTTATTAGCAAAAATTACAACAGAGAATTGGTAAAAATAACAATTATGGAGATGGAAAGGAAGGCTATAAGGGGAGGAGGAGGCCTTCAATTGGGCACAGGGTCTTATGTTTCCCTGTGCTCAAATATTAAATAAAAACTATGCAAATGCCACCTCTGTAAAACTTAAATGAAAATTGATCAAAATGTCCCATGTACTCCAAAATTGTACCACTACGAATGTCAACTCTTCATGGAAAAAAAAATTGTCATCACAAAAGTACTGCTATTAGCAAAAATTACAAAAGAGAATTGGTAAAAACAACAATTATGGAGATGGAAAGGAAGGCTATAAGGGGAGGAGGAGGCCTTCAATTGGGCACAGGGTCTTATAATTCCCTGTGCTCAAATATTAAATAAAAACTGTGCAAATGCCACCTCTGTAAAACTAAAAAAAAAAAAGTGATCAAAATGTTCCATGTACTCCAAAATGGTACCACTACGAATGTCAACCCTTCATGGAAAAAAAATTGTCATCACATAAAAACTGCTATTAGCAAAAATTACAACAGAGAATTGGTAAAGACAGCCATTATGGAGATGGAAAGGAAGGCTATAAGGGGAGGAGGAGGCCTCCATTTGGGCACAGGGTCTTATGTTTTCCTGTGCTCAAATATTATATAAAAACTGTGCAAATGCCGCCTCTGTTAAACTAAAATTAAAAGTGATCAAAATGTCCCATGTATTCCAAAATGGTACCACTACGAATGTCAACTCTTCATGGAAAAAAAATTGTCATCACAAAAGTACTGCTATTAGCAAAAATTACAACAGAGAATTGGTAAAAACAACAATTATGGAGATGGAAAGGAAGGCTATAAGGGGAGGAGGAGGTCTTCAATTGGGCACAGGGTCTTATGTTTCCCTGTGCTCAAATATTAAATAAAAACTGTGCAAATGCCACCTCTGTAAAACTAAAAAAATTGTGATCAAAATGTCCCATGTACTCCAAAATGGTACCACTACGAATGTCAACCCTTCATGGAAAAAAATTGTCATCACAAAAAAACTGCTATTAGCAATAATTACAACAGAGAATTGGTAAAGACAGCCATTATGGAGATGGAAAGGAAGGCTATAAGGGGAGGAGGAGGCCTCCATTTGGGCACAGGGTCTTATGTTTTCCTGTGCTCAAATATTATATAAAAACTGTGCAAATGCCGCCTCTGTTAAACTAAAATTAAAAGTGATCAAAATGTCCCATGTATTCCAAAATGGTACCACTACGAATGTCAACTCTTCATGGAAAAAAAATTGTCATCACAAAAGTACTGCTATTAGCAAAAATTACAACAGAGAATTGGTAAAAACAACAATTATGGAGATGGGAAGGAAGGCTATAAGGGGAGGAGGAGGTCTTCAATTGGGCACAGGGTCTTATGTTTCCCTGTGCTCAAATATTAAATAAAAACTGTGCAAATGCCACCTCTGTAAAACTAAAAAAATTGTGATCAAAATGTCCCATGTACTCCAAAATGGTACCACTACGAATGTCAACCCTTCATGGAAAAAAAATAGTCATCACAAAAGTACTGCTATTAGCAAAAATTACAACAGAGAATTGGTAAAGACAGCAATTATGGAGATGGAAAGGAAGGCTATAAGGGGAGGTTGAGGCCTCCATTTGGGCACAGGGTCTTATGTTTTCCTGTGCTCAAATATTAAATAAAAACTGTGCAAATGCCGCCTCTGTTAAACTAAAATAAAAAGTGATCAAAATGTCCCATGTACTCCAAAATGGTACCACTACGAATGTCAACTCTTCATGGAAAAAAAATTGTTATCACAAAAGTACTGTTATTAGCAAAAATTACAACAGAGAATTGGTAAAAACAACAATTATGGAGATGGAAAGGAAGGCTATAAGGGGAGGAGGAGGTCTTCAATTGGGCACAGGGTCTTATGTTTCCCTGTGCTCAAATATTAAATAAAAACTGTGCAAATGCCACCTCTGTAAAACTAAAAAAATTGTGATCAAAATGTCCCATGTACTCCAAAATGGTACCACTACGAATGTCAACCCTTCATGGAAAAAAAATAGTCATCACAAAAGTACTGCTATTAGCAAAAATTACAACAGAGAATTGGTAAAGACAGCAATTATGGAGATGGAAAGGAAGGCTATAAGGGGAGGAGGAGGCCTCCATTTGGGCACAGGGTCTTATGTTTTCCTGTGCTCAAATATTAAATAAAAACTGTGCAAATGCCGCCTCTGTTAAACTAAAATAAAAAGTGATCAAAATGTCCCATGTACTCCAAAATGGTACCACTACGAATGTCAACTCTTCATGGAAAAAAAATTGTTATCACAAAAGTACTGTTATTAGCAAAAATTACAACAGAGAATTGGTAAAAACAACAATTATGGAGATGGAAAGGAAGGCTATAAGGGGAGGAGGAGGCCTTCAATTGGGCACAGGGTCTTATGTTTCCCTGTGCTCAAATATTAAATAAAAACTGTGCAAATGCCACCTCTGTAAAACTAAAATAAAAAGTGATCAAAATGTCCCATGTACTCCAAAATGGTACCACTACGAATGTCAACTCTTCATGGAAAAAAAATTGTCATCACAAAAGTACTGCTATTAGCAAAAATTACAACAGAGAATTGGTAAAAATGACAATTATGGAGATGGAAAGGAAGGCTATAAGGGGAGGAGGAGGCCTTCAATTGGGCACAGGGTCTTATGTTTCCCTGTGCTCAAATATTAAATAAAAACTATGCAAATGCCACCTCTGTAAAACTTAAATGAAAAGTGATCAAAATGTCCCATGTACTCCAAAATTGTACCACTACGAATGTCAACTGTTCATGGAAAAAAAATTGTCATAACAAAATTACAACAGAGAATTGGTAAAAACAACAAATATGGAGATGGAAAGGAAGGCTATAAGGGGAGGAGGAGGCCTTCAATTGGGCACAGGGTCTTATGTTTTCCTGTGCTCAAATATTAAATAAAAACTGTGCAAATGCCACCTCTGTAAAACTAAAAAAAAAAAGTGATCAAAATGTTCCATGTACTCCAAAATGGTACCACTACGAATGTCAACTCTTCATGGAAAAAAAATTGTTATCACAAAAGTACTGTTATTAGCAAAAATTACAACAGAGAATTGGTAAAAATAACAATTATGGAGATGGAAAGGAAGGCTATAAGGGGAGGAGGAGGCCTTCAATTGGGCACAGGGTCTTATGTTTCCCTGTGCTCAAATATTAAATAAAAACTATGCAAATGCCACCTCTGTAAAACTTAAATGAAAATTGATCAAAATGTCCCATGTACTCCAAAATTGTACCACTACGAATGTCAACTCTTCATGGAAAAAAAAATTGTCATCACAAAAGTACTGCTATTAGCAAAAATTACAAAAGAGAATTGGTAAAAACAACAATTATGGAGATGGAAAGGAAGGCTATAAGGGGAGGAGGAGGCCTTCAATTGGGCACAGGGTCTTATAATTCCCTGTGCTCAAATATTAAATAAAAACTGTGCAAATGCCACCTCTGTAAAACTAAAAAAAAAAAGTGATCAAAATGTTCCATGTACTCCAAAATGGTACCACTACGAATGTCAACCCTTCATGGAAAAAAAATTGTCATCACAAAAAAACTGCTATTAGCAAAAATTACAACAGAGAATTGGTAAAGACAGCCATTATGGAGATGGAAAGGAAGGCTATAAGGGGAGGAGGAGGCCTCCATTTGGGCACAGGGTCTTATGTTTCCCTGTGCTCAAATATTGAATAAAAACTGTGCAAATGCCGCTCTGTTAAACTAAAATTAAAAGTGATCAAAATGTCCCATGTATTCCAAAATGGTACCACTACGAATGTCAACTCTTCATGGAAAAAAAATTGTCATCACAAAAGTACTGCTATTAGCAAAAATTACAACAGAGAATTGGTAAAAACAACAATTATGGAGATGGAAAGGAAGGCTATAAGGGGAGGAGGAGGTCTTCAATTGGGCACAGGGTCTTATGTTTCCCTGTGCTCAAATATTAAATAAAAACTGTGCAAATGCCACCTCTGTAAAATTAAAAAAATTGTGATCAAAATGTCCCATGTACTCCAAAATGGTACCACTACGAATGTCAACCATTCATGGAAAAAAAATTGTCATCACAAAAGTACTGCTATTAGCAAAAATTACAACAGAGAATTGGTAAAGACAGCAATTATGGAGATGGAAAGGAAGGCTATAAGGGGAGGAGGAGGCCTCCATTTGGGCACAGCGTCTTATGTTTTCCTGTGCTCAAATATTAAATAAAAACTGTGCAAATGCCGCCTCTGTTAAACTAAAATAAAAAGTGATCAAAATGTCCCATGTACTCCAAAATGGTACCACTACGAATGTCAACTCTTCATGGAAAAAAAATTGTTATCACAAAAGTACTGTTATTAGCAAAAATTACAACAGAGAATTGGTAAAAACAACAATTATGGAGATGGAAAGGAAGGCTATAAGGGGAGGAGGAGGCCTTCAATTGGGCACAGGGTCTTATGTTTCCCTGTGCTCAAATATTAAATAAAAACTGTGCAAATGCCACCTCTGTAAAACTAAAATAAAAAGTGATCAAAATGTCCCATGTACTCCAAAATGGTACCACTACGAATGTCAACTCTTCATGGAAAAAAAATTGTCATCACAAAAGTACTGCTATTAGCAAAAATTACAACAGAGAATTGGTAAAAATAACAATTATGGAGATGGAAAGGAAGGCTATAAGGGGAGGAGGAGGCCTTCAATTGGGCACAGGGTCTTATGTTTCCCTGTGCTCAAATATTAAATAAAAACTATGCAAATGCCACCTCTGTAAAACTTAAATGAAAAGTGATCAAAATGTCCCATGTACTCCAAAATTGTACCACTACGAATGTCAACTGTTCATGGAAAAAAAATTGTCATAACAAAATTACAACAGAGAATTGGTAAAAACAACAAATATGGAGATGGAAAGGAAGGCTATAAGGGGAGGAGGAGGCCTTCAATTGGGCACAGGGTCTTATGTTTTCCTGTGCTCAAATATTAAATAAAAACTGTGCAAATGCCACCTCTGTAAAACTAAAAAAAAAAGTGATCAAAATGTTCCATGTACTCCAAAATGGTACCACTACGAATGTCAACTCTTCATGGAAAAAAAATTGTTATCACAAAAGTACTGTTATTAGCAAAAATTACAACAGAGAATTGGTAAAAATAACAATTATGGAGATGGAAAGGAAGGCTATAAGGGGAGGAGGAGGCCTTCAATTGGGCACAGGGTCTTATGTTTCCCTGTGCTCAAATATTAAATAAAAACTATGCAAATGCCACCTCTGTAAAACTTAAATGAAAATTGATCAAAATGTCCCATGTACTCCAAAATTGTACCACTACGAATGTCAACTCTTCATGGAAAAAAAATTGTCATCACAAAAGTACTGCTATTAGCAAAAATTACAAAAGAGAATTGGTAAAAACAACAATTATGGAGATGGAAAGGAAGGCTATAAGGGGAGGAGGAGGTCTTCAATTGGGCACAGGGTCTTATGTTTCCCTGTGCTCAAATATTAAATAAAAACTGTGCAAATGCCACCTCTGTAAAACTAAAAAAAATTGTGATCAAAATGTCCCATGTACTCCAAAATGGTACCACTACGAATGTCAACCCTTCATGGAAAAAAAATTGTCATCACAAAAGTACTGCTATTAGCAAAAATTACAACAGAGAATTGGTAAAGACAGCAATTATGGAGATGGAAAGGAAGGCTATAAGGGGAGGAGGAGGCCTCCATTTGGGCACAGGGTCTTATGTTTTCCTGTGCTCAAATATTAAATAAAAACTGTGCAAATGCCGCTTCTGTTAAACTAAAATAAAAAGTGATCAAAATGTCCCATGTACTCCAAAATGGTACCACTACGAATGTCAACTCTTCATGGAAAAAAAATTGTTATCACAAAAGTACTGTTATTAGCAAAAATTACAACAGAGAATTGGTAAAAACAACAATTATGGAGATGGAAAGGAAGGCTATAAGGGGAGGAGGAGGCCTTCAATTGGGCACAGGGTCTTATGTTTCCCTGTGCTCAAATATTAAATAAAAACTGTGCAAATGCCACCTCTGTAAAACTAAAATAAAAAGTGATCAAAATGTCCCATGTACTCCAAAATGGTACCACTACGAATGTCAACTCTTCATGGAAAAAAAATTGTCATCACAAAAGTACTGCTATTAGCAAAAATTACAACAGAGAATTGGTAAAAATGACAATTATGGAGATGGAAAGGAAGGCTATAAGGGGAGGAGGAGGCCTTCAATTGGGCACAGGGTCTTATGTTTCCCTGTGCTCAAATATTAAATAAAAACTATGCAAATGCCACCTCTGTAAAACTTAAATGAAAAGTGATCAAAATGTCCCATGTACTCCAAAATTGTACCACTACGAATGTCAACTGTTCATGGAAAAAAAATTGTCATAACAAAATTACAACAGAGAATTGGTAAAAACAACAAATATGGAGATGGAAAGGAAGGCTATAAGGGGAGGAGGAGGCCTTCAATTGGGCACAGGGTCTTATGTTTTCCTGTGCTCAAATATTAAATAAAAACTGTGCAAATGCCACCTCTGTAAAACTAAAAAAAAAAAGTGATCAAAATGTTCCATGTACTCCAAAATGGTACCACTACGAATGTCAACTCTTCATGGAAAAAAAATTGTTATCACAAAAGTACTGTTATTAGCAAAAATTACAACAGAGAATTGGTAAAAATAACAATTATGGAGATGGAAAGGAAGGCTATAAGGGGAGGAGGAGGCCTTCAATTGGGCACAGGGTCTTATGTTTCCCTGTGCTCAAATATTAAATAAAAACTATGCAAATGCCACCTCTGTAAAACTTAAATGAAAATTGATCAAAATGTCCCATGTACTCCAAAATTGTACCACTACGAATGTCAACTCTTCATGGAAAAAAAAATTGTCATCACAAAAGTACTGCTATTAGCAAAAATTACAAAAGAGAATTGGTAAAAACAACAATTATGGAGATGGAAAGGAAGGCTATAAGGGGAGGAGGAGGCCTTCAATTGGGCACAGGGTCTTATAATTCCCTGTGCTCAAATATTAAATAAAAACTGTGCAAATGCCACCTCTGTAAAACTAAAAAAAAAAAAGTGATCAAAATGTTCCATGTACTCCAAAATGGTACCACTACGAATGTCAACCCTTCATGGAAAAAAAATTGTCATCACATAAAAACTGCTATTAGCAAAAATTACAACAGAGAATTGGTAAAGACAGCCATTATGGAGATGGAAAGGAAGGCTATAAGGGGAGGAGGAGGCCTCCATTTGGGCACAGGGTCTTATGTTTTCCTGTGCTCAAATATTATATAAAAACTGTGCAAATGCCGCCTCTGTTAAACTAAAATTAAAAGTGATCAAAATGTCCCATGTATTCCAAAATGGTACCACTACGAATGTCAACTCTTCATGGAAAAAAAATTGTCATCACAAAAGTACTGCTATTAGCAAAAATTACAACAGAGAATTGGTAAAAACAACAATTATGGAGATGGAAAGGAAGGCTATAAGGGGAGGAGGAGGTCTTCAATTGGGCACAGGGTCTTATGTTTCCCTGTGCTCAAATATTAAATAAAAACTGTGCAAATGCCACCTCTGTAAAACTAAAAAAATTGTGATCAAAATGTCCCATGTACTCCAAAATGGTACCACTACGAATGTCAACCCTTCATGGAAAAAAATTGTCATCACAAAAAAACTGCTATTAGCAATAATTACAACAGAGAATTGGTAAAGACAGCCATTATGGAGATGGAAAGGAAGGCTATAAGGGGAGGAGGAGGCCTCCATTTGGGCACAGGGTCTTATGTTTTCCTGTGCTCAAATATTATATAAAAACTGTGCAAATGCCGCCTCTGTTAAACTAAAATTAAAAGTGATCAAAATGTCCCATGTATTCCAAAATGGTACCACTACGAATGTCAACTCTTCATGGAAAAAAAATTGTCATCACAAAAGTACTGCTATTAGCAAAAATTACAACAGAGAATTGGTAAAAACAACAATTATGGAGATGGGAAGGAAGGCTATAAGGGGAGGAGGAGGTCTTCAATTGGGCACAGGGTCTTATGTTTCCCTGTGCTCAAATATTAAATAAAAACTGTGCAAATGCCACCTCTGTAAAACTAAAAAAATTGTGATCAAAATGTCCCATGTACTCCAAAATGGTACCACTACGAATGTCAACCCTTCATGGAAAAAAAATAGTCATCACAAAAGTACTGCTATTAGCAAAAATTACAACAGAGAATTGGTAAAGACAGCAATTATGGAGATGGAAAGGAAGGCTATAAGGGGAGGTTGAGGCCTCCATTTGGGCACAGGGTCTTATGTTTTCCTGTGCTCAAATATTAAATAAAAACTGTGCAAATGCCGCCTCTGTTAAACTAAAATAAAAAGTGATCAAAATGTCCCATGTACTCCAAAATGGTACCACTACGAATGTCAACTCTTCATGGAAAAAAAATTGTTATCACAAAAGTACTGTTATTAGCAAAAATTACAACAGAGAATTGGTAAAAACAACAATTATGGAGATGGAAAGGAAGGCTATAAGGGGAGGAGGAGGTCTTCAATTGGGCACAGGGTCTTATGTTTCCCTGTGCTCAAATATTAAATAAAAACTGTGCAAATGCCACCTCTGTAAAACTAAAAAAATTGTGATCAAAATGTCCCATGTACTCCAAAATGGTACCACTACGAATGTCAACCCTTCATGGAAAAAAAATAGTCATCACAAAAGTACTGCTATTAGCAAAAATTACAACAGAGAATTGGTAAAGACAGCAATTATGGAGATGGAAAGGAAGGCTATAAGGGGAGGAGGAGGCCTCCATTTGGGCACAGGGTCTTATGTTTTCCTGTGCTCAAATATTAAATAAAAACTGTGCAAATGCCGCCTCTGTTAAACTAAAATAAAAAGTGATCAAAATGTCCCATGTACTCCAAAATGGTACCACTACGAATGTCAACTCTTCATGGAAAAAAAATTGTTATCACAAAAGTACTGTTATTAGCAAAAATTACAACAGAGAATTGGTAAAAACAACAATTATGGAGATGGAAAGGAAGGCTATAAGGGGAGGAGGAGGCCTTCAATTGGGCACAGGGTCTTATGTTTCCCTGTGCTCAAATATTAAATAAAAACTGTGCAAATGCCACCTCTGTAAAACTAAAATAAAAAGTGATCAAAATGTCCCATGTACTCCAAAATGGTACCACTACGAATGTCAACTCTTCATGGAAAAAAAATTGTCATCACAAAAGTACTGCTATTAGCAAAAATTACAACAGAGAATTGGTAAAAATGACAATTATGGAGATGGAAAGGAAGGCTATAAGGGGAGGAGGAGGCCTTCAATTGGGCACAGGGTCTTATGTTTCCCTGTGCTCAAATATTAAATAAAAACTATGCAAATGCCACCTCTGTAAAACTTAAATGAAAAGTGATCAAAATGTCCCATGTACTCCAAAATTGTACCACTACGAATGTCAACTGTTCATGGAAAAAAAATTGTCATAACAAAATTACAACAGAGAATTGGTAAAAACAACAAATATGGAGATGGAAAGGAAGGCTATAAGGGGAGGAGGAGGCCTTCAATTGGGCACAGGGTCTTATGTTTTCCTGTGCTCAAATATTAAATAAAAACTGTGCAAATGCCACCTCTGTAAAACTAAAAAAAAAAAGTGATCAAAATGTTCCATGTACTCCAAAATGGTACCACTACGAATGTCAACTCTTCATGGAAAAAAAATTGTTATCACAAAAGTACTGTTATTAGCAAAAATTACAACAGAGAATTGGTAAAAATAACAATTATGGAGATGGAAAGGAAGGCTATAAGGGGAGGAGGAGGCCTTCAATTGGGCACAGGGTCTTATGTTTCCCTGTGCTCAAATATTAAATAAAAACTATGCAAATGCCACCTCTGTAAAACTTAAATGAAAATTGATCAAAATGTCCCATGTACTCCAAAATTGTACCACTACGAATGTCAACTCTTCATGGAAAAAAAAATTGTCATCACAAAAGTACTGCTATTAGCAAAAATTACAAAAGAGAATTGGTAAAAACAACAATTATGGAGATGGAAAGGAAGGCTATAAGGGGAGGAGGAGGCCTTCAATTGGGCACAGGGTCTTATAATTCCCTGTGCTCAAATATTAAATAAAAACTGTGCAAATGCCACCTCTGTAAAACTAAAAAAAAAAAGTGATCAAAATGTTCCATGTACTCCAAAATGGTACCACTACGAATGTCAACCCTTCATGGAAAAAAAATTGTCATCACATAAAAACTGCTATTAGCAAAAATTACAACAGAGAATTGGTAAAGACAGCCATTATGGAGATGGAAAGGAAGGCTATAAGGGGAGGAGGAGGCCTCCATTTGGGCACAGGGTCTTATGTTTTCCTGTGCTCAAATATTATATAAAAACTGTGCAAATGCCGCCTCTGTTAAACTAAAATTAAAAGTGATCAAAATGTCCCATGTATTCCAAAATGGTACCACTACGAATGTCAACTCTTCATGGAAAAAAGAATTGTCATCACAAAAGTACTGCTATTAGCAAAAATTACAACAGAGAATTGGTAAAAACAACAATTATGGAGATGGAAAGGAAGGCTATAAGGGGAGGAGGAGGTCTTCAATTGGGCACAGGGTCTTATGTTTCCCTGTGCTCAAATATTAAATAAAAACTGTGCAAATGCCACCTCTGTAAAACTAAAAAAATTGTGATCAAAATGTCCCATGTACTCCAAAATGGTACCACTACGAATGTCAACCCTTCATGGAAAAAAATTGTCATCACAAAAAAACTGCTATTAGCAAAAATTACAACAGAGAATTGGTAAAGACAGCCATTATGGAGATGGAAAGGAAGGCTATAAGGGGAGGAGGAGGCCTCCATTTGGGCACAGGGTCTTATGTTTTCCTGTGCTCAAATATTATATAAAAACTGTGCAAATGCCGCCTCTGTTAAACTAAAATTAAAAGTGATCAAAATGTCCCATGTATTCCAAAATGGTACCACTACGAATGTCAACTCTTCATGGAAAAAAAATTGTCATCACAAAAGTACTGCTATTAGCAAAAATTACAACAGAGAATTGGTAAAAACAACAATTATGGAGATGGAAAGGAAGGCTATAAGGGGAGGAGGAGGTCTTCAATTGGGCACAGGGTCTTATGTTTCCCTGTGCTCAAATATTAAATAAAAACTGTGCAAATGCCACCTCTGTAAAACTAAAAAAATTGTGATCAAAATGTCCCATGTACTCCAAAATGGTACCACTACGAATGTCAACCCTTCATGGAAAAAAAATAGTCATCACAAAAGTACTGCTATTAGCAAAAATTACAACAGAGAATTGGTAAAGACAGCAATTATGGAGATGGAAAGGAAGGCTATAAGGGGAGGAGGAGGCCTCCATTTGGGCACAGGGTCTTATGTTTTCCTGTGCTCAAATATTAAATAAAAACTGTGCAAATGCCGCCTCTGTTAAACTAAAATAAAAAGTGATCAAAATGTCCCATGTACTCCAAAATGGTACCACTACGAATGTCAACTCTTCATGGAAAAAAAATTGTTATCACAAAAGTACTGTTATTAGCAAAAATTACAACAGAGAATTGGTAAAAACAACAATTATGGAGATGGAAAGGAAGGCTATAAGGGGAGGAGGAGGTCTTCAATTGGGCACAGGGTCTTATGTTTCCCTGTGCTCAAATATTAAATAAAAACTGTGCAAATGCCACCTCTGTAAAACTAAAAAAATTGTGATCAAAATGTCCCATGTACTCCAAAATGGTACCACTACGAATGTCAACCCTTCATGGAAAAAAAATAGTCATCACAAAAGTACTGCTATTAGCAAAAATTACAAAAGAGAATTGGTAAAAACAACAATTATGGAGATGGAAAGGAAGGCTATAAGGGGAGGAGGAGGCCTTCAATTGGGCACAGGGTCTTATAATTCCCTGTGGTCAAATATTAAATAAAAACTGTGCAAATGCCACCTCTGTAAAACTAAAAAAAAAAAGTGATCAAAATGTTCCATGTACTCCAAAATGGTACCACTACGAATGTCAACCCTTCATGGAAAAAAAATTGTCATCACAAAAAAACTGCTATTAGCAAAAATTACAACAGAGAATTGGTAAAGACAGCCATTATGGAGATGGAAAGGAAGGCTATAAGGGGAGGAGGAGGCCTCCATTTGGGCACAGGGTCTTATGTTTTCCTGTGCTCAAATATTATATAAAAACTGTGCAAATGCCGCCTCTGTTAAACTAAAATTAAAAGTGATCAAAATGTCCCATGTATTCCAAAATGGTACCACTACGAATGTCAACTCTTCATGGAAAAAACAATTGTCATCACAAAAGTACTGCTATTAGCAAAAATTACAACAGAGAATTGGTAAAAACAACAATTATGGAGATGGAAAGGAAGGCTATAAGGGGAGGAGGAGGCCTTCAATTGGGCACAGGGTCTTATGTTTCCCTGTGCTCAAATATTAAATAAAAACTATGCAAATGCCACCTCTGTAAAACTTAAATGAAAAGTGATCAAAATGTCCCATGTACTCCAAAATTGTACCACTACGAATGTCAACTGTTCATGGAAAAAAAATTGTCATAACAAAATTACAACAGAGAATTGGTAAAAACAACAATTATGGAGATGGAAAGGAAGGCTATAAGGGGAGGAGGAGGCCTTCAATTGGGCACAGGGTCTTATGTTTTCCTGTGCTCAAATATTAAATAAAAACTGTGCAAATGCCACCTCTGTAAAACTAAAAAAAAAAACGATCAAAATGTTCCATGTACTCCAAAATGGTACCACTACGAATGTCAACTCTTCATGGAAAAAAAATTGTTATCACAAAAGTACTGTTATTAGCAAAAATTACAACAGAGAATTGGTAAAAATAACAATTATGGAGATGGAAAGGTAGGCTATAAGGGGAGGAGGAGGCCTTCAATTGGGCACAGGGTCTTATGTTTCCCTGTGCTCAAATATTAAATAAAAACTGTGCAAATGCCACCTCTGTAAAACTTCAATGAAAAGTGATCAAAATGTCCCATGTACTCCAAAATTGTACCACTACGAATGTCAACTCTTCATGGAAAAAAAATTGTCATCACAAAAGTACTGCTATTAGCAAAAATTACAAAAGAGAATTGGTAAAAACAACAATTATGAAGATGGAAAGGAAGGCTATAAGGGGAGGAGGAGGCCTTAAATTGGGCACAGGGTCTTATGTTTCCCTGTGCTCAAATATTAAATAAAAACTGTGCAAATGCCACCTCTGTAAAACTAAAAAAAAAAAGTGATCAAAATGTTCCATGTACTCCAAAATGGTACCACTACGAATGTCAACCCTTCATGGAAAAAAAATTGTCATCACAAAAAAACTGCTATTAGCAAAAATTACAACAGAGAATTGGTAAAGACAGCCATTATGGAGATGGAAAGGAAGGCTATAAGGGGAGGAGGAGGCCTCCATTTGGGCACAGGGTCTTATGTTTTCCTGTGCTCAAATATTAAATAAAAACTGTGCAAATGCCGCCTCTGTTAAACTAAAATTAAAAGTGATCAAAATGTCCCATGTATTCCAAAATGGTACCACTACGAATGTCAACTCTTCATGGAAAAAAAATTGTCATCACAAAAGTACTGCTATTAGCAAAAATTACAACAGAGAATTGGTAAAAACAACAATTATGGAGATGGAAAGGAAGGCTATAAGGGGAGGAGGAGGTCTTCAATTGGGCACAGGGTCTTATGTTTCCCTGTGCTCAAATATTAAATAAAAACTGTGCAAATGCCACCTCTGTAAAACTAAAAAAAATTGTGATCAAAATGTCCCATGTACTCCAAAATGGTACCACTACGAATGTCAACCCTTCATGGAAAAAAAATTGTCATCACAAAAAAACTGCTATTAGCAAAAATTACAACAGAGAATTGGTAAAGACAGCCATTATGGAGATGGAAAGGAAGGCTATAAGGGGAGGAGGAGGCCTCCATTTGGGCACAGGGTCTTATGTTTCCCTGTGCTCAAATATTGAATAAAAACTGTGCAAATGCCGCCTCTGTTAAACTAAAATTAAAAGTGATCAAAATGTCCCATGTATTCCAAAATGGTACCACTACGAATGTCAACTCTTCATGGAAAAAAAATTGTCATCACAAAAGTACTGCTATTAGCAAAAATTACAACAGAGAATTGGTAAAAACAACAATTATGGAGATGGAAAGGAAGGCTATAAGGGGAGGAGGAGGTCTTCAATTGGGCACAGGGTCTTATGTTTCCCTGTGCTCAAATATTAAATAAAAACTGTGCAAATGCCACCTCTGTAAAATTAAAAAAATTGTGATCAAAATGTCCCATGTACTCTAAAATGGTACCACTACGAATGTCAACCATTCATGGAAAAAAAATTGTCATCACAAAAGTACTGCTATTAGCAAAAATTACAACAGAGAATTGGTAAAGACAGCAATTATGGAGATGGAAAGGAAGGCTATAAGGGGAGGAGGAGGCCTCCATTTGGGCACAGGGTCTTATGTTTTCCTGTGCTCAAATATTAAATAAAAACTGTGCAAATGCCGCCTCTGTTAAACTAAAATAAAAAGTGATCAAAATGTCCCATGTACTCCAAAATGGTACCACTACGAATGTCAACTCTTCATGGAAAAAAAATTGTTATCACAAAAGTACTGTTATTAGCAAAAATTACAACAGAGAATTGGTAAAAACAACAATTATGAAGATGGAAAGGAAGGCTATAAGGGGAGGAGGAGGCCTTCAATTGGGCACAGGGTCTTATGTTTCCCTGTGCTCAAATATTAAATAAAAACTGTGCAAATGCCACCTCTGTAAAACTAAAATAAAAAGTGATCAAAATGTCCCATGTACTCCAAAATGGTACCACTACGAATGTCAACTCTTCATGGAAAAAAAATTGTCATCACAAAAGTACTGCTATTAGCAAAAATTACAACAGAGAATTGGTAAAAATAACAATTATGGAGATGGAAAGGAAGGCTATAAGGGGAGGAGGAGGCCTTCAATTGGGCACAGGGTCTTATGTTTCCCTGTGCTCAAATATTAAATAAAAACTATGCAAATGCCACCTCTGTAAAACTTAAATGAAAAGTGATCAAAATGTCCCATGTACTCCAAAATTGTACCACTACGAATGTCAACTCTTCATGGAAAAAAAATTGTCATCACAAAAGTACTGCTATTAGCAAAAATTACAAAAGAGAATTGGTAAAAACAACAATTATGGAGATGGAAAGGAAGGCTATAAGGGGAGGCCTTCAATTGGGCACAGGGTCTTATAATTCCCTGTGCTCAAATATTAAATAAAAACTGTGCAAATGCCACCTCTGTAAAACTAAAAAAAAAAAGTGATCAAAATGTTCCATGTACTCCAAAATGGTACCACTACGAATGTCAACCCTTCATGGAAAAAAAATTGTCATCACAAAAAAACTGCTATTAGCAAAAATTACAACAGAGAATTGGTAAAGACAGCCATTATGGAGATGGAAAGGAAGGCTATAAGGGGAGGAGGAGGCCTCCATTTGGGCACAGGGTCTTATGTTTTCCTGTGCTCAAATATTATATAAAAACTGTGCAAATGCCGCCTCTGTTAAACTAAAATTAAAAGTGATCAAAATGTCCCATGTATTCCAAAATGGTACCACTACGAATGTCAACTCTTCATGGAAAAAAAATTGTCATCACAAAAGTACTGCTATTAGCAAAAATTACAACAGAGAATTGGTAAAAACAACAATTATGGAGATGGAAAGGAAGGCTATAAGGGGAGGAGGAGGTCTTCAATTGGGCACAGGGTCTTATGTTTCCCTGTGCTCAAATATTAAATAAAAACTGTGCAAATGCCACCTCTGTAAAACTAAAAAAATTGTGATCAAAATGTCCCATGTATTTCAAAATGGTACCACTACGAATGTCAACCCTTCATGGAAAAAAAATTGTCATCACAAAAGTACTGCTATTAGCAAAAATTTCAACAGAGAATTGGTAAAGACAGCAATTATGGAGATGGAAAGGAAGGCTATAAGGGGAGGAGGAGGCCTCCATTTGGGCACAGGGTCTTATGTTTTCCTGTGCTCAAATATTAAATAAAAACTGTGCAAATGCCGCCTCTGTTAAACTAAAATAAAAAGTGATCAAAATGTCCCATGTACTCCAAAATGGTACCACTACGAATGTCAACTCTTCATGGAAAAAAAATTGTTATCACAAAAGTACTGTTATTAGCAAAAATTACAACAGAGAATTGGTAAAAACAACAATTATGAAGATGGAAAGGAAGGCTATAAGGGGAGGAGGAGGCCTTCAATTGGGCACAGGGTCTTATGTTTCCCTGTGCTCAAATATTAAATAAAAACTGTGCAAATGCCACCTCTGTAAAACTAAAATAAAAAGTGATCAAAATGTCCCATGTACTCCAAAATGGTACCACTACGAATGTCAACTCTTCATGGAAAAAAAAATGTCATCACAAAAGTACTGCTATTAGCAAAAATTACAACAGAGAATTGGTAAAAATAACAATTATGGAGATGGAAAGGAAGGCTATAAGGGGAGGAGGAGGCCTTCAATTGGGCACAGGGTCTTATGTTTCCCTGTGCTCAAATATTAAATAAAAACTGTGCAAATGCCACCTCTGTAAAACTAAAAAAAAAAAGTGATCAAAATATTCCATGTACTCCAAAATGGTACCACTACGAATGTCAACCCTTCATGGAAAAAAAATTGTCATCACAAAAAAACTGCTATTAGCAAAAATTACAACAGAGAATTGGTAAAGACAGCCATTATGGAGATGGAAAGGAAGGCTATAAGGGGAGGAGGAGGCCTCCATTTGGGCACAGGGTCTTATGTTTTCCTGTGCTCAAATATTAAATAAAAACTGTGCAAATGCCGCCTCTGTTAAACTAAAATTAAAAGTGATCAAAATGTCCCATGTATTCCAAAATGGTACCACTACGAATGTCAACTCTTCATGGAAAAAAAATTGTCATCACAAAAGTACTGCTATTAGCAAAAATTACAACAGAGAATTGGTAAAAACAACAATTATGGAGATGGAAAGGAAGGCTATAAGGGGAGGAGGAGGTCTTCAATTGGGCACAGGGTCTTATGTTTCCCTGTGCTCAAATATTAAATAAAAACTGTGCAAATGCCACCTCTGTAAAACTAAAAAAATTGTGATCAAAATGTCCCATGTACTCCAAAATGGTACCACTACGAATGTCAACCCTTCATGGAAAAAAAAATTGTCATCACAAAAGTACTGCTATTAGCAAAAATTACAACAGAGAATTGGTAAAGACAGCCATTATGGAGATGGAAAGGAAGGCTATAAGGGGAGGAGGAGGCCTCCATTTGGGCACAGGGTCTTATGTTTTCCTGTGCTCAAATATTAAATAAAAACTGTGCAAATGCCGCCTCTGTTAAACTAAAATAAAAAGTGATCAAAATGTCCCATGTACTCCAAAATGGTACCACTACGAATGTCAACTCTTCATGGAAAAAAAATTGTCATCACAAAAGTACTGCTATTAGCAAAAATTACAACAGAGAATTGGTAAAAATAACAATTATGGAGATGGAAAGGAAGGCTATAAGGGGAGGAGGAGGCCTTCAATTGGGCACAGGGTCTTATGTTTCCCTGTGCTCAAATATTAAATAAAAACTATGCAAATGCCACCTCTGTAAAACTTAAATGAAAAGTGATCAAAATGTCCCATGTACTCCAAAATTGTACCACTACGAATGTCAACTGTTCATGGAAAAAAAATTGTCATAACAAAATTACAACAGAGAATTGGTAAAAACAACAAATATGGAGATGGAAAGGAAGGCTATAAGGGGAGGAGGAGGCCTTCAATTGGGCACAGGGTCTTATGTTTTCCTGTGCTCAAATATTAAATAAAAACTGTGCAAATGCCACCTCTGTAAAACTAAAAAAAAAAGTGATCAAAATGTCCCATGTACTCCAAAATGGTACCACTACGAATGTCAACTCTTCATGGAAAAAAAATTGTTATCACAAAAGTACTGTTATTAGCAAAAATTACAACAGAGAATTGGTAAAAATAACAATTATGGAGATGGAAAGGAAGGCTATAAGGGGAGGAGGAGGCCTTCAATTGGGCACAGGGTCTTATGTTTCCCTGTGCTCCAATATTAAATAAAAAATATGCAAATGCCACCTCTGTAAAACTTAAATGAAAATTGATCAAAATGTCCCATGTACTCCAAAATTGTACCACTACGAATGTCAACTCTTCATGGAAAAAAAATTGTCATCACAAAAGTACTGCTATTAGCAAAAATTACAAAAGAGAATTGGTAAAAACAACAATTATGGAGATGGAAAGGAAGGCTATAAGGGGAGGAGGAGGCCTTCAATTGGGCACAGGGTCTTATAATTCCCTGTGCTCAAATATTAAATAAAAACTGTGCAAATGCCACCTCTGTAAAACTAAAAAAAAAAAGTGATCAAAATGTTCCATGTACTCCAAAATGGTACCACTACGAATGTCAACCCTTCATGGAAAAAAAATTGTCATCACAAAAAAACTGCTATTAGCAAAAATTACAACAGAGAATTGGTAAAGACAGCCATTATGGAGATGGAAAGGAAGGCTATAAGGGGAGGAGGAGGCCTCCATTTGGGCACAGGGTCTTATGTTTTCCTGTGCTCAAATATTATATAAAAACTGTGCAAATGCCGCCTCTGTTAAACTAAAATTAAAAGTGATCAAAATGTCCCATGTATTCCAAAATGGTACCACTACGAATGTCAACTCTTCATGGAAAAAAAATTGTCATCACAAAAGTACTGCTATTAGCAAAAATTACAACAGAGAATTGGTAAAAACAACAATTATGGAGATGGAAAGGAAGGCTATAAGGGGAGGAGGAGGCCTTCAATTGGGCACAGGGTCTTATGTTTCCCTGTGCTCAAATATTAAATGAAAACTATGCAAATGCCACCTCTGTAAAACTTAAATGAAAAGTGATCAAAATGTCCCATGTACTCCAAAATTGTACCACTACGAATGTCAACTGTTCATGGAAAAAAAATTGTCATAACAAAATTACAACAGAGAATTGGTAAAAACAACAATTATGGAGATGGAAAGGAAGGCTATAAGGGGAGGAGGAGGCCTTCAATTGGGCACAGGGTCTTATGTTTTCCTGTGCTCAAATATTAAATAAAAACTGTGCAAATGCCACCTCTGTAAAACTAAAAAAAAAAGTGATCAAAATGTTCCATGTACTCCAAAATGGTACCACTACGAATGTCAACTCTTCATGGAAAAAAAAATTGTCATCACAAAAGTACTGCTATTAGCAAAAATTACAACAGAGAATTGGTAAAAACAACAATTATGGAGATGGAAAGGAAGGCTATAAGGGGAGGAGGAGGTCTTCAATTGGGCACAGGGTCTTATGTTTCCCTGTGCTCAAATATTAAATAAAAACTGTGCAAATGCCACCTCTGTAAAATTAAAAAAATTGTGATCAAAATGTCCCATGTACTCCAAAATGGTACCACTACGAATGTCAACCATTCATGGAAAAAAAATTGTCATCACAAAAGTACTGCTATTAGCAAAAATTACAACAGAGAATTGGTAAAGACAGCAATTATGGAGATGGAAAGGAAGGCTATAAGGGGAGGAGGAGGCCTCCATTTGGGCACAGGGTCTTATGTTTTCCTGTGCTCAAATATTAAATAAAAACTGTGCAAATGCCACCTCTGTAAAACTAAAATAAAAAGTGATCAAAATGTCCCATGTACTCCAAAATGGTACCACTACGAATGTCAACTCTTCATGGAAAAAAAATTGTTATCACAAAAGTACTGTTATTAGCAAAAATTACAACAGAGAATTGGTAAAAATAACAATTATGGAGATGGAAAGGAAGGCTATAAGGGGAGGAGGAGGCCTTCAATTGGGCACAGGGTCTTATGTTTCCCTGTGCTCAAATATTAAATAAAAACTGTGCAAATGCCACCTCTGTAAAACTAAAAAAAAAAAGTGATCAAAATATTCCATGTACTCCAAAATGGTACCACTACGAATGTCAACCCTTCATGGAAAAAAAATTGTCATCACAAAAAAACTGCTATTAGCAAAAATTACAACAGAGAATTGGTAAAGACAGCCATTATGGAGATGGAAAGGAAGGCTATAAGGGGAGGAGGAGGCCTCCATTTGGGCACAGGGTCTTATGTTTTCCTGTGCTCAAATATTAAATAAAAACTGTGCAAATGCCGCCTCTGTTAAACTAAAATTAAAAGTGATCAAAATGTCCCATGTATTCCAAAATGGTACCACTACGAATGTCAACTCTTCATGGAAAAAAAATTGTCATCACAAAAGTACTGCTATTAGCAAAAATTACAACAGAGAATTGGTAAAAACAACAATTATGGAGATGGAAAGGAAGGCTATAAGGGGAGGAGGAGGTCTTCAATTGGGCACAGGGTCTTATGTTTCCCTGTGCTCAAATATTAAATAAAAACTGTGCAAATGCCACCTCTGTAAAACTAAAAAAATTGTGATCAAAATGTCCCATGTACTCCAAAATGGTACCACTACGAATGTCAACCCTTCATGGAAAAAAAAATTGTCATCACAAAAGTACTGCTATTAGCAAAAATTACAACAGAGAATTGGTAAAGACAGCCATTATGGAGATGGAAAGGAAGGCTATAAGGGGAGGAGGAGGCCTCCATTTGGGCACAGGGTCTTATGTTTTCCTGTGCTCAAATATTAAATAAAAACTGTGCAAATGCCGCCTCTGTTAAACTAAAATAAAAAGTGATCAAAATGTCCCATGTACTCCAAAATGGTACCACTACGAATGTCAACTCTTCATGGAAAAAAAATTGTCATCACAAAAGTACTGCTATTAGCAAAAATTACAACAGAGAATTGGTAAAAATAACAATTATGGAGATGGAAAGGAAGGCTATAAGGGGAGGAGGAGGCCTTCAATTGGGCACAGGGTCTTATGTTTCCCTGTGCTCAAATATTAAATAAAAACTATGCAAATGCCACCTCTGTAAAACTTAAATGAAAAGTGATCAAAATGTCCCATGTACTCCAAAATTGTACCACTACGAATGTCAACTGTTCATGGAAAAAAAATTGTCATAACAAAATTACAACAGAGAATTGGTAAAAACAACAAATATGGAGATGGAAAGGAAGGCTATAAGGGGAGGAGGAGGCCTTCAATTGGGCACAGGGTCTTATGTTTTCCTGTGCTCAAATATTAAATAAAAACTGTGCAAATGCCACCTCTGTAAAACTAAAAAAAAAAGTGATCAAAATGTCCCATGTACTCCAAAATGGTACCACTACGAATGTCAACTCTTCATGGAAAAAAAATTGTTATCACAAAAGTACTGTTATTAGCAAAAATTACAACAGAGAATTGGTAAAAATAACAATTATGGAGATGGAAAGGAAGGCTATAAGGGGAGGAGGAGGCCTTCAATTGGGCACAGGGTCTTATGTTTCCCTGTGCTCAAATATTAAATAAAAAATATGCAAATGCCACCTCTGTAAAACTTAAATGAAAATTGATCAAAATGTCCCATGTACTCCAAAATTGTACCACTACGAATGTCAACTCTTCATGGAAAAAAAATTGTCATCACAAAAGTACTGCTATTAGCAAAAATTACAAAAGAGAATTGGTAAAAACAACAATTATGGAGATGGAAAGGAAGGCTATAAGGGGAGGAGGAGGCCTTCAATTGGGCACAGGGTCTTATAATTCCCTGTGCTCAAATATTAAATAAAAACTGTGCAAATGCCACCTCTGTAAAACTAAAAAAAAAAAGTGATCAAAATGTTCCATGTACTCCAAAATGGTACCACTACGAATGTCAACCCTTCATGGAAAAAAAATTGTCATCACAAAAAAACAGCTATTAGCAAAAATTACAACAGAGAATTGGTAAAGACAGCCATTATGGAGATGGAAAGGAAGGCTATAAGGGGAGGAGGAGGCCTCCATTTGGGCACAGGGTCTTATGTTTTCCTGTGCTCAAATATTATATAAAAACTGTGCAAATGCCGCCTCTGTTAAACTAAAATTAAAAGTGATCAAAATGTCCCATGTATTCCAAAATGGTACCACTACGAATGTCAACTCTTCATGGAAAAAAAATTGTCATCACAAAAGTACTGCTATTAGCAAAAATTACAACAGAGAATTGGTAAAAACAACAATTATGGAGATGGAAAGGAAGGCTATAAGGGGAGGAGGAGGCCTTCAATTGGGCACAGGGTCTTATGTTTCCCTGTGCTCAAATATTAAATAAAAACTATGCAAATGCCACCTCTGTAAAACTTAAATGAAAAGTGATCAAAATGTCCCATGTACTCCAAAATTGTACCACTACGAATGTCAACTGTTCATGGAAAAAAAATTGTCATAACAAAATTACAACAGAGAATTGGTAAAAACAACAATTATGGAGATGGAAAGGAAGGCTATAAGGGGAGGAGGAGGCCTTCAATTGGGCACAGGGTCTTATGTTTTCCTGTGCTCAAATATTAAATAAAAACTGTGCAAATGCCACCTCTGTAAAACTAAAAAAAAAAGTGATCAAAATGTTCCATGTACTCCAAAATGGTACCACTACGAATGTCAACTCTTCATGGAAAAAAAAATTGTCATCACAAAAGTACTGCTATTAGCAAAAATTACAACAGAGAATTGGTAAAAACAACAATTATGGAGATGGAAAGGAAGGCTATAAGGGGAGGAGGAGGTCTTCAATTGGGCACAGGGTCTTATGTTTCCCTGTGCTCAAATATTAAATAAAAACTGTGCAAATGCCACCTCTGTAAAACTAAAAAAATTGTGATCAAAATGTCCCATGTACTCCAAAATGGTACCACTACGAATGTCAACCCTTCATGGAAAAAAAATTGTCATCACAAAAGTACTGCTATTAGCAAAAATTACAACAGAGAATTGGTAAAGACAGCAATTATGGAGATGGAAAGGAAGGCTATAAGGGGAGGAGGAGGCCTCCATTTGGGCACAGGGTCTTATGTTTTCCTGTGCTCAAATATTAAATAAAAACTGTGCAAATGCCGCCTCTGTTAAACTAAAACAAAAAGTGATCAAAATGTCCCATGTACTCCAAAATGGTACCACTACGAATGTCAACTCTTCATGGAAAAAAATTGTTATCACAAAAGTACTGTTATTAGCAAAAATTACAACAGAGAATTGGTAAAAACAACAATTATGGAGATGGAAAGGAAGGCTATAAGGGGAGGAGGAGGCCTTCAATTGGGCACAGGGTCTTATGTTTCCCTGTGCTCAAATATTAAATAAAAACTATGCAAATGCCACCTCTGTAAAACTTAAATGAAAAGTGATCAAAATGTCCCATGTACTCCAAAATTGTACCACTACGAATGTCAACTGTTCATGGAAAAAAAATTGTCATAACAAAATTACAACAGAGAATTGGTAAAAACAACAATTATGGAGATGGAAAGTAAGGCTATAAGGGGAGGAGGAGGCCTTCAATTGGGCACAGGGTCTTATGTTTTCCTGTGCTCAAATATTAAATAAAAACTGTGCAAATGCCACCTCTGTAAAACTAAATAAAAAAGTGATCAAAATGTTCCATGTACTCCAAAATGGTACCACTACGAATGTCAACTCTTCATGGAAAAAAAATTGTCATCACAAAAGTACTGCTATTAGCAAAAATTACAAAAGAGAATTGGTAAAAACAACAATTATGGAGATGGAAAGGAAGGCTATAAGGGGAGGAGGAGGCCTTTAATTGGGCACAGGGTCTTATAATTCCCTGTGCTCAAATATTAAATAAAAACTGTGCAAATGCCACCTCTGTAAAACTAAAAAAAAAAAGTGATCAAAATGTTCCATGTACTCCAAAATGGTACCACTACGAATGTCAACCCTTCATGGAAAAAAAATTGTCATCACAAAAAAACTGCTATTAGCAAAAATTACAACAGAGAATTGGTAAAGACAGCCATTATGGAGATGGAAAGGAAGGCTATAAGGGGAGGAGGAGGCCTCCATTTGGGCACAGGGTCTTATGTTTTCCTGTGCTCAAATATTATATAAAAACTGTGCAAATGCCGCCTCTGTTAAACTAAAATTAAAAGTGATCAAAATGTCCCATGTATTCCAAAATGGTACCACTACGAATGTCAACTCTTCATGGAAAAAAAATTGTCATCACAAAAGTACTGCTATTAGCAAAAATTACAACAGAGAATTGGTAAAAACAACAATTATGGAGATGGAAAGGAAGGCTATAAGGGGAGGAGGAGGTCTTCAATTGGGCACAGGGTCTTATGTTTCCCTGTGCTCAAATATTAAATAAAAACTGTGCAAATGCCACCTCTGTAAAACTAAAAAAATTGTGATCAAAATGTCCCATGTATTTCAAAATGGTACCACTACGAATGTCAACCCTTCATGGAAAAAAAATTGTCATCACAAAAGTACTGCTATTAGCAAAAATTTCAACAGAGAATTGGTAAAGACAGCAATTATGGAGATGGAAAGGAAGGCTATAAGGGGAGGAGGAGGCCTCCATTTGGGCACAGGGTCTTATGTTTTCCTGTGCTCAAATATTAAATAAAAACTGTGCAAATGCCGCCTCTGTTAAACTAAAATAAAAAGTGATCAAAATGTCCCATGTACTCCAAAATGGTACCACTACGAATGTCAACTCTTCATGGAAAAAAAATTGTTATCACAAAAGTACTGTTATTAGCAAAAATTACAACAGAGAATTGGTAAAAACAACAATTATGGAGATGGAAAGGAAGGCTATAAGGGGAGGAGGAGGCCTTCAATTGGGCACAGGGTCTTATGTTTCCCTGTGCTCAAATATTAAATAAAAACTGTGCAAATGCCACCTCTGTAAAACTAAAATAAAAAGTGATCAAAATGTCCCATGTACTCCAAAATGGTACCACTACGAATGTCAACTCTTCATGGAAAAAAAAATGTCATCACAAAAGTACTGCTATTAGCAAAAATTACAACAGAGAATTGGTAAAAATAACAATTATGGAGATGGAAAGGAAGGCTATAAGGGGAGGAGGAGGCCTTCAATTGGGCACAGGGTCTTATGTTTCCCTGTGCTCAAATATTAAATAAAAACTGTGCAAATGCCACCTCTGTAAAACTAAAAAAAAAAAGTGATCAAAATATTCCATGTACTCCAAAATGGTACCACTACGAATGTCAACCCTTCATGGAAAAAAAATTGTCATCACAAAAAAACTGCTATTAGCAAAAATTACAACAGAGAATTGGTAAAGACAGCCATTATGGAGATGGAAAGGAAGGCTATAAGGGGAGGAGGAGGCCTCCATTTGGGCACAGGGTCTTATGTTTTCCTGTGCTCAAATATTAAATAAAAACTGTGCAAATGCCGCCTCTGTTAAACTAAAATTAAAAGTGATCAAAATGTCCCATGTATTCCAAAATGGTACCACTACGAATGTCAACTCTTCATGGAAAAAAAATTGTCATCACAAAAGTACTGCTATTAGCAAAAATTACAACAGAGAATTGGTAAAAACAACAATTATGGAGATGGAAAGGAAGGCTATAAGGGGAGGAGGAGGTCTTCAATTGGGCACAGGGTCTTATGTTTCCCTGTGCTCAAATATTAAATAAAAACTGTGCAAATGCCACCTCTGTAAAACTAAAAAAATTGTGATCAAAATGTCCCATGTACTCCAAAATGGTACCACTACGAATGTCAACCCTTCATGGAAAAAAAATTGTCATCACAAAAGTACTGCTATTAGCAAAAATTACAACAGAGAATTGGTAAAGACAGCCATTATGGAGATGGAAAGGAAGGCTATAAGGGGAGGAGGAGGCCTCCATTTGGGCACAGGGTCTTATGTTTTCCTGTGCTCAAATATTAAATAAAAACTGTGCAAATGCCGCCTCTGTTAAACTAAAATAAAAAGTGATCAAAATGTCCCATGTACTCCAAAATGGTACCACTACGAATGTCAACTCTTCATGGAAAAAAAATTGTCATCACAAAAGTACTGCTATTAGCAAAAATTACAACAGAGAATTGGTAAAAATAACAATTATGGAGATGGAAAGGAAGGCTATAAGGGGAGGAGGAGGCCTTCAATTGGGCACAGGGTCTTATGTTTCCCTGTGCTCAAATATTAAATAAAAACTATGCAAATGCCACCTCTGTAAAACTTAAATGAAAAGTGATCAAAATGTCCCATGTACTCCAAAATTGTACCACTACGAATGTCAACTGTTCATGGAAAAAAAATTGTCATAACAAAATTACAACAGAGAATTGGTAAAAACAACAAATATGGAGATGGAAAGGAAGGCTATAAGGGGAGGAGGAGGCCTTCAATTGGGCACAGGGTCTTATGTTTTCCTGTGCTCAAATATTAAATAAAAACTGTGCAAATGCCACCTCTGTAAAACTAAAAAAAAAAGTGATCAAAATGTCCCATGTACTCCAAAATGGTACCACTACGAATGTCAACTCTTCATGGAAAAAAAATTGTTATCACAAAAGTACTGTTATTAGCAAAAATTACAACAGAGAATTGGTAAAAATAACAATTATGGAGATGGAAAGGAAGGCTATAAGGGGAGGAGGAGGCCTTCAATTGGGCACAGGGTCTTATGTTTCCCTGTGCTCAAATATTAAATAAAAAATATGCAAATGCCACCTCTGTAAAACTTAAATGAAAATTGATCAAAATGTCCCATGTACTCCAAAATTGTACCACTACGAATGTCAACTCTTCATGGAAAAAAAATTGTCATCACAAAAGTACTGCTATTAGCAAAAATTACAAAAGAGAATTGGTAAAAACAACAATTATGGAGATGGAAAGGAAGGCTATAAGGGGAGGAGGAGGCCTTCAATTGGGCACAGGGTCTTATAATTCCCTGTGCTCAAATATTAAATAAAAACTGTGCAAATGCCACCTCTGTAAAACTAAAAAAAAAAAGTGATCAAAATGTTCCATGTACTCCAAAATGGTACCACTACGAATGTCAACCCTTCATGGAAAAAAAATTGTCATCACAAAAAAACTGCTATTAGCAAAAATTACAACAGAGAATTGGTAAAGACAGCCATTATGGAGATGGAAAGGAAGGCTATAAGGGGAGGAGGAGGCCTCCATTTGGGCACAGGGTCTTATGTTTTCCTGTGCTCAAATATTATATAAAAACTGTGCAAATGCCGCCTCTGTTAAACTAAAATTAAAAGTGATCAAAATGTCCCATGTATTCCAAAATGGTACCACTACGAATGTCAACTCTTCATGGAAAAAAAATTGTCATCACAAAAGTACTGCTATTAGCAAAAATTACAACAGAGAATTGGTAAAAACAACAATTATGGAGATGGAAAGGAAGGCTATAAGGGGAGGAGGAGGCCTTCAATTGGGCACAGGGTCTTATGTTTCCCTGTGCTCAAATATTAAATGAAAACTATGCAAATGCCACCTCTGTAAAACTTAAATGAAAAGTGATCAAAATGTCCCATGTACTCCAAAATTGTACCACTACGAATGTCAACTGTTCATGGAAAAAAAATTGTCATAACAAAATTACAACAGAGAATTGGTAAAAACAACAATTATGGAGATGGAAAGGAAGGCTATAAGGGGAGGAGGAGGCCTTCAATTGGGCACAGGGTCTTATGTTTTCCTGTGCTCAAATATTAAATAAAAACTGTGCAAATGCCACCTCTGTAAAACTAAAAAAAAAAGTGATCAAAATGTTCCATGTACTCCAAAATGGTACCACTACGAATGTCAACTCTTCATGGAAAAAAAAATTGTCATCACAAAAGTACTGCTATTAGCAAAAATTACAACAGAGAATTGGTAAAAACAACAATTATGGAGATGGAAAGGAAGGCTATAAGGGGAGGAGGAGGTCTTCAATTGGGCACAGGGTCTTATGTTTCCCTGTGCTCAAATATTAAATAAAAACTGTGCAAATGCCACCTCTGTAAAATTAAAAAAATTGTGATCAAAATGTCCCATGTACTCCAAAATGGTACCACTACGAATGTCAACCATTCATGGAAAAAAAATTGTCATCACAAAAGTACTGCTATTAGCAAAAATTACAACAGAGAATTGGTAAAGACAGCAATTATGGAGATGGAAAGGAAGGCTATAAGGGGAGGAGGAGGCCTCCATTTGGGCACAGGGTCTTATGTTTTCCTGTGCTCAAATATTAAATAAAAACTGTGCAAATGCCACCTCTGTAAAACTAAAATAAAAAGTGATCAAAATGTCCCATGTACTCCAAAATGGTACCACTACGAATGTCAACTCTTCATGGAAAAAAAATTGTTATCACAAAAGTACTGTTATTAGCAAAAATTACAACAGAGAATTGGTAAAAATAACAATTATGGAGATGGAAAGGAAGGCTATAAGGGGAGGAGGAGGCCTTCAATTGGGCACAGGGTCTTATGTTTCCCTGTGCTCAAATATTAAATAAAAACTGTGCAAATGCCACCTCTGTAAAACTAAAAAAAAAAAGTGATCAAAATATTCCATGTACTCCAAAATGGTACCACTACGAATGTCAACCCTTCATGGAAAAAAAATTGTCATCACAAAAAAACTGCTATTAGCAAAAATTACAACAGAGAATTGGTAAAGACAGCCATTATGGAGATGGAAAGGAAGGC
The DNA here is from genome assembly GCF_029499605.1 of Hyla sarda. NCBI lineage: Eukaryota > Metazoa > Chordata > Amphibia > Anura > Hylidae > Hyla > Hyla sarda. The sequence continues at coordinate 334,591,774 of NC_079190.1, read as the reverse complement.
TATAAGGGGAGGAGGAGGCCTCCATTTGGGCACAGGGTCTTATGTTTTCCTGTGCTCAAATATTAAATAAAAACTGTGCAAATGCCGCCTCTGTTAAACTAAAATTAAAAGTGATCAAAATGTCCCATGTATTCCAAAATGGTACCACTACGAATGTCAACTCTTCATGGAAAAAAAATTGTCATCACAAAAGTACTGCTATTAGCAAAAATTACAACAGAGAATTGGTAAAAACAACAATTATGGAGATGGAAAGGAAGGCTATAAGGGGAGGAGGAGGTCTTCAATTGGGCACAGGGTCTTATGTTTCCCTGTGCTCAAATATTAAATAAAAACTGTGCAAATGCCACCTCTGTAAAACTAAAAAAATTGTGATCAAAATGTCCCATGTACTCCAAAATGGTACCACTACGAATGTCAACCCTTCATGGAAAAAAAAATTGTCATCACAAAAGTACTGCTATTAGCAAAAATTACAACAGAGAATTGGTAAAGACAGCCATTATGGAGATGGAAAGGAAGGCTATAAGGGGAGGAGGAGGCCTCCATTTGGGCACAGGGTCTTATGTTTTCCTGTGCTCAAATATTAAATAAAAACTGTGCAAATGCCGCCTCTGTTAAACTAAAATAAAAAGTGATCAAAATGTCCCATGTACTCCAAAATGGTACCACTACGAATGTCAACTCTTCATGGAAAAAAAATTGTCATCACAAAAGTACTGCTATTAGCAAAAATTACAACAGAGAATTGGTAAAAATAACAATTATGGAGATGGAAAGGAAGGCTATAAGGGGAGGAGGAGGCCTTCAATTGGGCACAGGGTCTTATGTTTCCCTGTGCTCAAATATTAAATAAAAACTATGCAAATGCCACCTCTGTAAAACTTAAATGAAAAGTGATCAAAATGTCCCATGTACTCCAAAATTGTACCACTACGAATGTCAACTGTTCATGGAAAAAAAAATTGTCATAACAAAATTACAACAGAGAATTGGTAAAAACAACAAATATGGAGATGGAAAGGAAGGCTATAAGGGGAGGAGGAGGCCTTCAATTGGGCACAGGGTCTTATGTTTTCCTGTGCTCAAATATTAAATAAAAACTGTGCAAATGCCACCTCTGTAAAACTAAAAAAAAAAGTGATCAAAATGTCCCATGTACTCCAAAATGGTACCACTACGAATGTCAACTCTTCATGGAAAAAAAATTGTTATCACAAAAGTACTGTTATTAGCAAAAATTACAACAGAGAATTGGTAAAAATAACAATTATGGAGATGGAAAGGAAGGCTATAAGGGGAGGAGGAGGCCTTCAATTGGGCACAGGGTCTTATGTTTCCCTGTGCTCAAATATTAAATAAAAAATATGCAAATGCCACCTCTGTAAAACTTAAATGAAAATTGATCAAAATGTCCCATGTACTCCAAAATTGTACCACTACGAATGTCAACTCTTCATGGAAAAAAAATTGTCATCACAAAAGTACTGCTATTAGCAAAAATTACAAAAGAGAATTGGTAAAAACAACAATTATGGAGATGGAAAGGAAGGCTATAAGGGGAGGAGGAGGCCTTCAATTGGGCACAGGGTCTTATAATTCCCTGTGCTCAAATATTAAATAAAAACTGTGCAAATGCCACCTCTGTAAAACTAAAAAAAAAAAGTGATCAAAATGTTCCATGTACTCCAAAATGGTACCACTACGAATGTCAACCCTTCATGGAAAAAAAATTGTCATCACAAAAAAACAGCTATTAGCAAAAATTACAACAGAGAATTGGTAAAGACAGCCATTATGGAGATGGAAAGGAAGGCTATAAGGGGAGGAGGAGGCCTCCATTTGGGCACAGGGTCTTATGTTTTCCTGTGCTCAAATATTATATAAAAACTGTGCAAATGCCGCCTCTGTTAAACTAAAATTAAAAGTGATCAAAATGTCCCATGTATTCCAAAATGGTACCACTACGAATGTCAACTCTTCATGGAAAAAAAATTGTCATCACAAAAGTACTGCTATTAGCAAAAATTACAACAGAGAATTGGTAAAAACAACAATTATGGAGATGGAAAGGAAGGCTATAAGGGGAGGAGGAGGCCTTCAATTGGGCACAGGGTCTTATGTTTCCCTGTGCTCAAATATTAAATAAAAACTATGCAAATGCCACCTCTGTAAAACTTAAATGAAAAGTGATCAAAATGTCCCATGTACTCCAAAATTGTACCACTACGAATGTCAACTGTTCATGGAAAAAAAATTGTCATAACAAAATTACAACAGAGAATTGGTAAAAACAACAATTATGGAGATGGAAAGGAAGGCTATAAGGGGAGGAGGAGGCCTTCAATTGGGCACAGGGTCTTATGTTTTCCTGTGCTCAAATATTAAATAAAAACTGTGCAAATGCCACCTCTGTAAAACTAAAAAAAAAAGTGATCAAAATGTTCCATGTACTCCAAAATGGTACCACTACGAATGTCAACTCTTCATGGAAAAAAAAATTGTCATCACAAAAGTACTGCTATTAGCAAAAATTACAACAGAGAATTGGTAAAAACAACAATTATGGAGATGGAAAGGAAGGCTATAAGGGGAGGAGGAGGTCTTCAATTGGGCACAGGGTCTTATGTTTCCCTGTGCTCAAATATTAAATAAAAACTGTGCAAATGCCACCTCTGTAAAACTAAAAAAATTGTGATCAAAATGTCCCATGTACTCCAAAATGGTACCACTACGAATGTCAACCCTTCATGGAAAAAAAATTGTCATCACAAAAGTACTGCTATTAGCAAAAATTACAACAGAGAATTGGTAAAGACAGCAATTATGGAGATGGAAAGGAAGGCTATAAGGGGAGGAGGAGGCCTCCATTTGGGCACAGGGTCTTATGTTTTCCTGTGCTCAAATATTAAATAAAAACTGTGCAAATGCCGCCTCTGTTAAACTAAAACAAAAAGTGATCAAAATGTCCCATGTACTCCAAAATGGTACCACTACGAATGTCAACTCTTCATGGAAAAAAATTGTTATCACAAAAGTACTGTTATTAGCAAAAATTACAACAGAGAATTGGTAAAAACAACAATTATGGAGATGGAAAGGAAGGCTATAAGGGGAGGAGGAGGCCTTCAATTGGGCACAGGGTCTTATGTTTCCCTGTGCTCAAATATTAAATAAAAACTATGCAAATGCCACCTCTGTAAAACTTAAATGAAAAGTGATCAAAATGTCCCATGTACTCCAAAATTGTACCACTACGAATGTCAACTGTTCATGGAAAAAAAATTGTCATAACAAAATTACAACAGAGAATTGGTAAAAACAACAATTATGGAGATGGAAAGTAAGGCTATAAGGGGAGGAGGAGGCCTTCAATTGGGCACAGGGTCTTATGTTTTCCTGTGCTCAAATATTAAATAAAAACTGTGCAAATGCCACCTCTGTAAAACTAAATAAAAAAGTGATCAAAATGTTCCATGTACTCCAAAATGGTACCACTACGAATGTCAACTCTTCATGGAAAAAAAATTGTCATCACAAAAGTACTGCTATTAGCAAAAATTACAAAAGAGAATTGGTAAAAACAACAATTATGGAGATGGAAAGGAAGGCTATAAGGGGAGGAGGAGGCCTTTAATTGGGCACAGGGTCTTATAATTCCCTGTGCTCAAATATTAAATAAAAACTGTGCAAATGCCACCTCTGTAAAACTAAAAAAAAAAAGTGATCAAAATGTTCCATGTACTCCAAAATGGTACCACTACGAATGTCAACCCTTCATGGAAAAAAAATTGTCATCACAAAAAAACTGCTATTAGCAAAAATTACAACAGAGAATTGGTAAAGACAGCAATTATGGAGATGGAAAGGAAGGCTATAAGGGGAGAAGGAGGCCTCCATTTGGGCACAGGGTCTTATGTTTTCCTGTGCTCAAATATTATATAAAAACTGTGCAAATGCCGCCTCTGTTAAACTAAAATTAAAAGTGATCAAAATGTCCCATGTATTCCAAAATGGTACCACTACGAATGTCAACTCTTCATGGAAAAAAAATTGTCATCACAAAAGTACTGCTATTAGCAAAAATTACAACAGAGAATTGGTAAAAACAACAATTATGGAGATGGAAAGGAAGGCTATAAGGGGAGGAGGAGGTCTTCAATTGGGCACAGGGTCTTATGTTTCCCTGTGCTCAAATATTAAATAAAAACTGTGCAAATGCCACCTCTGTAAAACTAAAATAAAAAGTGATCAAAATGTCCCATGTACTCCAAAATGGTACCACTACGAATGTCAACTCTTCATGGAAAAAAAATTGTCATCACAAAAGTACTGCTATTAGCAAAAATTACAACAGAGAATTGGTAAAAATAACAATTATGGAGATGGAAAGGAAGGCTATAAGGGGAGGAGGAGGCCTTCAATTGGGCACAGGGTCTTATGTTTCCCTGTGCTCAAATATTAAATAAAAACTGTGCAAATGCCACCTCTGTAAAACTAAAAAAAAAAAGTGATCAAAATATTCCATGTACTCCAAAATGGTACCACTACGAATGTCAACCCTTCATGGAAAAAAAATTGTCATCACAAAAAAACTGCTATTAGCAAAAATTACAACAGAGAATTGGTAAAGACAGCCATTATGGAGATGGAAAGGAAGGCTATAAGGGGAGGAGGAGGCCTCCATTTGGGCACAGGGTCTTATGTTTTCCTGTGCTCAAATATTAAATAAAAACTGTGCAAATGCCGCCTCTGTTAAACTAAAATTAAAAGTGATCAAAATGTCCCATGTATTCCAAAATGGTACCACTACGAATGTCAACTCTTCATGGAAAAAAAATTGTCATCACAAAAGTACTGCTATTAGCAAAAATTACAACAGAGAATTGGTAAAAACAACAATTATGGAGATGGAAAGGAAGGCTATAAGGGGAGGAGGAGGTCTTCAATTGGGCACAGGGTCTTATGTTTCCCTGTGCTCAAATATTAAATAAAAACTGTGCAAATGCCACCTCTGTAAAACTAAAAAAATAGTGATCAAAATGTCCCATGTACTCCAAAATGGTACCACTACGAATGTCAACCCTTCATGGAAAAAAAAATTGTCATCACAAAAGTACTGCTATTAGCAAAAATTACAACAGAGAATTGGTAAAGACAGCCATTATGGAGATGGAAAGGAAGGCTATAAGGGGAGGAGGAGGCCTCCATTTGGGCACAGGGTCTTATGTTTTCCTGTGCTCAAATATTAAATAAAAACTGTGCAAATGCCGCCTCTGTTAAACTAAAATAAAAAGTGATCAAAATGTCCCATGTACTCCAAAATGGTACCACTACGAATGTCAACTCTTCATGGAAAAAAAATTGTTATCACAAAAGTACTGTTATTAGCAAAAATTACAACAGAGAATTGGTAAAAACAACAATTATGGAGATGGAAAGGAAGGCTATAAGGGGAGGAGGAGGCCTTCAATTGGGCACAGGGTCTTATGTTTCCCTGTGCTCAAATATTAAATAAAAACTGTGCAAATGCCACCTCTGTAAAACTAAAATAAAAAGTGATCAAAATGTCCCATGTACTCCAAAATGGTACCACTACGAATGTCAACTCTTCATGGAAAAAAAATTGTCATCACAAAAGTACTGCTATTAGCAAAAATTACAACAGAGAATTGGTAAAAATAACAATTATGGAGATGGAAAGGAAGGCTATAAGGGGAGGAGGAGGCCTTCAATTGGGCACAGGGTCTTATGTTTCCCTGTGCTCAAATATTAAATAAAAACTGTGCAAATGCCACCTCTGTAAAACTAAAAAAAAAAAGTGATCAAAATATTCCATGTACTCCAAAATGGTACCACTACGAATGTCAACCCTTCATGGAAAAAAAAATTGTCATCACAAAAAAACTGCTATTAGCAAAAATTACAACAGAGAATTGGTAAAGACAGCCATTATGGAGATGGAAAGGAAGGCTATAAGGGGAGGAGGAGGCCTCCATTTGGGCACAGGGTCTTATGTTTTCCTGTGCTCAAATATTAAATAAAAACTGTGCAAATGCCGCCTCTGTTAAACTAAAATGAAAAGTGATCAAAATGTCCCATGTATTCCAAAATGGTACCACTACGAATGTCAACTCTTCATGGAAAAAAAATTGTCATCACAAAAGTACTGCTATTAGCAAAAATTACAACAGAGAATTGGTAAAAACAACAATTATGGAGATGGAAAGGAAGGCTATAAGGGGAGGAGGAGGTCTTCAATTGGGCACAGGGTCTTATGTTTCCCTGTGCTCAAATATTAAATAAAAAACTGTGCAAATGCCACCTCTGTAAAACTAAAAAAATTGTGATCAAAATGTCCCATGTACTCCAAAATGGTACCACTACGAATGTCAACCCTTCATGGAAAAAAAAATTGTCATCACAAAAGTACTGCTATTAGCAAAAATTACAACAGAGAATTGGTAAAGACAGCCATTATGGAGATGGAAAGGAAGGCTATAAGGGGAGGAGGAGGCCTCCATTTGGGCACAGGGTCTTATGTTTTCCTGTGCTCAAATATTAAATAAAAACTGTGCAAATGCCGCCTCTGTTAAACTAAAATAAAAAGTGATCAAAATGTCCCATGTACTCCAAAATGGTACCACTACGAATGTCAACTCTTCATGGAAAAAAAATTGTTATCACAAAAGTACTGTTATTAGCAAAAATTACAACAGAGAATTGGTAAAAACAACAATTATGGAGATGGAAAGGAAGGCTATAAGGGGAGGAGGAGGCCTTCAATTGGGCACAGGGTCTTATGTTTCCCTGTGCTCAAATATTAAATAAAAACTGTGCAAATGCCACCTCTGTAAAACTAAAATAAAAAGTGATCAAAATGTCCCATGTACTCCAAAATGGTACCACTACGAATGTCAACTCTTCATGGAAAAAAAATTGTCATCACAAAAGTACTGCTATTAGCAAAAATTACAACAGAGAATTGGTAAAAATAACAATTATGGAGATGGAAAGGAAGGCTATAAGGGGAGGAGGAGGCCTTCAATTGGGCACAGGGTCTTATGTTTCCCTGTGCTCAAATATTAAATAAAAACTGTGCAAATGCCACCTCTGTAAAACTAAAAAAACAAAAGTGATCAAAATATTCCATGTACTCCAAAATGGTACCACTACGAATGTCAACCCTTCATGGAAAAAAAATTGTCATCACAAAAAGACTGCTATTAGCAAAAATTACAACAGAGAATTGGTAAAGACAGCCATTATGTCCCATGTACTCCAAAATTGTACCCCTACGAATGTCAACTGTTCATGGAAAAAAAATTGTCATAACAAAATTACAACAGAGAATTGGTAAAAACAACAAATATGGAGATGGAAAGGAAGGCTATAAGGGGAGGAGGAGGCCTTCAATTGGGCACAGGGTCTTATGTTTTCCTGTGCTCAAATATTAAATAAAAACTGTGCAAATGCCGCCTCTGTTAAACTAAAATAAAAAGTGATCAAAATGTCCCATGTACTCCAAAATGGTACCACTACGAATGTCAACTCTTCATGGAAAAAAAATTGTTATCACAAAAGTACTGTTATTAGCAAAAATTACAACAGAGAATTGGTAAAAACAACAATTATGGAGATGGAAAGGAAGGCTATAAGGGGAGGAGGAGGCCTTCAATTGGGCACAGGGTCTTATGTTTCCCTGTGCTCAAATATTAAATAAAAACTGTGCAAATGCCACCTCTGTAAAACTAAAATAAAAAGTGATCAAAATGTCCCATGTACTCCAAAATGGTACCACTACGAATGTCAACTCTTCATGGAAAAAAAATTGTCATCACAAAAGTACTGCTATTAGCAAAAATTACAACAGAGAATTGGTAAAAATAACAATTATGGAGATGGAAAGGAAGGCTATAAGGGGAGGAGGAGGCCTTCAATTGGGCACAGGGTCTTATGTTTCCCTGTGCTCAAATATTAAATAAAAACTATGCAAATGCCACCTCTGTAACACTTAAATGAAAAGTGATCAAAATGTCCCATGTACTCCAAAATTGTACCACTACGAATGTCAACTGTTCATGGAAAAAAAATTGTCATAACAAAATTACAACAGAGAATTGGTAAAAACAACAAATATGGAGATGGAAAGGAAGGCTATAAGGGGAGGAGGAGGCCTTCAATTGGGCACAGGGTCTTATGTTTTCCTGTGCTCAAATATTAAATAAAAACTGTGCAAATGCCACCTCTGTAAAACTAAAAAAATTGTGATCAAAATGTCCCATGTACTCTAAAATGGTACCACTACGAATGTCAACCCTTCATGGAAAAAAAATTGTCATCACAAAAGTACTGCTATTAGCAAAAATTACAACAGAGAATTGGTAAAGACAGCAATTATGGAGATGGAAAGGAAGGCTATAAGGGGAGGAGGAGGCCTCCATTTGGGCACAGGGTCTTATGTTTTCCTGTGCTCAAATATTAAATAAAAACTGTGCAAATGCCGCCTCTGTTAAACTAAAATAAAAAGTGATCAAAATGTCCCATGTACTCCAAAATGGTACCACTACGAATGTCAACTCTTCATGGAAAAAAATTGTTATCACAAAAGTACTGTTATTAGCAAAAATTACAACAGAGAATTGGTAAAAACAACAATTATGGAGATGGAAAGGAAGGCTATAAGGGGAGGAGGAGGCCTTCAATTGGGCACAGGGTCTTATGTTTCCCTGTGCTCAAATATTAAATAAAAACTATGCAAATGCCACCTCTGTAAAACTTAAATGAAAATTGATCAAAATGTCCCATGTACTCCAAAATTGTACCACTACGAATGTCAACTCTTCATGGAAAAAAAATTGTCATCACAAAAGTACTGCTATTAGCAAAAATTACAAAAGAGAATTGGTAAAAACAACAATTATGGAGATGGAAAGGAAGGCTATAAGGGGAGGAGGAGGCCTTCAATTGGGCACAGGGTCTTATAATTCCCTGTGCTCAAATATTAAATAAAAACTGTGCAAATGCCACCTCTGTAAAACTAAAAAAAAAAAGTGATCAAAATGTTCCATGTACTCCAAAATGGTACCACTACGAATGTCAACCCTTCATGGAAAAAAAATTGTCATCACAAAAAAACTGCTATTAGCAAAAATTACAACAGAGAATTGGTAAAGACAGCCATTATGAAGATGGAAAGGAAGGCTATAAGGGGAGGAGGAGGCCTCCATTTGGGCACAGGGTCTTATGTTTTCCTGTGCTCAAATATTATATAAAAACTGTGCAAATGCCGCCTCTGTTAAACTAAAATTAAAAGTGATCAAAATGTCCCATGTATTCCAAAATGGTACCACTACGAATGTCAACTCTTCATGGAAAAAAAATTGTCATCACAAAAGTACTGCTATTAGCAAAAATTACAACAGAGAATTGGTAAAAACAACAATTATGGAGATGGAAAGGAAGGCTATAAGGGGAGGAGGAGGTCTTCAATTGGGCACAGGGTCTTATGTTTCCCTGTGCTCAAATATTAAATAAAAACTGTGCAAATGCCACCTCTGTAAAACTAAAAAAATTGTGATCAAAATGTCCCATGTACTCCAAAATGGTACCACTACGAATGTCAACCCTTCATGGAAAAAAAATTGTCATCACAAAAGTACTGCTATTAGCAAAAATTACAACAGAGAATTGGTAAAGACAGCAATTATGGAGATGGAAAGGAAGGCTATAAGGGGAGGAGGAGGCCTCCATTTGGGCACAGGGTCTTATGTTTTCCTGTGCTCAAATATTAAATAAAAACTGTGCAAATGCCGCCTCTGTTAAACTAAAATAAAAAGTGATCAAAATGTCCCATGTACTCCAAAATGGTACCACTACGAATGTCAACTCTTCATGGAAAAAAAATTGTCATCACAAAAGTACTGCTATTAGCAAAAATTACAACAGAGAATTGGTAAAAATAACAATTATGGAGATGGAAAGGAAGGCTATAAGGGGAGGAGGAGGCCTTCAATTGGGCACAGGGTCTTATGTTTCCCTGTGCTCAAATATTAAATAAAAACTGTGCAAATGCCACCTCTGTAAAACTAAAAAAAAAAAGTGATCAAAATATTCCATGTACTCCAAAATGGTACCACTACGAATGTCAACCCTTCATGGAAAAAAAATTGTCATCACAAAAAAACTGCTATTAGCAAAAATTACAACAGAGAATTGGTAAAGACAGCCATTATGGAGATGGAAAGGAAGGCTATAAGGGGAGGAGGAGGCCTCCATTTGGGCACAGGGTCTTATGTTTTCCTGTGCTCAAATATTAAATAAAAACTGTGCAAATGCCGCCTCTGTTAAACTAAAATAAAAAGTGATCAAAATGTCCCATGTATTCCAAAATGGTACCACTACGAATGTCAACTCTTCATGGAAAAAAAATTGTCATCACAAAAGTACTGCTATTAGCAAAAATTACAACAGAGAATTGGTAAAAACAACAATTATGGAGATGGAAAGGAAGGCTATAAGGGGAGGAGGAGGTCTTCAATTGGGCACAGGGTCTTATGTTTCCCTGTGCTCAAATATTAAATAAAAACTGTGCAAATGCCACCTCTGTAAAACTAAAAAAATTGTGATCAAAATGTCCCATGTACTCCAAAATGGTACCACTACGAATGTCAACCCTTCATGGAAAAAAAATTGTCATCACAAAAAAACTGCTATTAGCAAAAATTACAACAGAGAATTGGTAAAGACAGCCATTATGTCCCATGTACTCCAAAATTGTACCACTACGAATGTCAACTGTTCATAGAAAAAAAATTGTCATAACAAAATTACAACAGAGAATTGGTAAAAACAACAAATATGGAGATGGAAAGGAAGGCTATAAGGGGAGGAGGAGGCCTTCAATTGGGCACAGGGTCTTATGTTTTCCTGTGCTCAAATATTAAATAAAAACTGTGCAAATGCCGCCTCTGTTAAACTAAAATAAAAAGTGATCAAAATGTCCCATGTACTCCAAAATGGTACCACTACGAATGTCAACTCTTCATGGAAAAAAAATTGTTATCACAAAAGTACTGTTATTAGCAAAAATTACAACAGAGAATTGGTAAAAACAACAATTATGGAGATGGAAAGGAAGGCTATAAGGGGAGGAGGAGGCCTTCAATTGGGCACAGGGTCTTATGTTTCCCTGTGCTCAAATATTAAATAAAAACTGTGCAAATGCCACCTCTGTAAAACTAAAATAAAAAGTGATCAAAATGTCCCATGTACTCCAAAATGGTACCACTACGAATGTCAACTCTTCATGGAAAAAAAATTGTCATCACAAAAGTACTGCTATTAGCAAAAATTACAACAGAGAATTGGTAAAAATAACAATTATGGAGATGGAAAGGAAGGCTATAAGGGGAGGAGGAGGCCTTCAATTGGGCACAGGGTCTTATGTTTCCCTGTGCTCAAATATTAAATAAAAACTATGCAAATGCCACCTCTGTAAAACTTAAATGAAAAGTGATCAAAATGTCCCATGTACTCCAAAATTGTACCACTACGAATGTCAACTGTTCATGGAAAAAAAATTGTCATAACAAAATTACAACAGAGAATTGGTAAAAACAACAAATATGGAGATGGAAAGGAAGGCTATAAGGGGAGGAGGAGGCCTTCAATTGGGCACAGGGTCTTATGTTTTCCTGTGCTCAAATATTAAATAAAAACTGTGCAAATGCCGCCTCTGTTAAACTAAAATAAAAAGTGATCAAAATGTCCCATGTACTCCAAAATGGTACCACTACGAATGTCAACTCTTCATGGAAAAAAAATTGTTATCACAAAAGTACTGTTATTAGCAAAAATTACAACAGAGAATTGGTAAAAACAACAATTATGGAGATGGAAAGGAAGGCTATAAGGGGAGGAGGAGGCCTTCAATTGGGCACAGGGTCTTATGTTTCCCTGTGCTCAAATATTAAATAAAAACTGTGCAAATGCCACCTCTGTAAAACTAAAATAAAAAGTGATCAAAATGTCCCATGTACTCCAAAATGGTACCACTACGAATGTCAACTCTTCATGGAAAAAAAATTGTCATCACAAAAGTACTGCTATTAGCAAAAATTACAACAGAGAATTGGTAAAAATAACAATTATGGAGATGGAAAGGAAGGCTATAAGGGGAGGAGGAGGCCTTCAATTGGGCACAGGGTCTTATGTTTCCCTGTGCTCAAATATTAAATAAAAACTATGCAAATGCCACCTCTGTAAAACTTAAATGAAAATTGATCAAAATGTCCCATGTACTCCAAAATCGTACCACTACGAATGTCAACTCTTCATGGAAAAAAAATTGTCATCACAAAAGTACTGCTATTAGCAAAAATTACAAAAGAGAATTGGTAAAAACAACAATTATGGAGATGGAAAGGAAGGCTATAAGGGGAGGAGGAGGCCTTCAATTGGGCACAGGGTCTTATAATTCCCTGTGCTCAAATATTAAATAAAAACTGTGCAAATGCCACCTCAGTAAAACTAAAAAAAAAAAGTGATCAAAATGTTCCATGTACTCCAAAATGGTACCACTACGAATGTCAACCCTTCATGGAAAAAAAATTGTCATCACAAAAAAACTGCTATTAGCAAAAATTACAACAGAGAATTGGTAAAGACAGCCATTATGGAGATGGAAAGGAAGGCTATAAGGGGAGGAGGAGGCCTCCATTTGGGCACAGGGTCTTATGTTTTCCTGTGCTCAAATATTATATAAAAACTGTGCAAATGCCGCCTCTGTTAAACTAAAATTTAAAGTGATCAAAATGTCCCATGTATTCCAAAATGGTACCACTACGAATGTCAACTCTTCATGGAAAAAAAATTGTCATCACAAAAGTACTGCTATTAGCAAAAATTACAACAGAGAATTGGTAAAAACAACAATTATGGAGATGGAAAGGAAGGCTATAAGGGGAGGAGGAGGCCTTCAATTGGGCACAGGGTCTTATGTTTCCCTGTGCTCAAATATTAAATAAAAACTATGCAAATGCCACCTCTGTAAAACTTAAATGAAAAGTGATCAAAATGTCCCATGTACTCCAAAATTGTACCACTACGAATGTCAACTGTTCATGGAAAAAAAATTGTCATAACAAAATTACAACAGAGAATTGGTAAAAACAACAATTATGGAGATGGAAAGGAAGGCTATAAGGGGAGGAGGAGGCCTTCAATTGGGCACAGGGTCTTATGTTTTCCTGTGCTCAAATATTAAATAAAAACTGTGCAAATGCCACCTCTGTAAAACTAAATAAAAAAGTGATCAAAATGTTCCATGTACTCCAAAATGGTACCACTACGAATGTCAACTCTTCATGGAAAAAAAATTGTTATCACAAAAGTACTGTTATTAGCAAAAATTACAACAGAGAATTGGTAAAAATAACAATTATGGAGATGGAAAGGAAGGCTATAAGGGGAGGAGGAGGCCTTCAATTGGGCACAGGGTCTTATGTTTCCCTGTGCTCAAATATTAAATAAAAACTATGCAAATGCCACCTCTGTAAAACTTAAATGAAAAGTGATCAAAATGTCCCATGTACTCCAAAATTGTACCACTACGAATGTCAACTCTTCATGGAAAAAAAATTGTCATCACAAAATTACTGCTATTAGCAAAAATTACAAAAGAGAATTGGTAAAAACAACAATTATGGAGATGGAAAGGAAGGCTATAAGGGGAGGAGGAGGCCCTCAATTGGGCACAGGGTCTTATGTTTCCCTGTGCTCAAATATTAAATAAAAACTGTGCAAATGCCACCTCTGTAAAATTAAAAAAAAAAAGTGATCAAAATGTTCCATGTACTCCAAAATGGTACCACTACGAATGTTAACCCTTCATGGAAAAAAAATTGTCATCACAAAAAAACTGCTATTAGCAAAAATTACAACAGAGAATTGGTAAAGACAGCCATTATGGAGATGGAAAGGAAGGCTATAAGGGGAGGAGGAGGCCTCCATTTGGGCACAGGGTCTTATGTTTTCCTGTGCTCAAATATTAAATAAAAACTGTGCAAATGCCGCCTCTGTTAAACTAAAATTAAAAGTGATCAAAATGTCCCATGTATTCCAAAATGGTACCACTACGAATGTCAACTCTTCATGGAAAAAAAATTGTCATCACAAAAGTACAGCTATTAGCAAAAATTACAACAGAGAATTGGTAAAAACAACAATTATGGAGATGGAAAGGAAGGCTATAAGGGGAGGAGGAGGTCTTCAATTGGGCACAGGGTCTTATGTTTCCCTGTGCTCAAATATTAAATAAAAACTGTGCAAATGCCACCTCTGTAAAACTAAAAAAAATTGTGATCAAAATGTCCCATGTACTCCAAAATGGTACCACTACGAATGTCAACCCTTCATGGAAAAAAAATTGTCATCACAAAAAAACTGCTATTAGCAAAAATTACAACAGAGAATTGGTAAAGACAGCCATTATGAAGATGGAAAGGAAGGCTATAAGGGGAGGAGGAGGCCTCCATTTGGGCACAGGGTCTTATGTTTCCCTGTGCTCAAATATTAAATAAAAACTATGCAAATGCCACCTCTGTAAAACTTAAATGAAAAGTGATCAAAATGTCCCATGTACTCCAAAATTGTACCACTACGAATGTCAACTCTTCATGGAAAAAAAATTGTCATCACAAAAGTACTGCTATTAGCAAATATTACAACAGAGAATTGGTAAAAACAACAATTATGGAGATGGAAAGGAAGGCTATAAGGGGAGGAGGAGGTCTTCAATTGGGCACAGGGTCTTATGTTTCCCTGTGCTCAAATATTAAATAAAAACTGTGCAAATGCCACCTCTGTAAAACTAAAAAAATTGTGATCAAAATGTCCCATGTACTCCAAAATGGTACCACTACGAATGTCAACCCTTCATGGAAAAAAAATTGTCATCACAAAAGTACTGCTATTAGCAAAAATTACAACAGAGAATTGGTAAAGACAGCAATTATGGAGATGGAAAGGAAGGCTATAAGGGGAGGAGGAGGCCTCCATTTGGGCACAGGGTCTTATGTTTTCCTGTGCTCAAATATTAAATAAAAATTGTGCAAATGCCGCCTCTGTTAAACTAAAATAAAAAGTGATCAAAATGTCCCATGTACTCCAAAATGGTACCACTACGAATGTCAACTCTTCATGGAAAAAAAATTGTTATCACAAAAGTACTGTTATTAGCAAAAATTACAACAGAGAATTGGTAAAAACAACAATTATGGAGATGGAAAGGAAGGCTATAAGGGGAGGAGGAGGCCTTCAATTGGGCACAGGGTCTTATGTTTCCCTGTGCTCAAATATTAAATAAAAACTGTGCAAATGCCACCTCTGTAAAACTAAAATAAAAAGTGATCAAAATGTCCCATGTACTCCAAAATGGTACCACTACGAATGTCAACTCTTCATGGAAAAAATATTGTCATCACAAAAGTACTGCTATTAGCAAAAATTACAACAGAGAATTGGTAAAAATAACAATTATGGAGATGGAAAGGAAGGCTATAAGGGGAGGAGGAGGCCTTCAATTGGGCACAGGGTCTTATGTTTCCCTGTGCTCAAATATTAAATAAAAACTGTGCAAATGCCACCTCTGTAAAACTAAAAAAAAAAAGTGATCAAAATATTCCATGTACTCCAAAATGGTACCACTACGAATGTCAACCCTTCATGGAAAAAAAATTGTCATCACAAAAAAACTGCTATTAGCAAAAATTACAACAGAGAATTGGTAAAGACAGCCATTATGGAGATGGAAAGGAAGGCTATAAGGGGAGGAGGAGGCCTCCATTTGGGCACAGGGTCTTATGTTTTCCTGTGCTCAAATATTAAATAAAAACTGTGCAAATGCCGCCTCTGTTAAACTAAAATTAAAAGTGATCAAAATGTCCCATGTATTCCAAAATGGTACCACTACGAATGTCAACTCTTCATGGAAAAAAAATTGTCATCACAAAAGTACTGCTATTAGCAAAAATTACAACAGAGAATTGGTAAAAACAACAATTATGGAGATGGAAAGGAAGGCTATAAGGGGAGGAGGAGGTCTTCAATTGGGCACAGGGTCTTATGTTTCCCTGTGCTCAAATATTAAATAAAAACTGTGCAAATGCCACCTCTGTAAAACTAAAAAAATTGTGATCAAAATGTCCCATGTACTCCAAAATGGTACCACTACGAATGTCAACCCTTCATGGAAAAAAAATTGTCATCACAAAAAAACTGCTATTAGCAAAAATTACAACAGAGAATTGGTAAAGACAGCCATTATGTCCCATGTACTCCAAAATTGTACCACTACGAATGTCAACTGTTCATGGAAAAAAAATTGTCATAACAAAATTACAACAGAGAATTGGTAAAAACAACAAATATGGAGATGGAAAGGAAGGCTATAAGGGGAGGAGGAGGCCTTCAATTGGGCACAGGGTCTTATGTTTTCCTGTGCTCAAATATTAAATAAAAACTGTGCAAATGCCGCCTCTGTTAAACTAAAATAAAAAGTGATCAAAATGTCCCATGTACTCCAAAATGGTACCACTACGAATGTCAACTCTTCATGGAAAAAAAATTGTTATCACAAAAGTACTGTTATTAGCAAAAATTACAACAGAGAATTGGTAAAAACAACAATTATGGAGATGGAAAGGAAGGCTATAAGGGGAGGAGGAGGCCTTCAATTGGGCACAGGGTCTTATGTTTCCCTGTGCTCAAATATTAAATAAAAACTGTGCAAATGCCACCTCTGTAAAACTAAAATAAAAAGTGATCAAAATGTCCCATGTACTCCAAAATGGTACCACTACGAATGTCAACTCTTCATGGAAAAAAAATTGTCATCACAAAAGTACTGCTATTAGCAAAAATTACAACAGAGAATTGGTAAAAATAACAATTATGGAGATGGAAAGGAAGGCTATAAGGGGAGGAGGCCTTCAATTGGGCACAGGGTCTTATGTTTCCCTGTGCTCAAATATTAAATAAAAACTATGCAAATGCCACCTCTGTAAAACTTAAATGAAAAGTGATCAAAATGTCCCATGTACTCCAAAATTGTACCACTACGAATGTCAACTGTTCATGGAAAAAAAATTGTCATAACAAAATTACAACAGAGAATTGGTAAAAACAACAAATATGGAGATGGAAAGGAAGGCTATAAGGGGAGGAGGAGGCCTTCAATTGGGCACAGGGTCTTATGTTTTCCTGTGCTCAAATATTAAATAAAAACTGTGCAAATGCCGCCTCTGTTAAACTAAAATAAAAAGTGATCAAAATGTCCCATGTACTCCAAAATGGTACCACTACGAATGTCAACTCTTCATGGAAAAAAAATTGTTATCACAAAAGTACTGTTATTAGCAAAAATTACAACAGAGAATTGGTAAAAACAACAATTATGGAGATGGAAAGGAAGGCTATAAGGGGAGGAGGAGGCCTTCAATTGGGCACAGGGTCTTATGTTTCCCTGTGCTCAAATATTAAATAAAAACTGTGCAAATGCCACCTCTGTAAAACTAAAATAAAAAGTGATCAAAATGTCCCATGTACTCCAAAATGGTACCACTACGAATGTCAACTCTTCATGGAAAAAAAATTGTCATCACAAAAGTACTGCTATTAGCAAAAATTACAACAGAGAATTGGTAAAAATAACAATTATGGAGATGGAAAGGAAGGCTATAAGGGGAGGAGGAGGCCTTCAATTGGGCACAGGGTCTTATGTTTCCCTGTGCTCAAATATTAAATAAAAACTATGCAAATGCCACCTCTGTAAAACTTAAATGAAAAGTGATCAAAATGTCCCATGTACTCCAAAATTGTACCACTACGAATGTCAACTGTTCATGGAAAAAAAATTGTCATAACAAAATTACAACAGAGAATTGGTAAAAACAACAAATATGGAGATGGAAAGGAAGGCTATAAGGGGAGGAGGAGGCCTTCAATTGGGCACAGGGTCTTATGTTTTCCTGTGCTCAAATATTAAATAAAAACTGTGCAAATGCCACCTCTGTAAAACTAAAAAAAAAAGTGATCAAAATGTCCCATGTACTCCAAAATGGTACCACTACGAATGTCAACTATTCATGGAAAAAAAATTGTTATCACAAAAGTACTGTTATTAGCAAAAATTACAACAGAGAATTGGTAAAAATAACAATTATGGAGATGGAAAGGAAGGCTATAAGGGGAGGAGGAGGCCTTCAATAGGGCACAGGGTCTTATGTTTCCCTGTGCTCAAATATTAAATAAAAAATATGCAAATGCCACCTCTGTAAAACTTAAATGAAAATTGATCAAAATGTCCCATGTACTCCAAAATTGTACCACTACGAATGTCAACTCTTCATGGAAAAAAAATTGTCATCACAAAAGTACTGCTATTAGCAAATATTACAACAGAGAATTGGTAAAAACAACAATTATGGAGATGGAAAGGAAGGCTATAAGGGGAGGAGGAGGTCTTCAATTGGGCACAGGGTCTTATGTTTCCCTGTGCTCAAATATTAAATAAAAACTGTGCAAATGCCACCTCTGTAAAACTAAAAAAATTGTGATCAAAATGTCCCATGTACTCCAAAATGGTACCACTACGAATGTCAACCCTTCATGGAAAAAAAATTGTCATCACAAAAGTACTGCTATTAGCAAAAATTACAACAGAGAATTGGTAAAGACAGCAATTATGGAGATGGAAAGGAAGGCTATAAGGGGAGGAGGAGGCCTCCATTTGGGCACAGGGTCTTATGTTTTCCTGTGCTCAAATATTAAATAAAAATTGTGCAAATGCCGCCTCTGTTAAACTAAAATAAAAAGTGATCAAAATGTCCCATGTACTCCAAAATGGTACCACTACGAATGTCAACTCTTCATGGAAAAAAAATTGTTATCACAAAAGTACTGTTATTAGCAAAAATTACAACAGAGAATTGGTAAAAACAACAATTATGGAGATGGAAAGGAAGGCTATAAGGGGAGGAGGAGGCCTTCAATTGGGCACAGGGTCTTATGTTTCCCTGTGCTCAAATATTAAATAAAAACTGTGCAAATGCCACCTCTGTAAAACTAAAATAAAAAGTGATCAAAATGTCCCATGTACTCCAAAATGGTACCACTACGAATGTCAACTCTTCATGGAAAAAAAATTGTCATCACAAAAGTACTGCTATTAGCAAAAATTACAACAGAGAATTGGTAAAAATAACAATTATGGAGATGGAAAGGAAGGCTATAAGGGGAGGAGGAGGCCTTCAATTGGGCACAGGGTCTTATGTTTCCCTGTGCTCAAATATTAAATAAAAACTGTGCAAATGCCACCTCTGTAAAACTAAAAAAAAAAAGTGATCAAAATATTCCATGTACTCCAAAATGGTACCACTACGAATGTCAACCCTTCATGGAAAAAAAATTGTCATCACAAAAAAACTGCTATTAGCAAAAATTACAGCAGAGAATTGGTAAAGACAGCCATTATGGAGATGGAAAGGAAGGCTATAAGGGGAGGAGGAGGCCTCCATTTGGGCACAGGGTCTTATGTTTTCCTGTGCTCAAATATTAAATAAAAACTGTGCAAATGCCGCCTCTGTTAAACTAAAATTAAAAGTGATCAAAATGTCCCATGTATTCCAAAATGGTACCACTACGAATGTCAACTCTTCATGGAAAAAAAATTGTCATCACAAAAGTACTGCTATTAGCAAAAATTACAACAGAGAATTGGTAAAAACAACAATTATGGAGATGGAAAGGAAGGCTATAAGGGGAGGAGGAGGTCTTCAATTGGGCACAGGGTCTTATGTTTCCCTGTGCTCAAATATTAAATAAAAACTGTGCAAATGCCACCTCTGTAAAACTAAAAAAATTGTGATCAAAATGTCCCATGTACTCCAAAATGGTACCACTACGAATGTCAACCCTTCATGGAAAAAAAATTGTCCTCACAAAAAAACTGCTATTAGCAAAAATTACAACAGAGAATTGGTAAAGACAGCCATTATGTCCCATGTACTCCAAAATTGTACCACTACGAATGTCAACTGTTCATGGAAAAAAAATTGTCATAACAAAATTACAACAGAGAATTGGTAAAAACAACAAATATGGAGATGGAAAGGAAGGCTATAAGGGGAGGAGGAGGCCTTCAATTGGGCACAGGGTCTTATGTTTTCCTGTGCTCAAATATTAAATAAAAACTGTGCAAATGCCGCCTCTGTTAAACTAAAATAAAAAGTGATCAAAATGTCCCATGTACTCCAAAATGGTACCACTACGAATGTCAACTCTTCATGGAAAAAAAATTGTTATCACAAAAGTACTGTTATTAGCAAAAATTACAACAGAGAATTGGTAAAAACAACAATTATGGAGATGGAAAGGAAGGCTATAAGGGGAGGAGGAGGCCTTCAATTGGGCACAGGGTCTTATGTTTCCCTGTGCTCAAATATTAAATAAAAACTGTGCAAATGCCACCTCTGTAAAACTAAAAAAAAAAAGTGATCAAAATATTCCATGTACTCCAAAATGGTACCACTACGAATGTCAACCCTTCATGGAAAAAAAATTGTCATCACAAAAAAACTGCTATTAGCAAAAATTACAACAGAGAATTGGTAAAGACAGCCATTATGGAGATGGAAAGGAAGGCTATAAGGGGAGGAGGAGGCCTCCATTTGGGCACAGGGTCTTATGTTTTCCTGTGCTCAAATATTAAATAAAAACTGTGCAAATGCCGCCTCTGTTAAACTAAAATTAAAAGTGATCAAAATGTCCCATGTATTCCAAAATGGTACCACTACGAATGTCAACTCTTCATGGAAAAAAAATTGTCATCACAAAAGTACTGCTATTAGCAAAAATTACAACAGAGAATTGGTAAAAACAACAATTATGGAGATGGAAAGGAAGGCTATAAGGGGAGGAGGAGGTCTTCAATTGGGCACAGGGTCTTATGTTTCCCTGTGCTCAAATATTAAATAAAAACTGTGCAAATGCCACCTCTGTAAAACTAAAAAAATTGTGATCAAAATGTCCCATGTACTCCAAAATGGTACCACTACGAATGTCAACCCTTCATGGAAAAAAAATTGTCATCACAAAAAAACTACTATTAGCAAAAATTACAACAGAGAATTGGTAAAGACAGCCATTATGTCCCATGTACTCCAAAATTGTACCACTACGAATGTCAACTGTTCATGGAAAAAAAATTGTCATAACAAAATTACAACAGAGAATTGGTAAAAACAACAAATATGGAGATGGAAAGGAAGGCTATAAGGGGAGGAGGAGGCCTTCAATTGGGCACAGGGTCTTATGTTTTCCTGTGCTCAAATATTAAATAAAAACTGTGCAAATGCCGCCTCTGTTAAACTAAAATAAAAAGTGATCAAAATGTCCCATGTACTCCAAAATGGTACCACTACGAATGTCAACTCTTCATGGAAAAAAAATTGTTATCACAAAAGTACTGTTATTAGCAAAAATTACAACAGAGAATTGGTAAAAATAACAATTATGGAGATGGAAAGGAAGGCTATAAGGGGAGGAGGCCTTCAATTGGGCACAGGGTCTTATGTTTCCCTGTGCTCAAATATTAAATAAAAACTATGCAAATGCCACCTCTGTAAAACTTAAATGAAAAGTGATCAAAATGTCCCATGTACTCCAAAATTGTACCACTACGAATGTCAACTGTTCATGGAAAAAAAATTGTCATAACAAAATTACAACAGAGAATTGGTAAAAACAACAAATATGGAGATGGAAAGGAAGGCTATAAGGGGAGGAGGAGGCCTTCAATTGGGCACAGGGTCTTATGTTTTCCTGTGCTCAAATATTAAATAAAAACTGTGCAAATGCCGCCTCTGTTAAACTAAAATAAAAAGTGATCAAAATGTCCCATGTACTCCAAAATGGTACCACTACGAATGTCAACTCTTCATGGAAAAAAAATTGTTATCACAAAAGTACTGTTATTAGCAAAAATTACAACAGAGAATTGGTAAAAACAACAATTATGGAGATGGAAAGGAAGGCTATAAGGGGAGGAGGAGGCCTTCAATTGGGCACAGGGTCTTATGTTTCCTTGTGCTCAAATATTAAATAAAAACTGTGCAAATGCCACCTCTGTAAAACTAAAATAAAAAGTGATCAAAATGTCCCATGTACTCCAAAATGGTACCACTACGAATGTCAACTCTTCATGGAAAAAAAATTGTCATCACAAAAGTACTGCTATTAGCAAAAATTACAACAGAGAATTGGTAAAAATAACAATTATGGAGATGGAAAGGAAGGCTATAAGGGGAGGAGGAGGCCTTCAATTGGGCACAGGGTCTTATGTTTCCCTGTGCTCAAATATTAAATAAAAACTATGCAAATGCCACCTCTGTAAAACTTAAATGAAAAGTGATCAAAATGTCCCATGTACTCCAAAATTGTACCACTACGAATGTCAACTGTTCATGGAAAAAAAATTGTCATAACAAAATTACAACAGAGAATTGGTAAAAACAACAAATATGGAGATGGAAAGGAAGGCTATAAGGGGAGGAGGAGGCCTTCAATTGGGCACAGGGTCTTATGTTTTCCTGTGCTCAAATATTAAATAAAAACTGTGCAAATGCCGCCTCTGTTAAACTAAAATAAAAAGTGATCAAAATGTCCCATGTACTCCAAAATGGTACCACTACGAATGTCAACTCTTCATGGAAAAAAAATTGTTATCACAAAAGTACTGTTATTAGCAAAAATTACAACAGAGAATTGGTAAAAACAACAATTATGGAGATGGAAAGGAAGGCTATAAGGGGAGGAGGAGGCCTTCAATTGGGCACAGGGTCTTATGTTTCCCTGTGCTCAAATATTAAATAAAAACTGTGCAAATGCCACCTCTGTAAAACTAAAAAAAAAAAGTGATCAAAATATTCCATGTACTCCAAAATGGTACCACTACGAATGTCAACCCTTCATGGAAAAAAAATTGTCATCACAAAAAAACTGCTATTAGCAAAAATTACAACAGAGAATTGGTAAAGACAGCCATTATGGAGATGGAAAGGAAGGCTATAAGGGGAGGAGGAGGCCTCCATTTGGGCACAGGGTCTTATGTTTTCCTGTGCTCAAATATTAAATAAAAACTGTGCAAATGCCGCCTCTGTTAAACTAAAATTAAAAGTGATCAAAATGTCCCATGTATTCCAAAATGGTACCACTACGAATGTCAACTCTTCATGGAAAAAAAATTGTCATCACAAAAGTACTGCTATTAGCAAAAATTACAACAGAGAATTGGTAAAAACAACAATTATGGAGATGGAAAGGAAGGCTATAAGGGGAGGAGGAGGTCTTCAATTGGGCACAGGGTCTTATGTTTCCCTGTGCTCAAATATTAAATAAAAACTGTGCAAATGCCACCTCTGTAAAACTAAAAAAATTGTGATCAAAATGTCCCATGTACTCCAAAATGGTACCACTACGAATGTCAACCCTTCATGGAAAAAAAATTGTCATCACAAAAAAACTACTATTAGCAAAAATTACAACAGAGAATTGGTAAAGACAGCCATTATGTCCCATGTACTCCAAAATTGTACCACTACGAATGTCAACTGTTCATGGAAAAAAAATTGTCATAACAAAATTACAACAGAGAATTGGTAAAAACAACAAATATGGAGATGGAAAGGAAGGCTATAAGGGGAGGAGGAGGCCTTCAATTGGGCACAGGGTCTTATGTTTTCCTGTGCTCAAATATTAAATAAAAACTGTGCAAATGCCGCCTCTGTTAAACTAAAATAAAAAGTGATCAAAATGTCCCATGTACTCCAAAATGGTACCACTACGAATGTCAACTCTTCATGGAAAAAAAATTGTTATCACAAAAGTACTGTTATTAGCAAAAATTACAACAGAGAATTGGTAAAAACAACAATTATGGAGATGGAAAGGAAGGCTATAAGGGGAGGAGGAGGCCTTCAATTGGGCACAGGGTCTTATGTTTCCCTGTGCTCAAATATTAAATAAAAACTGTGCAAATGCCACCTCTGTAAAACTAAAATAAAAAGTGATCAAAATGTCCCATGTACTCCAAAATGGTACCACTACGAATGTCAACTCTTCATGGAAAAAAAATTGTCATCACAAAAGTACTGCTATTAGCAAAAATTACAACAGAGAATTGGTAAAAATAACAATTATGGAGATGGAAAGGAAGGCTATAAGGGGAGGAGGCCTTCAATTGGGCACAGGGTCTTATGTTTCCCTGTGCTCAAATATTAAATAAAAACTATGCAAATGCCACCTCTGTAAAACTTAAATGAAAAGTGATCAAAATGTCCCATGTACTCCAAAATTGTACCACTACGAATGTCAACTGTTCATGGAAAAAAAATTGTCATAACAAAATTACAACAGAGAATTGGTAAAAACAACAAATATGGAGATGGAAAGGAAGGCTATAAGGGGAGGAGGAGGCCTTCAATTGGGCACAGGGTCTTATGTTTTCCTGTGCTCAAATATTAAATAAAAACTGTGCAAATGCCGCCTCTGTTAAACTAAAATAAAAAGTGATCAAAATGTCCCATGTACTCCAAAATGGTACCACTACGAATGTCAACTCTTCATGGAAAAAAAATTGTTATCACAAAAGTACTGTTATTAGCAAAAATTACAACAGAGAATTGGTAAAAACAACAATTATGGAGATGGAAAGGAAGGCTATAAGGGGAGGAGGAGGCCTTCAATTGGGCACAGGGTCTTATGTTTCCTTGTGCTCAAATATTAAATAAAAACTGTGCAAATGCCACCTCTGTAAAACTAAAATAAAAAGTGATCAAAATGTCCCATGTACTCCAAAATGGTACCACTACGAATGTCAACTCTTCATGGAAAAAAAATTGTCATCACAAAAGTACTGCTATTAGCAAAAATTACAACAGAGAATTGGTAAAAATAACAATTATGGAGATGGAAAGGAAGGCTATAAGGGGAGGAGGAGGCCTTCAATTGGGCACAGGGTCTTATGTTTCCCTGTGCTCAAATATTAAATAAAAACTATGCAAATGCCACCTCTGTAAAACTTAAATGAAAAGTGATCAAAATGTCCCATGTACTCCAAAATTGTACCACTACGAATGTCAACTGTTCATGGAAAAAAAATTGTCATAACAAAATTACAACAGAGAATTGGTAAAAACAACAAATATGGAGATGGAAAGGAAGGCTATAAGGGGAGGAGGAGGCCTTCAATTGGGCACAGGGTCTTATGTTTTCCTGTGCTCAAATATTAAATAAAAACTGTGCAAATGCCACCTCTGTAAAACTAAAAAAAAAAGTGATCAAAATGTCCCATGTACT
The DNA here is from genome assembly GCF_029499605.1 of Hyla sarda. NCBI lineage: Eukaryota > Metazoa > Chordata > Amphibia > Anura > Hylidae > Hyla > Hyla sarda. The sequence continues at coordinate 334,566,358 of NC_079190.1, read as the reverse complement.
CCAAAATGGTACCACTACGAATGTCAACTCTTCATGGAAAAAAAATTGTTATCACAAAAGTACTGTTATTAGCAAAAATTACAACAGAGAATTGGTAAAAATAACAATTATGGAGATGGAAAGGAAGGCTATAAGGGGAGGAGGAGGCCTTCAATAGGGCACAGGGTCTTATGTTTCCCTGTGCTCAAATATTAAATAAAAAATATGCAAATGCCACCTCTGTAAAACTTAAATGAAAATTGATTAAAATGTCCCATGTACTCCAAAATTGTACCACTACGAATGTCAACTCTTCATGGAAAAAAAATTGTCATCGCAAAAGTACTGCTATTAGCAAAAATTACAAAAGAGAATTGGTAAAAACAACAATTATGGAGATGGAAAGGAAGGCTATAAGGGGAGGAGGAGGCCTTCAATTGGGCACAGGGTCTTATAATTCCCTGTGCTCAAATATTAAATAAAAACTGTGCAAATGCCACCTCAGTAAAACTAAAAAAAAAAAGTGATCAAAATGTTCCATGTACTCCAAAATGGTACCACTACGAATGTCAACCCTTCATGGAAAAAAAATTGTCATCACAAAAAAACTGCTATTAGCAAAAATTACAACAGAGAATTGGTAAAGACAGCCATTATGGAGATGGAAAGGAAGGCTATAAGGGGAGGAGGAGGCCTCCATTTGGGCACAGGGTCTTATGTTTTCCTGTGCTCAAATATTATATAAAAACTGTGCAAATGCCGCCTCTGTTAAACTAAAATTAAAAGTGATCAAAATGTCCCATGTATTCCAAAATGGTACCACTACGAATGTCAACTCTTCATGGAAAAAAAATTGTCATCACAAAAGTACTGCTATTAGCAAAAATTACAACAGAGAATTGGTAAAAACAACAATTATGGAGATGGAAAGGAAGGCTATAAGGGGAGGAGGAGGCCTTCATTTGGGCACAGGGTCTTATGTTTCCCTGTGCTCAAATATTAAATAAAAACTATGCAAATGCCACCTCTGTAAAACTTAAATGAAAAGTGATCAAAATGTCCCATGTACTCCAAAATTGTACCACTACGAATGTCAACTGTTCATGGAAAAAAAATTGTCATAACAAAATTACAACAGAGAATTGGTAAAAACAACAATTATGGAGATGGAAAGGAAGGCTATAAGGGGAGGAGGAGGCCTTCAATTGGGCACAGGGTCTTATGTTTTCCTGTGCTCAAATATTAAATAAAAACTGTGCAAATGCCACCTCTGTAAAACTAAATAAAAAAGTGATCAAAATGTTCCATGTACTCCAAAATGGTACCACTACGAATGTCAACTCTTCATGGAAAAAAAATTGTTATCACAAAAGTACTGTTATTAGCAAAAATTACAACAGAGAATTGGTAAAAATAACAATTATGGAGATGGAAAGGAAGGCTATAAGGGGAGGAGGAGGCCTTCAATTGGGCACAGGGTCTTATGTTTCCCTGTGCTCAAATATTAAATAAAAACTATGCAAATGCCACCTCTGTAAAACTTAAATGAAAAGTGATCAAAATGTCCCATGTACTCCAAAATTGTACCACTACGAATGTCAACTCTTCATGGAAAAAAAATTGTCATCACAAAATTACTGCTATTAGCAAAAATTACAAAAGAGAATTGGTAAAAACAACAATTATGGAGATGGAAAGGAAGGCTATAAGGGGAGGAGGAGGCCCTCAATTGGGCACAGGGTCTTATGTTTCCCTGTGCTCAAATATTAAATAAAAACTGTGCAAATGCCACCTCTGTAAAACTAAAAAAAATTGTGATCAAAATGTCCCATGTACTCCAAAATGGTACCACTACGAATGTCAACCCTTCATGGAAAAAAAATTGTCATCACAAAAAAACTGCTATTAGCAAAAATTACAACAGAGAATTGGTAAAGACAGCCATTATGGAGATGGAAAGGAAGGCTATAAGGGGAGGAGGAGGCCTCCATTTGGGCACAGGGTCTTATGTTTTCCTGTGCTCAAATATTAAATAAAAACTGTGCAAATGCCGCCTCTGTTAAACTAAAATAAAAAGTGATCAAAATGTCCCATGTACTCCAAAATGGTACCACTACGAATGTCAACTCTTCATGGAAAAAAAATTGTTATCACAAAAGTACTGTTATTAGCAAAAATTACAACAGAGAATTGGTAAAAACAACAATTATGGAGATGGAAAGGAAGGCTATAAGGGGAGGAGGAGGCCTTCAATTGGGCACAGGGTCTTATGTTTCCCTGTGCTCAAATATTAAATAAAAACTGTGCAAATGCCACCTCTGTAAAACTAAAATAAAAAGTGATCAAAATGTCCAATGTACTCCAAAATGGTACCACTACGCATGTCAACTCTTCATGGAAAAAAAATTGTCATCACAAAAGTACTGCTATTAGCAAAAATTACAACAGAGAATTGGTAAAAATAACAATTATGGAGATAGAAAGGAAGGCTATAAGGGGAGGAGGAGGCCTTCAATTGGGCACAGGGTCTTATGTTTCCCTGTGCTCAAATATTAAATAAAAACTATGCAAATGCCACCTCTGTAAAACTTAAATGAAAAGTGATCAAAATGTCCCATGTACTCCAAAATTGTACCACTACGAATGTCAACGGTTCATGGAAAAAAAATTGTCATAACAAAGTTACAACAGAGAATTGGTAAAAACAACAAATATGGAGATGGAAAGGAAGGCTATAAGGGGAGGAGGAGGCCTTCAATTGGGCACAGGGTCTTATGTTTTCCTGTGCTCAAATATTAAATAAAAACTGTGCAAATGCCACCTCTGTAAAACTAAAAGAAAAAGTGATCAAAATTTTCCATGTACTCCAAAATGGTACCACTACGAATGTCAACTCTTCATGGAAAAAAAATTGTTATCACAAAAGTACTGTTATTAGCAAAAATTACAACAGAGAATTGGTAAAGACAGCAATTATGGAGATGGAAAGGAAGGCTATAAGGGGAGGAGGAGGCCTTCAATTGGGCACAGGGTCTTATGTTTCCCTGTGCTCAAATATTAAATAAAAACTATGCAAATGCCACCTCTGTAAAACTTAAATGAAAATTGATCAAAATGTCCCATGTACTCCAAAATTGTACCACTATGAATGTCAACTCTTCATGGAAAAAAAATTGTCATCACAAAAGTACTGCTATTAGCAAAAATTACAAAAGAGAATTGGTAAAAACAACAATTATGGAGATGGAAAGGAAGGCTATAAGGGGAGGAGGAGGTCTTCAATTGGGCACAGGGTCTTATGTTTCCCTGTGCTCAAATATTAAATAAAAACTGTGCAAATGCCACCTCTGTAAAACTAAAAAAATTGTGATCAAAATGTCCCATGTACTCCAAAATGGTACCACTACGAATGTCAACCCTTCATGGAAAAAAAATTGTCATCACAAAAGTACTGCTATTAGCAAAAATTACAACAGAGAATTGGTAAAGACAGCAATTATGGAGATGGAAAGGAAGGCTATAAGGGGAGGAGGAGGCCTCCATTTGGGCACAGGGTCTTATGTTTTCCTGTGCTCAAATATTAAATAAAAACTGTGCAAATGCCGCCTCTGTTAAACTAAAATAAAAAGTGATCAAAATGTCCCATATACTCCAAAATGGTACCACTACGAATGTCAACTCTTCATGGAAAAAATATTGTTATCACAAAAGTACTGTTATTAGCAAAAATTACAACAGAGAATTGGTAAAAACAACAATTATGGAGATGGAAAGGAAGGCTATAAGGGGAGGAGGAGGCCTTCAATTGGGCACAGGGTCTTATGTTTCCCTGTGCTCAAATATTAAATAAAAACTGTGCAAATGCCACCTCTGTAAAACTAAAATAAAAAGTGATCAAAATGTCCCATGTACTCCAAAATGGTACCACTACGAATGTCAACTCTTCATGGAAAAAAAATTGTCATCACAAAAAAACTGCTATTAGCAAAAATTACAACAGAGAATTGGTAAAGACAGCCATTATGGAGATGGAAAGGAAGGCTATAAGGGGAGGAGGAGGCCTCCATTTGGGCACAGGGTCTTATGTTTTCCTGTGCTCAAATATTAAATAAAAACTGTGCAAATGCCGCCTCTGTTAAACTAAAATTAAAAGTGATCAAAATGTCCCATGTATTCCAAAATGGTACCACTACGAATGTCAACTCTTCATGGAAAAAAAATTGTCATCACAAAAGTACTGCTATTAGCAAAAATTACAACAGAGAATTGGTAAAAACAACAATTATGGAGATGGAAAGGAAGGCTATAAGGGGAGGAGGAGGTCTTCAATTGGGCACAGGGTCTTATGTCTCCCTGTGCTCAAATATTAAATAAAAACTGTGCAAATGCCACCTCTGTAAAATCAAAAAAATTGTGATCAAAATGTCCCATGTACTCCAAAATGGTACCACTACGAATGTCAACCCTTCATGGAAAAAAAATTGTCATCACAAAAGTACTGCTATTAGCAAAAATTACAACAGAGAATTGGTAAAGACAGCAATTATGGAGATGGAAAGGAAGGCTATAAGGGGAGGAGGAGGCCTCCATTTGGGCACAGGGTCTTATGTTTTCCTGTGCTCAAATATTAAATAAAAACTGTGCAAATGCCGCCTCTGTTAAACTAAAATAAAAAGTGATCAAAATGTCCCATGTACTCCAAAATGGTACCACTACGAATGTCAACTCTTCATGGAAAAAAAATTGTTATCACAAAAGTACTGTTATTAGCAAAAATTACAACAGAGAATTGGTAAAAACAACAATTATGGAGATGGAAAGGAAGGCTATAAGGGGAGGAGGAGGATTTCAATTGGGCACAGGGTCTTATGTTTCCCTGTGCTCAAATATTAAATAAAAACTGTGCAAATGCCACCTCTGTAAAACTAAAATAAAAAGTGATCAAAATGTCCAATGTACTCCAAAATGGTACCACTACGCATGTCAACTCTTCATGGAAAAAAAATTGTCATCACAAAAGTACTGCTATTAGCAAAAATTACAACAGAGAATTGGTAAAAATAACAATTATGGAGATAGAAAGGAAGGCTATAAGGGGAGGAGGAGGCCTTCAATTGGGCACAGGGTCTTATGTTTCCCTGTGCTCAAATATTAAATAAAAACTATGCAAATGCCACCTCTGTAAAACTTAAATGAAAAGTGATCAAAATGTCCCATGTACTCCAAAATTGTACCACTACGAATGTCAACGGTTCATGGAAAAAAAATTGTCATAACAAAATTACAACAGAGAATTGGTAAAAACAACAAATATGGAGATGGAAAGGAAGGCTATAAGGGGAGGAGGAGGCCTTCAATTGGGCACAGGGTCTTATGTTTTCCTGTGCTCAAATATTAAATAAAAACTGTGCAAATGCCACCTCTGTAAAACTAAAAAAAAAAGTGATCAAAATTTTCCATGTACTCCAAAATGGTACCACTACGAATGTCAACTCTTCATGGAAAAAAAATTGTTATCACAAAAGTACTGTTATTAGCAAAAATTACAACAGAGAATTGGTAAAGACAGCAATTATGGAGATGGAAAGGAAGGCTATAAGGGGAGGAGGAGGCCTTCAATTGGGCACAGGGTCTTATGTTTCCCTGTGCTCAAATATTAAATAAAAACTATGCAAATGCCACCTCTGTAAAACTTAAATGAAAATTGATCAAAATGTCCCATGTACTCCAAAATTGTACCACTATGAATGTCAACTCTTCATGGAAAAAAAATTGTCATCACAAAAGTACTGCTATTAGCAAAAATTACAAAAGAGAATTGGTAAAAACAACAATTATGGAGATGGAAAGGAAGGCTATAAGGGGAGGAGGAGGTCTTCAATTGGGCACAGGGTCTTATGTTTCCCTGTGCTCAAATATTAAATAAAAACTGTGCAAATGCCACCTCTGTAAAACTAAAAAAATTGTGATCAAAATGTCCCATGTACTCCAAAATGGTACCACTACGAATGTCAACCCTTCATGGAAAAAAAATTGTCATCACAAAAGTACTGCTATTAGCAAAAATTACAACAGAGAATTGGTAAAGACAGCAATTATGGAGATGGAAAGGAAGGCTATAAGGGGAGGAGGAGGCCTCCATTTGGGCACAGGGTCTTATGTTTTCCTGTGCTCAAATATTAAATAAAAACTGTGCAAATGCCGCCTCTGTTAAACTAAAATAAAAAGTGATCAAAATGTCCCATGTACTCCAAAATGGTACCACTACGAATGTCAACTCTTCATGGAAAAAATATTGTTATCACAAAAGTACTGTTATTAGCAAAAATTACAACAGAGAATTGGTAAAAACGACAATTATGGAGATGGAAAGGAAGGCTATAAGGGGAGGAGGAGGCCTTCAATTGGGCACAGGGTCTTATGTTTCCCTGTGCTCAAATATTAAATAAAAACTGTGCAAATGCCACCTCTGTAAAACTAAAATAAAAAGTGATCAAAATGTCCCATGTACTCCAAAATGGTACCACTACGAATGTCAACTGTTCATGAAAAAAAATTGTCATAACAAAATTACAACAGAGAATTGGTAAAAACAACAATTATGGAGATGGAAAGGAAGGCTATAAGGGGAGGAGGAGGCCTTCAATTGGGCACAGGGTCTTATGTTTCCCTGTGCTCAAATATTAAATAAAAACTGTGCAAATGCCACCTCTGTAAAACTAAAATAAAAAGTGATCAAAATGTCCCATGTACTCCAAAATGGTACCACTACGAATGTCAACTCTTCATGGAAAAAAAATTGTCATCACAAAAGTACTGCTATTAGCAAAAATTACAACAGAGAATTGGTAAAAATAACAATTATGGAGATAGAAAGGAAGGCTATAAGGGGAGGAGGAGGCCTTCAATTGGGCACAGGGTCTTATGTTTCCCTGTGCTCAAATATTAAATAAAAACTATGCAAATGCCACCTCTGTAAAACTTAAATGAAAAGTGATCAAAATGTCCCATGTACTCCAAAATTGTACCACTACGAATGTCAACGGTTCATGGAAAAAAAATTGTCATAACAAAATTACAACAGAGAATTGGTAAAAACAACAAATATGGAGATGGAAAGGAAGGCTATAAGGGGAGGAGGAGGCCTTCAATTGGGCACAGGGTCTTATGTTTTCCTGTGCTCAAATATTAAATAAAAACTGTGCAAATGCCACCTCTGTAAAACTAAAAAAAAAAGTGATCAAAATTTTCCATGTACTCCAAAATGGTACCACTACGAATGTCAACTCTTCATGGAAAAAAAATTGTTATCACAAAAGTACTGTTATTAGCAAAAATTACAACAGAGAATTGGTAAAGACAGCAATTATGGAGATGGAAAGGAAGGCTATAAGGGGAGGAGGAGGCCTACAATTGGGCACAGGGTCTTATGTTTCCCTGTGCTCAAATATTAAATAAAAACTGTGCAAATGCCACCTCTGTAAAACTAAAAAAAAAAAGTGATCAAAATATTCCATGTACTCCAAAATGGTACCACTACGAATGTCAACCCTTCATGGAAAAAAAATTGTCATCACAAAAAAACTGCTATTAGCAAAAATTACAACAGAGAATTGGTAAAGACAGCCATTATAGAGATGGAAAGGAAGGCTTTAAGGGGAGGAGGAGGTCTTCAATTGGGCACAGGGTCTTATGTTTCCCTGTGCTCAAATATTAAATAAAAACTGTGCAAATGCCACCTCTGTAAAACTAAAAAAATTGTGATCAAAATGTCCCATGTACTCCAAAATGGTACCACTACGAATGTCAACCCTTCATGGAAAAAAAATTGTCATCACAAAAGTACTGCTATTAGCAAAAATTACAACAGAGAATTGGTAAAGACAGCAATTATGGAGATGGAAAGGAAGGCTATAAGGGGAGGAGGAGGCCTCCATTTGGGCACAGGGTCTTATGTTTTCCTGTGCTCAAATATTAAATAAAAACTGTGCAAATGCCGCCTCTGTTAAACTAAAATAAAAAGTGATCAAAATGTCCCATGTACTCCAAAATGGTACCACTACGAATGTCAACTCTTCATGGAAAAAAAATTGTTATCACAAAAGTACTGTTATTAGCAAAAATTACAACAGAGAATTGGTAAAAACAACAATTATGGAGATGGAAAGGAAGGCTATAAGGGGAGGAGGAGGCCTTCAATTGGGCACAGGGTCTTATGTTTCCCTGTGCTCAAATATTAAATAAAAACTGTGCAAATGCCACCTCTGTAAAACTAAAATAAAAAGTGATCAAAATGTCCCATGTACTCCAAAATGGTACCACTACGAATGTCAACTCTTCATGGAAAAAAAATTGTCATCACAAAAGTACTGCTATTAGCAATAATTACAAAAGAGAATTGGTAAAAACAACAATTATGGAGATGGAAAGGAAGGCTATAAGGGGAGGAGGAGGCCTTCAATTGGGCACAGGGTCTTATAATTCCCTGTGCTCAAATATTAAATAAAAACTGTGCAAATGCCACCTCTGTAAAACTAAAAAAAAAAAAGTGATCAAAATGTTCCATGTACTCCAAAATGGTACCACTACGAATGTCAACCCTTCATGGAAAAATAATTGTCATCACAAAAAAACTGCGATTAGCAAAAATTACAACAGAGAATTGGTAAAGACAGCCATTATGGAGATGGAAAGGAAGGCTATAAGGGGAGGAGGAGGCCTCCATTTGGGCACAGGGTCTTATGTTTTCCTGTGCTCAAATATTATATAAAAACTGTGCAAATGCCGCCTCTGTTAAACCAAAATTAAAAGTGATCAAAATGTCCCATGTATTCCAAAATGGTACCACTACGAATGTCAACTCTTCATGGAAAAAAAATTGTCATCACAAAAGTACTGCTATTAGCAAAAATTACAACAGAGAATTGGTAAAAACAACAATTATGGAGATGGAAAGGAAGGCTATAAGGGGAGGAGGAGGTCTTCAATTGGGCACAGGGTCTTATGTTTCCCTGTGCTCAAATATTAAATAAAAACTGTGCAAATGCCACCTCTGTAAAACTAAAAAAAATTGTGATCAAAATGTCCCATGTACTCCAAAATGGTACCACTACGAATGTCAACCCTTCATGGAAAAAAAATTGTCATCACAAAAGTACTGCTATTAGCAAAAATTACAACAGAGAATTGGTAAAGACAGCAATTATGGATATGGAAAGGAAGGCTATAAGGGGAGGAGGAGGCTTCCATTTGGGCACAGGGTCTTATGTTTTCCTGTGCTCAAATATTAAATAAAAACTGTGCAAATGCCGCCTCTGTTAAACTAAAATAAAAAGTGATCAAAATGTCCCATGTACTCCAAAATGGTACCACTACGAATGTCAACTTTTCATGGAAAAAAAATTGTTATCACAAAAGTACTGCTATTAGCAAAAATTACAACAGAGAATTGGTAAAAATAACAATTATGGAGATGGAAAGGAAGGCTATAAGGGGAGGAGGAGGCCTTCAATTGGGCACAGGGTCTTATGTTTCCCTGTGCTCAAATATTAAATAAAAACTATGCAAATGCCACCTCTGTAAAACTTAAATGAAAAGTGATCAAAATGTCCCATGTACTCCGAAATTGTACCACTACGAATGTCAACTGTTCATGGAAAAAAAATTGTCATAACAAAATTACAACAGAGAATTGGTAAAAACAACAATTATGGAGATGGAAAGGAAGGCTATAAGGGGAGGAGGAGGCCTTCAATTGGGCACAGGGTCTTATGTTTTCCTGTGCTCAAATATTAAATAAAAACTGTGCAAATGCCACCTCTGTAAAACTAAATAAAAAAGTGATCAAAATGTTCCATGTACTCCAAAATGGTACCACTACGAATGTCAACTCTTCATGGAAAAAAAATTGTTATCACAAAAGTACTGTTATTAGCAAAAATTACAACAGAGAATTGGTAAAAATAACAATTATGGAGATGGAAAGGAAGGCTATAAGGGGAGGAGGAGGCCTTCAATTGGGCACAGGGTCTTATGTTTCCCTGTGCTCAAATATTAAATAAAAACTATGCAAATGCCACCTCTGTAAAACTTAAATGAAAAGTGATCAAAATGTCCCATGTACTCCAAAATTGTACCACTACGAATGTCAACTCTTCATGGAAAAAAAATTGTCATCACAAAAGTACTGCTATTAGCAAAAATTACAAAAGAGAATTGGTAAAAACAACAATTATGGAGATGGAAAGGAAGGCTATAAGGGGAGGAGGAGGTCTTCAATTGGGCACAGGGTCTTATGTTTCCCTGTGCTCAAATATTAAATAAAAACTGTGCAAATGCCACCTCTGTAAAACTAAAAAAATTGTGATCAAAATGTCCCATGTACTCCAAAATGGTACCACTACGAATGTCAACCCTTCATGGAAAAAAAATTGTCATCACAAAAGTACTGCTATTAGCAAAAATTACAACAGAGAATTGGTAAAGACAGCCATTATGGAGATGGAAAGGAAGGCTATAAGGGGAGGAGGAGGCCTCCATTTGGGCACAGGGTCTTATGTTTTCCTGTGCTCAAATATTAAATAAAAACTGTGCAAATGCCGCCTCTGTTAAACTAAAATAAAAAGTGATCAAAATGTCCCATGTACTCCAAAATGGTACCACTACGAATGTCAACTCTTCATGGAAAAAAAATTGTTATCACAAAAGTACTGTTATTAGCAAAAATTACAACAGAGAATTGGTAAAAACAACAATTATGGAGATGGAAAGGAAGGCTATAAGGGGAGGAGGAGGCCTTCAATTGGGCACAGGGTCTTATGTTTCCCTGTGCTCAAATATTAAATAAAAACTGTGCAAATACCACCTCTGTAAAACTAAAAAAAAAAAGTGATCAAAATGTTCCATGTACTCCAAAATGGTACCACTACGAATGTCAACCCTTCATGGAAAAAAAATTGTCATCACAAAAAAACTGCTATTAGCAAAAATTACAACAGAGAATTGGTAAAGACAGCCATTATGGAGATGGAAAGGAAGGCTATAAGGGGAGGAGGAGGCCTCCATTTGGTTACAGGGTCTTATGTTTTCCTGTGCTCAAATATTAAATAAAAACTGTGCAAATGCCGCCTCTGTTAAACTAAAATTAAAAGTGATCAAAATGTCCCATGTATTCCAAAATGGTACCACTACGAATGTCAACTCTTCATGGAAAAAAAATTGTCATCACAAAAGTACTGCTATTAGCAAAAATTACAACAGAGAATTGGTAAAAACAACAATTATGGAGATGGAAAGGAAGGCTATAAGGGGAGGAGGAGGTCTTCAATTGGGCACAGGGTCTTATGTTTCCCTGTGCTCAAATATTAAATAAAAGCTGTGCAAATGCCACCTCTGTAAAACTAAAAAAATTGTGATCAAAATGTCCCATGTACTCCAAAATGGTACCACTACGAATGTCAACCCTTCTTGGAAAAAAAATTGTCATCACAAAAAAACTGCTATTAGCAAAAATTACAACAGAGAATTGGTAAAGACAGCCATTATGGAGATGGAAAGGAAGGCTATAAGGGGAGGAGGAGGTCTTCAATTGGGCACAGGGTCTTATGTTTCCCTGTGCTCAAATATTAAATAAAAACTGTGCAAATGCCACCTCTGTAAAACTAAAAAAATTTGGATCAAAATGTCCCATGTACTCCAAAATGGTACCACTACGAATGTCAACCCTTCATGGAAAAAAAATTGTCATCACAAAAGTACTGCTATTAGCAAAAATTACAACAGAGAATTGGTAAAGACAGCAATTATGGAGATGGAAAGGAAGGCTATAAGGGGAGGAGGAGGCCTCCATTTGGGCACAGGGTCTTATGTTTTCCTGTGCTCAAATATTAAATAAAAACTGTGCAAATGCCGCCTCTGTTAAACTAAAATAAAAAGTGATCAAAATGTCCCATGTACTCCAAAATGGTACCACTACGAATGTCAACTTTTCATGGAAAAAAAATTGTTATCACAAAAGTACTGCTATTAGCAAAAATTACAACAGAGAATTGGTAAAAATAACAATTATGGAGATGGAAAGGAAGGCTATAAGGGGAGGAGGAGGCCTTCAATTGGGCACAGGGTCTTATGTTTCCCTGTGCTCAAATATTAAATAAAAACTATGCAAATGCCACCTCTGTAAAACTTAAATGAAAAGTGATCAAAATGTCCCATGTACTCCGAAATTGTACCACTACGAATGTCAACTGTTCATGGAAAAAAAATTGTCATAACAAAATTACAACAGAGAATTGGTAAAAACAACAATTATGGAGATGGAAAGGAAGGCTATAAGGGGAGGAGGAGGCCTTCAATTGGGCACAGGGTCTTATGTTTTCCTGTGCTCAAATATTAAATAAAAACTGTGCAAATGCCACCTCTGTAAAACTAAATAAAAAAGTGATCAAAATGTTCCATGTACTCCAAAATGGTACCACTACGAATGTCAACTCTTCATGGAAAAAAAATTGTTATCACAAAAGTACTGTTATTAGCAAAAATTACAACAGAGAATTGGTAAAAATAACAATTATGGAGATGGAAAGGAAGGCTATAAGGGGAGGAGGAGGCCTTCAATTGGGCACAGGGTCTTATGTTTCCCTGTGCTCAAATATTAAATAAAAACTATGCAAATGCCACCTCTGTAAAACTTAAATGAAAAGTGATCAAAATGTCCCATGTACTCCAAAATTGTACCACTACGAATGTCAACTCTTCATGGAAAAAAAATTGTCATCACAAAAGTACTGCTATTAGCAAAAATTACAAAAGAGAATTGGTAAAAACAACAATTATGGAGATGGAAAGGAAGGCTATAAGGGGAGGAGGAGGTCTTCAATTGGGCACAGGGTCTTATGTTTCCCTGTGCTCAAATATTAAATAAAAACTGTGCAAATGCCACCTCTGTAAAACTAAAAAAATTGTGATCAAAATGTCCCATGTACTCCAAAATGGTACCACTACGAATGTCAACCCTTCATGGAAAAAAAATTGTCATCACAAAAGTACTGCTATTAGCAAAAATTACAACAGAGAATTGGTAAAGACAGCCATTATGGAGATGGAAAGGAAGGCTATAAGGGGAGGAGGAGGCCTCCATTTGGGCACAGGGTCTTATGTTTTCCTGTGCTCAAATATTAAATAAAAACTGTGCAAATGCCGCCTCTGTTAAACTAAAATAAAAAGTGATCAAAATGTCCCATGTACTCCAAAATGGTACCACTACGAATGTCAACTCTTCATGGAAAAAAAATTGTTATCACAAAAGTACTGTTATTAGCAAAAATTACAACAGAGAATTGGTAAAAACAACAATTATGGAGATGGAAAGGAAGGCTATAAGGGGAGGAGGAGGCCTTCAATTGGGCACAGGGTCTTATGTTTCCCTGTGCTCAAATATTAAATAAAAACTGTGCAAATACCACCTCTGTAAAACTAAAAAAAAAAAGTGATCAAAATGTTCCATGTACTCCAAAATGGTACCACTACGAATGTCAACCCTTCATGGAAAAAAAATTGTCATCACAAAAAAACTGCTATTAGCAAAAATTACAACAGAGAATTGGTAAAGACAGCCATTATGGAGATGGAAAGGAAGGCTATAAGGGGAGGAGGAGGCCTCCATTTGGTTACAGGGTCTTATGTTTTCCTGTGCTCAAATATTAAATAAAAACTGTGCAAATGCCGCCTCTGTTAAACTAAAATTAAAAGTGATCAAAATGTCCCATGTATTCCAAAATGGTACCACTACGAATGTCAACTCTTCATGGAAAAAAAATTGTCATCACAAAAGTACTGCTATTAGCAAAAATTACAACAGAGAATTGGTAAAAACAACAATTATGGAGATGGAAAGGAAGGCTATAAGGGGAGGAGGAGGTCTTCAATTGGGCACAGGGTCTTATGTTTCCCTGTGCTCAAATATTAAATAAAAGCTGTGCAAATGCCACCTCTGTAAAACTAAAAAAATTGTGATCAAAATGTCCCATGTACTCCAAAATGGTACCACTACGAATGTCAACCCTTCTTGGAAAAAAAATTGTCATCACAAAAAAACTGCTATTAGCAAAAATTACAACAGAGAATTGGTAAAGACAGCCATTATGGAGATGGAAAGGAAGGCTATAAGGGGAGGAGGAGGTCTTCAATTGGGCACAGGGTCTTATGTTTCCCTGTGCTCAAATATTAAATAAAAACTGTGCAAATGCCACCTCTGTAAAACTAAAAAAATTTGGATCAAAATGTCCCATGTACTCCAAAATGGTACCACTACGAATGTCAACCCTTCATGGAAAAAAAATTGTCATCACAAAAGTACTGCTATTAGCAAAAATTACAACAGAGAATTGGTAAAGACAGCAATTATGGAGATGGAAAGGAAGGCTATAAGGGGAGGAGGAGGCCTCCATTTGGGCACAGGGTCTTATGTTTTCCTGTGCTCAAATATTAAATAAAAACTGTGCAAATGCCGCCTCTGTTAAACTAAAATAAAAAGTGATCAAAATGTCCCATGTACTCCAAAATGGTACCACTACGAATGTCAACTCTTCATGGAAAAAAAATTGTTATCACAAAAGTACTGTTATTAGCAAAAATTACAACAGAGAATTGGTAAAAACAACAATTATGGAGATGGAAAGGAAGGCTATAAGGGGAGGAGGAGGCCTTCAATTGGGCACAGGGTCTTATGTTTCCCTGTGCTCAAATATTAAATAAAAACTGTGCAAATGCCACCTCTGTAAAACTAAAATAAAAAGTGATCAAAATGTCCCATGTACTCCAAAATGGTACCACTACGAATGTCAACTCTTCATGGAAAAAAAATTGTCATCACAAAAGTACTGCTATTAGCAAAAATTACAACAGAGAATTGGTAAAAATAACAATTATGGAGATGGAAAGGAAGGCTATAAGGGGAGGAGGAGGCCTTCAATTGGGCACAGGGTCTTATGTTTCCCTGTGCTCAAATATTAAATAAAAACTATGCAAATGCCACCTCTGTAAAACTTAAATGAAAAGTGATCAAAATGTCCCATGTACTCCAAAATTGTACCACTACGAATGTCAACTGTTCATGGAAAAAAAATTGTCATAACAAAATTACAACAGAGAATTGGTAAAAACAACAAATATGGAGATGGAAAGGAAGGCTATAAGGGGAGGAGGAGGCCTTCAATTGGGCACAGGGTCTTATGTTTTCCTGTTCTCAAATATTAAATAAAAACTGTGCACATGCCTCCTCTGTAAAACTAAAAAAAAAAGTGATCAAAATGTCCCATGTACTCCAAAATGGTACCACTACGAATGTCAACTCTTCATGGAAAAAAAATTGTTATCACAAAAGTACTGTTATTAGCAAAAATTACAACAGAGAATTGGTAAAAATAACAATTATGGAGATGGAAAGGAAGGCTATAAGGGGAGGAGGAGGCCTTCATTTGGGCACAGGGTCTTATGTTTTCCTGTGCTCAAATATTAAATAAAAACTATGCAAATGCCACCTCTGTAAAACTTAAATGAAAATTGATCAAAATGTCCCATGTACTCCAAAATTGTACCACTACGAATGTCAACTCTTCATGGAAAAAAAATTGTCATCACAAAAGTACTGCTATTAGCAAAAATTACAAAAGAGAATTGGTAAAAACAACAATTATGGAAATGGAAAGGAAGGCTATAAGGGGAGGAGGAGGCCTTCAATTGGGCACAGGGTCTTATAATTCCCTGTGCTCAAATATTAAATAAAAACTGTGCAAATGCCACCTCTGTAAAACTAAAAAAAAAAAGTGATCAAAATGTTCCATGTACTCCAAAATGGTACCACTACGAATGTCAACCCTTCATGGAAAAATAATTGTCATCACAAAAAAACTGCTATTAGCAAAAATTACAACAGAGAATTGGTAAAGACAGCCATTATGGAGATGGAAAGGAAGGCTATAAGGGGAGGAGGAGGCCTCCATTTGGGCACAGGGTCTTATGTTTTCCTGTGCTCAAATATTATATAAAAACTGTGCAAATGCCGCCTCTGTTAAACCAAAATTAAAAGTGATCAAAATGTCCCATGTATTCCAAAATGGTACCACTACGAATGTCAACTCTTCATGGAAAAAAAATTGTCATCACAAAAGTACTGCTATTAGCAAAAATTACAACAGAGAATTGGTAAAAACAACAATTATGGAGATGGAAAGGAAGGCTATAAGGGGAGGAGGAGGTCTTCAATTGGGCACAGGGTCTTATGTTTCCCTGTGCTCAAATATTAAATAAAAACTGTGCAAATGCCACCTCTGTAAAACTAAAAAAATTGTGATCAAAATGTCCCATGTACTCCAAAATGGTACCACTACGAATGTCAACCCTTCATGGAAAAAAAATTGTCATCACAAAAGTACTGCTATTAGCAAAAATTACAACAGAGAATTGGTAAAGACAGCAATTATGGATATGGAAAGGAAGGCTATAAGGGGAGGAGGAGGCTTCCATTTGGGCACAGGGTCTTATGTTTTCCTGTGCTCAAATATTAAATAAAAACTGTGCAAATGCCGCCTCTGTTAAACTAAAATAAAAAGTGATCAAAATGTCCCATGTACTCCAAAATGGTACCACTACGAATGTCAACTTTTCATGGAAAAAAAATTGTTATCACAAAAGTACTGCTATTAGCAAAAATTACAACAGAGAATTGGTAAAAATAACAATTATGGAGATGGAAAGGAAGGCTATAAGGGGAGGAGGAGGCCTTCAATTGGGCACAGGGTCTTATGTTTCCCTGTGCTCAAATATTAAATAAAAACTATGCAAATGCCACCTCTGTAAAACTTAAATGAAAAGTGATCAAAATGTCCCATGTACTCCAAAATTGTACCACTACGAATGTCAACTGTTCATGGAAAAAAAATTGTCATAACAAAATTACAACAGAAAATTGGTAAAAACAACAATTATGGAGATGGAAAGGAAGGCTATAAGGGGAGGAGGAGGCCTTCAATTGGGCACAGGGTCTTATGTTTTCCTGTGCTCAAATATTAAATAAAACTGTGCAAATGCCACCTCTGTAAAACTAAAAAAAAAAAGTGATCAAAATGTTCCATGTACTCCAAAATGGTACCACTACGAATGTCAACTCTTCATGGAAAAAAAATTGTTATCACAAAAGTACTGTTATTAGCAAAAGTTACAACAGAGAATTGGTAAAAATAACAATTATGGAGATGGAAAGGAAGGCTATAAGGGGAGGAGGAGGCCTTCAATTGGGCACAGGGTCTTATGTTTCCCTGTGCTCAAATATTAAATAAAAACTATGCAAATGCCACCTCTGTAAAACTTAAATGAAAAGTGATCAAAATGTCCCATGTACTCCAAAATTGTACCACTACGAATGTCAACTCTTCATGGAAAAAAAATTGTCATCACAAAAGTACTGCTATTAGCAAAAATTACAAAAGAGAATTGGTAAAAACAACAATTATGGAGATGGAAAGGAAGGCTATAAGGGGAGGAGGAGGCCTTCAATTGGGCACAGGGTCTTATGTTTCCCTGTGCTCAAATATTAAATAAAAACTGTGCAAATGCCACCTCTGTAAAACTAAAAAAAAAAAGTGATCAAAATGTTCCATGTACTCCAAAATGGTACCACTACGAATGTCAACCCTTCATGGAAAAAAAATTGTCATCACAAAAAAACTGCTATTAGCAAAAATTACAACAGAGAATTGGTAAAGACAGCCATTATGGAGATGGAAAGGAAGGCTATAAGGGGAGGAGGAGGCCTCCATTTGGGCACAGGGTATTATGTTTTCCTGTGCTCAAATATTAAATAAAAACTGTGCAAATGCCGCCTCTGTTAAACTAAAATAAAAAGTGATCAAAATGTCCCATGTACTCCAAAATGGTACCACTACGAATGTCAACTCTTCATGGAAAAAAATTGTCATCACAAAAGTACTGCTATTAGCAAAAATTACAACAGATAATTGGTAAAAACAACAATTATGGAGATGGAAAGGAAGGCTATAAGGGGAGGAGGAGGTCTTCAATTGGGCACAGGGTCTTATGTTTCCCTGTGCTCAAATATTAAATAAAAACTGTGCAAATGCCACCTCTGTAAAACTAAAAAAATTGTGATCAAAATGTCCCATGTACTCCAAAATGGTACCACTACGAATGTCAACCCTTCATGAAAAAAAAAATTGTCATCACAAAAGTACTGCTATTAGCAAAAATTACAACAGAGAATTGGTAAAGACAGCCATTATGGAGATGGAAAGGAAGGCTATAAGGGGAGGAGGAGGCCTCCATTTGGGCACAGGGTCTTATGTTTTCCTGTGCTCAAATATTAAATAAAAACTGTGCAAATGCCGCCTCTGTTAAACTAAAATAAAAAGTGATCAAAATGTCCCATGTACTCCAAAATGGTACCACTACGAATGTCAACTCTTCATGAAAAAAAAATTGTTATCACAAAAGTACTGTTATTAGCAAAAATTACAACAGAGAATTGGTAAAAACAACAATTATGGAGATGGAAAGGAAGGCTATAAGGGGAGGAGGAGGCCTTCAATTGGGCACAGGGTCTTATGTTTCCCTGTGCTCAAATATTAAATAAAAACTGTGCAAATGCCACCTCTGTAAAACTAAAAAAAAAAAGTGATCAAAATGTTCCATGTACTCCAAAATGGTACCACTACGAATGTCAACCCTTCATGGAAAAAAAATTGTCATCACAAAAGTACTGCTATTAGCAAAAATTACAACAGAGAATTGGTAAAGACAGCAATTATGGAGATGGAAAGGAAGGCTATAAGGGGAGGAGGAGGCCTCCATTTGGGCACAGGGTCTTATGTTTTCCTGTGCTCAAATATTAAATAAAAACTGTGCAAATGCCGCCTCTGTTAAACTAAAATAAAAAGTGATCAAAATGTCCCATGTACTCCAAAATGGTACCACTACGAATGTCAACTCTTCATGGAAAAAAAATTGTTATCACAAAAGTACTGTTATTAGCAAAAATTACAACAGAGAATTGGTAAAAACAACAATTATGGAGATGGAAAGGAAGGCTATAAGGGGAGGAGGAGGCCTTCAATTGGGCACAGGGTCTTATGTTTCCCTGTGCTCAAATATTAAATAAAAACTGTGCAAATGCCACCTCTGTAAAACTAAAATAAAAAGTGATCAAAATGTCCCATGTACTCCAAAATGGTACCACTACGAATGTCAACTCTTCATGGAAAAAAAATTGTCATCACAAAAGTACTGCTATTAGCAAAAATTACAACAGAGAATTGGTAAAAATAACAATTATGGAGATGGAAAGGAAGGCTATAAGGGGAGGAGGAGGCCTTCAATTGGGCACAGGGTCTTATGTTTCCCTGTGCTCAAATATTAAATAAAAACTGTGCAAATGCCACCTCTGTAAAACTAAAAAAAAAAGTGATCAAAATATTCCATGTACTCCAAAATGGTACCACTACGAATGTCAACCCTTCATGGAAAAAAAATTGTCATCACAAAAAAACTGCTATTAGCAAAAATTACAACAGAGAATTGGTAAAGACAGCCATTATGGAGATGGAAAGGAAGGCTATAAGGGGAGGAGGAGGCCTCCATTTGGGCACAGGGTCTTATGTTTTCCTGTGCTCAAATATTAAATAAAAACTGTGCAAATGCCGCCTCTGTTAAACTAAAATTAAAAGTGATCAAAATGTCCCATGTATTCCAAAATGGTACCACTACGAATGTCAACTCTTCATGGAAAAAAAATTGTCATCACAAAAGTACAGCTATTAGCAAAAATTACAACAGAGAATTGGTAAAAACAACAATTATGGAGATGGAAAGGAAGGCTATAAGGGGAGGAGGAGGTCTTCAATTGGGCACAGGGTCTTATGTTTCCCTGTGCTCAAATATTAAATAAAAACTGTGCAAATGCCACCTCTGTAAAACTAAAAAAAATTGTGATCAAAATGTCCCATGTACTCCAAAATGGTACCACTACGAATGTCAACCCTTCATGGAAAAAAAATTGTCATCACAAAAAAACTGCTATTAGCAAAAATTACAACAGAGAATTGGTAAAGACAGCCATTATGGAGATGGAAAGGAAGGCTATAAGGGGAGGAGGAGGCCTCCATTTGGGCACAGGGTCTTATGTTTTCCTGTGCTCAAATATTAAATAAAAACTGTGCAAATGCCGCCTCTGTTAAACTAAAATAAAAAGTGATCAAAATGTCCCATGTACTCCAAAATGGTACCACTACGAATGTCAACTCTTCATGGAAAAAAAATTGTTATCACAAAAGTACTGTTATTAGCAAAAATTACAACAGAGAATTGGTAAAAACAACAATTATGGAGATGGAAAGGAAGGCTATAAGGGGAGGAGGAGGCCTTCAATTGGGCACAGGGTCTTATGTTTCCCTGTGCTCAAATATTAAATAAAAACTGTGCAAATGCCACCTCTGTAAAACTAAAATAAAAAGTCATCAAAATGTCCAATGTACTCCAAAATGGTACCACTACGCATGTCAACTCTTCATGGAAAAAAAATTGTCATCACAAAAGTACTGCTATTAGCAAAAATTACAACAGAGAATTGGTAAAAATAACAATTATGGAGATAGAAAGGAAGGCTATAAGGGGAGGAGGAGGCCTTCAATTGGGCACAGGGTCTTATGTTTCCCTGTGCTCAAATATTAAATAAAAACTATGCAAATGCCACCTCTGTAAAACTTAAATGAAAAGTGATCAAAATGTCCCATGTACTCCAAAATTGTACCACTACGAATGTCAACGGTTCATGGAAAAAAAATTGTCATAACAAAGTTACAACAGAGAATTGGTAAAAACAACAAATATGGAGATGGAAAGGAAGGCTATAAGGGGAGGAGGAGGCCTTCAATTGGGCACAGGGTCTTATGTTTTCCTGTGCTCAAATATTAAATAAAAACTGTGCAAATGCCACCTCTGTAAAACTAAAAGAAAAAGTGATCAAAATTTTCCATGTACTCCAAAATGGTACCACTACGAATGTCAACTCTTCATGGAAAAAAAATTGTTATCACAAAAGTACTGTTATTAGCAAAAATTACAACAGAGAATTGGTAAAGACAGCAATTATGGAGATGGAAAGGAAGGCTATAAGGGGAGGAGGAGGCCTTCAATTGGGCACAGGGTCTTATGTTTCCCTGTGCTCAAATATTAAATAAAAACTATGCAAATGCCACCTCTGTAAAACTTAAATGAAAATTGATCAAAATGTCCCATGTACTCCAAAATTGTACCACTATGAATGTCAACTCTTCATGGAAAAAAAATTGTCATCACAAAAGTACTGCTATTAGCAAAAATTACAAAAGAGAATTGGTAAAAACAACAATTATGGAGATGGAAAGGAAGGCTATAAGGGGAGGAGGAGGTCTTCAATTGGGCACAGGGTCTTATGTTTCCCTGTGCTCAAATATTAAATAAAAACTGTGCAAATGCCACCTCTGTAAAACTAAAAAAATTGTGATCAAAATGTCCCATGTACTCCAAAATGGTACCACTACGAATGTCAACCCTTCATGGAAAAAAAATTGTCATCACAAAAGTACTGCTATTAGCAAAAATTACAACAGAGAATTGGTAAAGACAGCAATTATGGAGATGGAAAGGAAGGCTATAAGGGGAGGAGGAGGCCTCCATTTGGGCACAGGGTCTTATGTTTTCCTGTGCTCAAATATTAAATAAAAACTGTGCAAATGCCGCCTCTGTTAAACTAAAATTAAAAGTGATCAAAATGTCCCATGTATTCCAAAATGGTACCACTACGAATGTCAACTCTTCATGGAAAAAAAATTGTCATCACAAAAGTACTGCTATTAGCAAAAATTACAACAGAGAATTGGTAAAAACAACAATTATGGAGATGGAAAGGAAGGCTATAAGGGGAGGAGGAGGTCTTCAATTGGGCACAGGGTCTTATGTCTCCCTGTGCTCAAATATTAAATAAAAACTGTGCAAATGCCACCTCTGTAAAATCAAAAAAATTGTGATCAAAATGTCCCATGTACTCCAAAATGGTACCACTACGAATGTCAACCCTTCATGGAAAAAAAATTGTCATCACAAAAGTACTGCTATTAGCAAAAATTACAACAGAGAATTGGTAAAGACAGCAATTATGGAGATGGAAAGGAAGGCTATAAGGGGAGGAGGAGGCCTCCATTTGGGCACAGGGTCTTATGTTTTCCTGTGCTCAAATATTAAATAAAAACTGTGCAAATGCCGCCTCTGTTAAACTAAAATAAAAAGTGATCAAAATGTCCCATGTACTCCAAAATGGTACCACTACGAATGTCAACTCTTCATGGAAAAAAAATTGTTATCACAAAAGTACTGTTATTAGCAAAAATTACAACAGAGAATTGGTAAAAACAACAATTATGGAGATGGAAAGGAAGGCTATAAGGGGAGGAGGAGGATTTCAATTGGGCACAGGGTCTTATGTTTCCCTGTGCTCAAATATTAAATAAAAACTGTGCAAATGCCACCTCTGTAAAACTAAAATAAAAAGTGATCAAAATGTCCAATGTACTCCAAAATGGTACCACTACGCATGTCAACTCTTCATGGAAAAAAAATTGTCATCACAAAAGTTTTGCTATTAGCAAAAATTACAACAGAGAATTGGTAAAAATAACAATTATGGAGATAGAAAGGAAGGCTATAAGGGGAGGAGGAGGCCTTCAATTGGGCACAGGGTCTTATGTTTCCCTGTGCTCAAATATTAAATAAAAACTATGCAAATGCACTTCTGTAAAACTTAAATGAAAAGTGATCAAAATGTCCCATGTACTCCAAAATTGTACCACTACGAATGTCAACGGTTCATGGAAAAAAAATTGTCATAACAAAATTACAACAGAGAATTGGTAAAAACAACAAATATGGAGATGGAAAGGAAGGCTATAAGGGGAGGAGGAGGCCTTCAATTGGGCACAGGGTCTTATGTTTTCCTGTGCTCAAATATTAAATAAAAACTGTGCAAATGCCACCTCTGTAAAACTAAAAAAAAAAGTGATCAAAATTTTCCATGTACTCCAAAATGGTACCACTACGAATGTCAACTCTTCATGGAAAAAAAATTGTTATCACAAAAGTACTGTTATTAGCAAAAATTACAACAGAGAATTGGTAAAGACAGCAATTATGGAGATGGAAAGGAAGGCTATAAGGGGAGGAGGAGGCCTTCAATTGGGCACAGGGTCTTATGTTTCCCTGTGCTCAAATATTAAATAAAAACTATGCAAATGCCACCTCTGTAAAACTTAAATGAAAATTGATCAAAATGTCCCATGTACTCCAAAATTGTACCACTATGAATGTCAACTCTTCATGGAAAAAAAATTGTCATCACAAAAGTACTGCTATTAGCAAAAATTACAAAAGAGAATTGGTAAAAACAACAATTATGGAGATGGAAAGGAAGGCTATAAGGGGAGGAGGAGGTCTTCACTTGGGCACAGGGTCTTATGTTTCCCTGTGCTCAAATATTAAATAAAAACTGTGCAAATGCCACCTCTGTAAAACTAAAAAAATTGTGATCAAAATGTCCCATGTACTCCAAAATGGTACCACTACGAATGTCAACCCTTCATGGAAAAAAAATTGTCATCACAAAAGTACTGCTATTAGCAAAAATTACAACAGAGAATTGGTAAAGACAGCAATTATGGAGATGGAAAGGAAGGCTATAAGGGGAGGAGGAGGCCTCCATTTGGGCACAGGGTCTTATGTTTTCCTGTGCTCAAATATTAAATAAAAACTGTGCAAATGCCGCCTCTGTTAAACTAAAATAAAAAGTGATCAAAATGTCCCATGTACTCCAAAATGGTACCACTACGAATGTCAACTCTTCATGGAAAAAAAATTGTCATCACAAAAGTACTGCTATTAGCAAAAATTACAACAGAGAATTGGTAAAAATAACAATTATGGAGATAGAAAGGAAGGCTATAAGGGGAGGAGGAGGCCTTCAATTGGGCACAGGGTCTTATGTTTCCCTGTGCTCAAATATTAAATAAAAACTATGCAAATGCCACCTCTGTAAAACTTAAATGAAAAGTGATCAAAATGTCCCATGTACTCCAAAATTGTACCACTACGAATGTCAACGGTTCATGGAAAAAAAATTGTCATAACAAAATTACAACAGAGAATTGGTAAAAACAACAAATATGGAGATGGAAAGGAAGGCTATAAGGGGAGGAGGAGGCCTTCAATTGGGCACAGGGTCTTATGTTTTCCTGTGCTCAAATATTAAATAAAAACTGTGCAAATGCCACCTCTGTAAAACTAAAAAAAAAAGTGATCAAAATTTTCCATGTACTCCAAAATGGTACCACTACGAATGTCAACTCTTCATGGAAAAAAAATTGTTATCACAAAAGTACTGTTATTAGCAAAAATTACAACAGAGAATTGGTAAAGACAGCAATTATGGAGATGGAAAGGAAGGCTATAAGGGGAGGAGGAGGCCTACAATTGGGCACAGGGTCTTATGTTTCCCTGTGCTCAAATATTAAATAAAAACTGTGCAAATGCCACCTCTGTAAAACTAAAAAAAAAAAGTGATCAAAATATTCCATGTACTCCAAAATGGTACCACTACGAATGTCAACCCTTCATGGAAAAAAAATTGTCATCACAAAAAAACTGCTATTAGCAAAAATTACAACAGAGAATTGGTAAAGACAGCCATTATAGAGATGGAAAGGAAGGCTATAAGGGGAGGAGGAGGTCTTCAATTGGGCACAGGGTCTTATGTTTCCCTGTGCTCAAATATTAAATAAAAACTGTGCAAATGCCACCTCTGTAAAACTAAAAAAATTGTGATCAAAATGTCCCATGTACTCCAAAATGGTACC
The DNA here is from genome assembly GCF_029499605.1 of Hyla sarda. Lineage (NCBI taxonomy): Eukaryota > Metazoa > Chordata > Amphibia > Anura > Hylidae > Hyla > Hyla sarda. Next base: position 334,541,429 of record NC_079190.1, on the reverse strand, counting down.
ACTACGAATGTCAACCCTTCATGGAAAAAAAATTGTCATCACAAAAGTACTGCTATTAGCAAAAATTACAACAGAGAATTGGTAAAGACAGCAATTATGGAGATGGAAAGGAAGGCTATAAGGGGAGGAGGAGGCCTCCATTTGGGCACAGGGTCTTATGTTTTCCTGTGCTCAAATATTAAATAAAAACTGTGCAAATGCCGCCTCTGTTAAACTAAAATAAAAAGTGATCAAAATGTCCCATGTACTCCAAAATGGTACCACTACGAATGTCAACCCTTCATGGAAAAAAAATTGTCATCACAAAAGTACTGCTATTAGCAAAAATTACAACAGAGAATTGGTAAAGACAGCCATTATGGAGATGGAAAGGAAGGCTATAAGGGGAGGAGGAGGCCTCCATTTGGGCACAGGGTCTTATGTTTTCCTGTGCTCAAATATTAAATAAAAACTGTGCAAATGCCGCCTCTGTTAAACTAAAATAAAAAGTGATCAAAATGTCCCATGTACTCCAAAATGGTACCACTACGAATGTCAACTCTTCATGGAAAAAAAATTGTTATCACAAAAGTACTGTTATTAGCAAAAATTACAACAGAGAATTGGTAAAAACAACAATTATGGAGATGGAAAGGAAGGCTATAAGGGGAGGAGGAGGCCTTCAATTGGGCACAGGGTCTTATGTTTCCCTGTGCTCAAATATTAAATAAAAACTGTGCAAATGCCACCTCTGTAAAACTAAAAAAAAAAAGTGATCAAAATGTTCCATGTACTCCAAAATGGTACCACTACGAATGTCAACCCTTCATGGAAAAAAAATTGTCATCACAAAAAAACTGCTATTAGCAAAAATTACAACAGAGAATTGGTAAAGACAGCCATTATGGAGATGGAAAGGAAGGCTATAAGGGGAGGAGGAGGCCTCCATTTGGGCACAGGGTCTTATGTTTTCCTGTGCTCAAATATTAAATAAAAACTGTGCAAATGCCGCCTCTGTTAAACTAAAATTAAAAGTGATCAAAATGTCCCATGTATTCCAAAATGGTACCACTACGAATGTCAACTCTTCATGGAAAAAAAATTGTCATCACAAAAGTACTGCTATTAGCAAAAATTACAACAGAGAATTGGTAAAAACAACAATTATGGAGATGGAAAGGAAGGCTATAAGGGGAGGAGGAGGTCTTCAATTGGGCACAGGGTCTTATGTTTCCCTGTGCTCAAATATTAAATAAAAGCTGTGCAAATGCCACCTCTGTAAAACTAAAAAAATTGTGATCAAAATGTCCCATGTACTCCAAAATGGTACCACTACGAATGTCAACCCTTCTTGGAAAAAAAATTGTCATCACAAAAAAACTGCTATTAGCAAAAATTACAACAGAGAATTGGTAAAGACAGCCATTATGGAGATGGAAAGGAAGGCTATAAGGGGAGGAGGAGGTCTTCAATTGGGCACAGGGTCTTATGTTTCCCTGTGCTCAAATATTAAATAAAAACTGTGCAAATGCCACCTCTGTAAAACTAAAAAAATTGTGATCAAAATGTCCCATGTACTCCAAAATGGTACCACTACGAATGTCAACCCTTCATGGAAAAAAAATTGTCATCACAAAAGTACTGCTATTAGCAAAAATTACAACAGAGAATTGGTAAAGACAGCAATTATGGAGATGGAAAGGAAGGCTATAAGGGGAGGAGGAGGCCTCCATTTGGGCACAGGGTCTTATGTTTTCCTGTGCTCAAATATTAAATAAAAACTGTGCAAATGCCGCCTCTGTTAAACTAAAATAAAAAGTGATCAAAATGTCCCATGTACTCCAAAATGGTACCACTACGAATGTCAACTCTTCATGGAAAAAAAATTGTTATCACAAAAGTACTGTTATTAGCAAAAATTACAACAGAGAATTGGTAAAAACAACAATTATGGAGATGGAAAGGAAGGCTATAAGGGGAGGAGGAGGCCTTCAATTGGGCACAGGGTCTTATGTTTCCCTGTGCTCAAATATTAAATAAAAACTGTGCAAATGCCACCTCTGTAAAACTAAAATAAAAAGTGATCAAAATGTCCCATGTACTCCAAAATGGTACCACTACGAATGTCAACTCTTCATGGAAAAAAAATTGTCATCACAAAAGTACTGCTATTAGCAAAAATTACAACAGAGAATTGGTAAAAATAACAATTATGGAGATGGAAAGGAAGGCTATAAGGGGAGGAGGAGGCCTTCAATTGGGCACAGGGTCTTATGTTTCCCTGTGCTCAAATATTAAATAAAAACTATGCAAATGCCACCTCTGTAAAACTTAAATGAAAAGTGATCAAAATGTCCCATGTACTCCAAAATTGTACCACTACGAATGTCAACTGTTCATGGAAAAAAAATTGTCATAACAAAATTACAACAGAGAATTGGTAAAAACAACAAATATGGAGATGGAAAGGAAGGCTATAAGGGGAGGAGGAGGCCTTCAATTGGGCACAGGGTCTTATGTTTTCCTGTTCTCAAATATTAAATAAAAACTGTGCACATGCCTCCTCTGTAAAACTAAAAAAAAAAGTGATCAAAATGTCCCATGTACTCCAAAATGGTACCACTACGAATGTCAACTCTTCATGGAAAAAAAATTGTTATCACAAAAGTACTGTTATTAGCAAAAATTACAACAGAGAATTGGTAAAAATAACAATTATGGAGATGGAAAGGAAGGCTATAAGGGGAGGAGGAGGCCTTCATTTGGGCACAGGGTCTTATGTTTCCCTGTGCTCAAATATTAAATAAAAACTATGCAAATGCCACCTCTGTAAAACTTAAATGAAAATTGATCAAAATGTCCCATGTACTCCAAAATTGTACCACTACGAATGTCAACTCTTCATGGAAAAAAAATTGTCATCACAAAAGTACTGCTATTAGCAAAAATTACAAAAGAGAATTGGTAAAAACAACAATTATGGAGATGGAAAGGAAGGCTATAAGGGGAGGAGGAGGCCTTCAATTGGGCACAGGGTCTTATAATTCCCTGTGCTCAAATATTAAATAAAAACTGTGCAAATGCCACCTCTGTAAAACTAAAAAAAAAAAGTGATCAAAATGTTCCATGTACTCCAAAATGGTACCACTACGAATGTCAACCCTTCATGGAAAAATAATTGTCATCACAAATAAACTGCTATTAGCAAAAATTACAACAGAGAATTGGTAAAGACAGCCATTATGGAGATGGAAAGGAAGGCTATAAGGGGAGGAGGAGGCCTCCATTTGGGCACAGGGTCTTATGTTTTCCTGTGCTCAAATATTATATAAAAACTGTGCAAATGCCGCCTCTGTTAAACCAAAATTAAAAGTGATCAAAATGTCCCATGTATTCCAAAATGGTACCACTACGAATGTCAACTCTTCATGGAAAAAAAATTGTCATCACAAAAGTACTGCTATTAGCAAAAATTACAACAGAGAATTGGTAAAAACAACAATTATGGAGATGGAAAGGAAGGCTATAAGGGGAGGAGGAGGTCTTCAATTGGGCACAGGGTCTTATGTTTCCCTGTGCTCAAATATTAAATAAAAACTGTGCAAATGCCACCTCTGTAAAACTAAAAAAATTGTGATCAAAATGTCCCATGTACTCCAAAATGGTACCACTACGAATGTCAACCCTTCATGGAAAAAAAATTGTCATCACAAAAGTACTGCTATTAGCAAAAATTACAACAGAGAATTGGTAAAGACAGCAATTATGGATATGGAAAGGAAGGCTATAAGGGGAGGAGGAGGCTTCCATTTGGGCACAGGGTCTTATGTTTTCCTGTGCTCAAATATTAAATAAAAACTGTGCAAATGCCGCCTCTGTTAAACTAAAATAAAAAGTGATCAAAATGTCGCATGTACTCCAAAATGGTACCACTACGAATGTCAACTTTTCATGGAAAAAAAATTGTTATCACAAAAGTACTGCTATTAGCAAAAATTACAACAGAGAATTGGTAAAAATAACAATTATGGAGATGGAAAGGAAGGCTATAAGGGGAGGAGGAGGCCTTCAATTGGGCACAGGGTCTTATGTTTCCCTGTGCTCAAATATTAAATAAAAACTGTGCAAATGCCGCCTCTGTTAAACTAAAATTAAAAGTGATCAAAATGTCCCATGTATTCCAAAATGGTACCACTACGAATGTCAACTCTTCATGGAAAAAAAATTGTCATCACAAAAGTACTGCTATTAGCAAAAATTACAACAGAGAATTGGTAAAAACAACAATTATGGAGATGGAAAGGAAGGCTATAAGGGGAGGAGGAGGTCTTTAATTGGGCACAGGGTCTTATGTTTCCCTGTGCTCAAATATTAAATAAAAGCTGTGCAAATGCCACCTCTGTAAAACTAAAAAAATTGTGATCAAAATGTCCCATGTACTCCAAAATGGTACCACTACGAATGTCAACCCTTCTTGGAAAAAAAATTGTCATCACAAAAAAACTGCTATTAGCAAAAATTACAACAGAGAATTGGTAAAGACAGCCATTATGGAGATGGAAAGGAAGGCTATAAGGGGAGGAGGAGGTCTTCAATTGGGCACAGGGTCTTATGTTTCCCTGTGCTCAAATATTAAATAAAAACTGTGCAAATGCCACCTCTGTAAAACTAAAAAAATTGTGATCAAAATGTCCCATGTACTCCAAAATGGTACCACTACGAATGTCAACCCTTCATGGAAAAAAAATTGTCATCACAAAAGTACTGCTATTAGCAAAAATTACAACAGAGAATTGGTAAAGACAGCAATTATGGAGATGGAAAGGAAGGCTATAAGGGGAGGAGGAGGCCTCCATTTGGGCACAGGGTCTTATGTTTTCCTGTGCTCAAATATTAAATAAAAACTGTGCAAATGCCGCCTCTGTTAAACTAAAATAAAAAGTGATCAAAATGTCCCATGTACTCCAAAATGGTACCACTACGAATGTCAACTCTTCATGGAAAAAAAATTGTTATCACAAAAGTACTGTTATTAGCAAAAATTACAACAGAGAATTGGTAAAAACAACAATTATGGAGATGGAAAGGAAGGCTATAAGGGGAGGAGGAGGCCTTCAATTGGGCACAGGGTCTTATGTTTCCCTGTGCTCAAATATTAAATAAAAACTGTGCAAATGCCACCTCTGTAAAACTAAAATAAAAAGTGATCAAAATGTCCCATGTACTCCAAAATGGTACCACTACGAATGTCAACTCTTCATGGAAAAAAAATTGTCATCACAAAAGTACTGCTATTAGCAAAAATTACAACAGAGAATTGGTAAAAATAACAATTATGGAGATGGAAAGGAAGGCTATAAGGGGAGGAGGAGGCCTTCAGTTGGGCACAGGGTCTTATGTTTCCCTGTGCTCAAATATTAAATAAAAACTATGCAAATGCCACCTCTGTAAAACTTAAATGAAAAGTGATCAAAATGTCCCATGTACTCCAAAATTGTACCACTACGAATGTCAACTGTTCATGGAAAAAAAATTGTCATAACAAAATTACAACAGAGAATTGGTAAAAACAACAAATATGGAGATGGAAAGGAAGGCTATAAGGGGAGGAGGAGGCCTTCAATTGGGCACAGGGTCTTATGTTTTCCTGTTCTCAAATATTAAATAAAAACTGTGCACATGCCTCCTCTGTAAAACTAAAAAAAAAAGTGATCAAAATGTCCCATGTACTCCAAAATGGTACCACTACGAATGTCAACTCTTCATGGAAAAAAAATTGTTATCACAAAAGTACTGTTATTAGCAAAAATTACAACAGAGAATTGGTAAAAATAACAATTATGGAGATGGAAAGGAAGGCTATAAGGGGAGGAGGAGGCCTTCATTTGGGCACAGGGTCTTATGTTTCCCTGTGCTCAAATATTAAATAAAAACTATGCAAATGCCACCTCTGTAAAACTTAAATGAAAATTGATCAAAATGTCCCATGTACTCCAAAATTGTACCACTACGAATGTCAACTCTTCATGGAAAAAAAATTGTCATCACAAAAGTACTGCTATTAGCAAAAATTACAAAAGAGAATTGGTAAAAACAACAATTATGGAGATGGAAAGGAAGGCTATAAGGGGAGGAGGAGGCCTTCAATTGGGCACAGGGTCTTATAATTCCCTGTGCTCAAATATTAAATAAAAACTGTGCAAATGCCACCTCTGTAAAACTAAAAAAAAAAAGTGATCAAAATGTTCCATGTACTCCAAAATGGTACCACTACGAATGTCAACCCTTCATGGAAAAATAATTGTCATCACAAAAAAACTGCTATTAGCAAAAATTACAACAGAGAATTGGTAAAGACAGCCATTATGGAGATGGAAAGGAAGGCTATAAGGGGAGGAGGAGGCCTCCATTTGGGCACAGGGTCTTATGTTTTCCTGTGCTCAAATATTATATAAAAACTGTGCAAATGCCGCCTCTGTTAAACCAAAATTAAAAGTGATCAAAATGTCCCATGTATTCCAAAATGGTACCACTACGAATGTCAACTCTTCATGGAAAAAAAATTGTCATCACAAAAGTACTGCTATTAGCAAAAATTACAACAGAGAATTGGTAAAAACAACAATTATGGAGATGGAAAGGAAGGCTATAAGGGGAGGAGGAGGTCTTCAATTGGGCACAGGGTCTTATGTTTCCCTGTGCTCAAATATTAAATAAAAACTGTGCAAATGCCACCTCTGTAAAACTAAAAAAATAGTGATCAAAATGTCCCATGTACTCCAAAATGGTACCACTACGAATGTCAACCCTTCATGGAAAAAAAATTGTCATCACAAAAGTACTGCTATTAGCAAAAATTACAACAGAGAATTGGTAAAGACAGCAATTATGGATATGGAAAGGAAGGCTATAAGGGGAGGAGGAGGCTTCCATTTGGGCACAGGGTCTTATGTTTTCCTGTGCTCAAATATTAAATAAAAACTGTGCAAATGCCGCCTCTGTTAAACTAAAATAAAAAGTGATCAAAATGTCGCATGTACTCCAAAATGGTACCACTACGAATGTCAACTTTTCATGGAAAAAAAATTGTTATCACAAAAGTACTGCTATTAGCAAAAATTACAACAGAGAATTGGTAAAAATAACAATTATGGAGATGGAAAGGAAGGCTATAAGGGGAGGAGGAGGCCTTCAATTGGGCACAGGGTCTTATGTTTCCCTGTGCTCAAATATTAAATAAAAACTATGCAAATGCCACCTCTGTAAAACTTAAATGAAAAGTGATCAAAATGTCCCATGTACTCCAAAATTGTACCACTACGAATGTCAACTGTTCATGGAAAAAAAATTGTCATAACAAAATTACAACAGAAAATTGGTAAAAACAACAATTATGGAGATGGAAAGGAAGGCTATAAGGGGAGGAGGAGGCCTTCAATTGGGCACAGGGTCTTATGTTTTCCTGTGCTCAAATATTAAATAAAACTGTGCAAATGCCACCTCTGTAAAACTAAAAAAAAAAAGTGATCAAAATGTTCCATGTACTCCAAAATGGTACCACTACGAATGTCAACTCTTCATGGAAAAAAAATTGTTATCACAAAAGTACTGTTATTAGCAAAAGTTACAACAGAGAATTGGTAAAAATAACAATTATGGAGATGGAAAGGAAGGCTATAAGGGGAGGAGGAGGCCTTCAATTGGGCACAGGGTCTTATGTTTCCCTGTGCTCAAATATTAAATAAAAACTATGCAAATGCCACCTCTGTAAAACTTAAATGAAAAGTGATCAAAATGTCCCATGTACTCCAAAATTGTACCACTACGAATGTCAACTCTTCATGGAAAAAAAATTGTCATCACAAAAGTACTGCTATTAGCAAAAATTACAAAAGAGAATTGGTAAAAACAACAATTATGGAGATGGAAAGGAAGGCTATAAGGGGAGGAGGAGGCCTTCAATTGGGCACAGGGTCTTATGTTTCCCTGTGCTCAAATATTAAATAAAAACTGTGCAAATGCCACCTCTGTAAAACTAAAAAAAAAAAGTGATCAAAATGTTCCATGTACTCCAAAATGGTACCACTACGAATGTCAACCCTTCATGGAAAAAAAATTGTCATCACAAAAAAACTGCTATTAGCAAAAATTACAACAGAGAATTGGTAAAGACAGCCATTATGGAGATGGAAAGGAAGGCTATAAGGGGAGGAGGAGGCCTCCATTTGGGCACAGGGTCTTATGTTTTCCTGTGCTCAAATATTAAATAAAAACTGTGCAAATGCCGCCTCTGTTAAACTAAAATAAAAAGTGATCAAAATGTCCCATGTACTCCAAAATGGTACCACTACGAATGTCAACTCTTCATGAAAAAAAAATTGTTATCACAAAAGTACTGTTATTAGCAAAAATTACAACAGAGAATTGGTAAAAACAACAATTATGGAGATGGAAAGGAAGGCTATAAGGGGAGGAGGAGGCCTTCAATTGGGCACAGGGTCTTATGTTTCCCTGTGCTCAAATATTAAATAAAAACTGTGCAAATGCCACCTCTGTAAAACTAAAAAAAAAAAGTGATCAAAATGTTCCATGTACTCCAAAATGGTACCACTACGAATGTCAACCCTTCATGGAAAAAAAATTGTCATCACAAAAAAACTGCTATTAGCAAAAATTACAACAGAGAATTGGTAAAGACAGCCATTATGGAGATGGAAAGGAAGGCTATAAGGGGAGGAGGAGGCCTCCATTTGGGCACAGGGTCTTATGTTTTCCTGTGCTCAAATATTAAATAAAAACTGTGCAAATGCCGCCTCTGTTAAACTAAAATTAAAAGTGATCAAAATATCCCATGTATTCCAAAATGGTACCACTACGAATGTCAACTCTTCATGGAAAAAAAATTGTCATCACAAAAGTACTGCTATTAGCAAAAATTACAACAGAGAATTGGTAAAAACAACAATTATGGAGATGGAAAGGAAGGCTATAAGGGGAGGAGGAGGCCTTCAATTGGGCACAGGGTCTTATGTTTTCCTGTGCTCAAATATTAAATAAAACTGTGCAAATGCCACCTCTGTAAAACTAAAAAAAAAAAGTGATCAAAATGTTCCATGTACTCCAAAATGGTACCACTACGAATGTCAACTCTTCATGGAAAAAAAATTGTTATCACAAAAGTACTGTTATTAGCAAAAGTTACAACAGAGAATTGGTAAAAATAACAATTATGGAGATGGAAAGGAAGGCTATAAGGGGAGGAGGAGGCCTTCAATTGGGCACAGGGTCTTATGTTTCCCTGTGCTCAAATATTAAATAAAAACTATGCAAATGCCACCTCTGTAAAACTTAAATGAAAAGTGATCAAAATGTCCCATGTACTCCAAAATTGTACCACTACGAATGTCAACTCTTCATGGAAAAAAAATTGTCATCACAAAAGTACTGCTATTAGCAAAAATTACAAAAGAGAATTGGTAAAAACAACAATTATGGAGATGGAAAGGAAGGCTATAAGGGGAGGAGGAGGCCTTCAATTGGGCACAGGGTCTTATGTTTCCCTGTGCTCAAATATTAAATAAAAACTGTGCAAATGCCACCTCTGTAAAACTAAAAAAAAAAAGTGATCAAAATGTTCCATGTACTCCAAAATGGTACCACTACGAATGTCAACCCTTCATGGAAAAAAAATTGTCATCACAAAAAAACTGCTATTAGCAAAAATTACAACAGAGAATTGGTAAAGACAGCCATTATGGAGATGGAAAGGAAGGCTATAAGGGGAGGAGGAGGCCTCCATTTGGGCACAGGGTCTTATGTTTTCCTGTGCTCAAATATTAAATAAAAACTGTGCAAATGCCGCCTCTGTTAAACTAAAATAAAAAGTGATCAAAATGTCCCATGTACTCCAAAATGGTACCACTACGAATGTCAACTCTTCATGAAAAAAAAATTGTTATCACAAAAGTACTGTTATTAGCAAAAATTACAACAGAGAATTGGTAAAAACAACAATTATGGAGATGGAAAGGAAGGCTATAAGGGGAGGAGGAGGCCTTCAATTGGGCACAGGGTCTTATGTTTCCCTGTGCTCAAATATTAAATAAAAACTGTGCAAATGCCACCTCTGTAAAACTAAAAAAAAAAAGTGATCAAAATGTTCCATGTACTCCAAAATGGTACCACTACGAATGTCAACCCTTCATGGAAAAAAAATTGTCATCACAAAAAAACTGCTATTAGCAAAAATTACAACAGAGAATTGGTAAAGACAGCCATTATGGAGATGGAAAGGAAGGCTATAAGGGGAGGAGGAGGCCTCCATTTGGGCACAGGGTCTTATGTTTTCCTGTGCTCAAATATTAAATAAAAACTGTGCAAATGCCGCCTCTGTTAAACTAAAATTAAAAGTGATCAAAATATCCCATGTATTCCAAAATGGTACCACTACGAATGTCAACTCTTCATGGAAAAAAAATTGTCATCACAAAAGTACTGCTATTAGCAAAAATTACAACAGAGAATTGGTAAAAACAACAATTATGGAGATGGAAAGGAAGGCTATAAGGGGAGGAGGAGGTCTTCAATTGGGCACAGGGTCTTATGTTTCCCTGTGCTCAAATATTAAATAAAAACTGTGCAAATGCCACCTCTGTAAAACTAAAAAAATTGTGATCAAAATGTCCCATGTACTCCAAAATGGTACCACTACGAATGTCAACCCTTCATGGAAAAAAAATTGTCATCACAAAAGTACTGCTATTAGCAAAAATTACAACAGAGAATTGGTAAAGACAGCAATTATGGAGATGGAAAGGAAGGCTATAAGGGGAGGAGGAGGCCTCCATTTGGGCACAGGGTCTTATGTTTTCCTGTGCTCAAATATTAAATAAAAACTGTGCAAATGCCGCCTCTGTTAAACTAAAATAAAAAGTGATCAAAATGTCCCATGTACTCCAAAATGGTACCACTACGAATGTCAACTCTTCATGGAAAAAAAATTGTTATCACAAAAGTACTGTTATTAGCAAAAATTACAACAGAGAATTGGTAAAAACAACAATTATGGAGATGGAAAGGAAGGCTATAAGGGGAGGAGGAGGCCTTCAATTGGGCACAGGGTCTTATGTTTCCCTGTGCTCAAATATTAAATAAAAACTGTGCAAATGCCACCTCTGTAAAACTAAAATAAAAAGTGATCAAAATGTCCCATGTACTCCAAAATGGTACCACTACGAATGTCAACTCTTCATGGAAAAAAAATTGTCATCACAAAAGTACTGCTATTAGCAAAAATTACAACAGAGAATTGGTAAAAATAACAATTATGGAGATGGAAAGGAAGGCTATAAGGGGAGGAGGAGGCCTTCAATTGGGCACAGGGTCTTATGTTTCCCTGTGCTCAAATATTAAATAAAAACTGTGCAAATGCCACCTCTGTAAAACTAAAAAAAAAAGTGATCAAAATATTCCATGTACTCCAAAATGGTACCACTACGAATGTCAACCCTTCATGGAAAAAAAATTGTCATCACAAAAAAACTGCTATTAGCAAAAATTACAACAGAGAATTGGTAAAGACAGCCATTATGGAGATGGAAAGGAAGGCTATAAGGGGAGGAGGAGGCCTCCATTTGGGCACAGGGTTTTATGCTTTCCTGTGCTCAAATATTAAATAAAAACTGTGCAAATGCCGCCTCTGTTAAACTAAAATTAAAAGTGATCAAAATGTCCCATGTATACCAAAATGGTACCACTACGAATGTCAACTCTTCATGGAAAAAAAATTGTCATCACAAAAGTACTGCTATTAGCAAAAATTACAACAGAGAATTGGTAAAAACAACAATTATGGAGATGGAAAGGAAGGCTATAAGGGGAGGAGGAGGTCTTCAATTGGGCACAGGGTCTTATGTTTCCCTGTGCTCAAATATTAAATAAAAACTGTGCAAATGCCACCTCTGTAAAACTAAAAAAATTGTGATCAAAATTTCCCATGTACTCCAAAATGGTACCACTACGAATGTCACCCCTTCATGGAAAAAAAATTGTCATCACAAAAGTACTGCTATTAGCAAAAATTACAACAGAGAATTGGTAAAGACAGCAATTATGGAGATGGAAAGGAAGGCTATAAGGGGAGGAGGAGGCCTCCATTTGGGCACAGGGTCTTATGTTTTCCTGTGCTCAAATATTAAATAAAAACTGTGCAAATGCCGCCTCTGTTAAACTAAAATAAAAAGTGATCAAAATGTCCCATGTACTCCAAAATGGTACCACTACGAATGTCAACTCTTCATGGAAAAAAAATTGTTATCACAAAAGTACTGTTATTAGCAAAAATTACAACAGAGAATTGGTAAAAACAACAATTATGGAGATGGAAAGGAAGGCTATAAGGGGAGGAGGAGGCCTTCAATTGGGCACAGGGTCTTATGTTTCCCTGTGCTCAAATATTAAATAAAAACTGTGCAAATGCCACCTCTGTAAAACTAAAATAAAAAGTGATCAAAATGTCCCATGTACTCCAAAATGGTACCACTACGAATGTCAACTCTTCATGGAAAAAAAATTGTCATCACAAAAGTACTGCTATTAGCAAAAATTACAACAGAGAATTGGTAAAAATAACAATTATGGAGATGGAAAGGAAGGCTATAAGGGGAGGAGGAGGCCTTCAATTGGGCACAGGGTCTTATGTTTCCCTGTGCTCAAATATTAAATAAAAACTATGCAAATGCCACCTCTGTAAAACTTAAATGAAAAGTGATCAAAATGTCCCATGTACTCCAAAATTGTACCACTACGAATGTCAACTGTTCATGGAAAAAAAATTGTCATAACAAAATTACAACAGAGAATTGGTAAAAACAACAAATATGGAGATGGAAAGGAAGGCTATAAGGGGAGGAGGAGGCCTTCAATTGGGCACAGGGTCTTATGTTTTCCTGTTCTCAAATATTAAATAAAAACTGTGCACATGCCACCTCTGTAAAACTAAAAAAAAAAGTGATCAAAATGTCCCATGTACTCCAAAATGGTACCACTACGAATGTCAACTCTTCATGGAAAAAAAATTGTTATCACAAAAGTACTGTTATTAGCAAAAATTACAACAGAGAATTGGTAAAAATAACAATTATGGAGATGGAAAGGAAGGCTATAAGGGGAGGAGGAGGCCTTCATTTGGGCACAGGGTCTTATGTTTCCCTGTGCTCAAATATTAAATAAAAACTATGCAAATGCCACCTCTGTAAAACTTAAATGAAAATTGATCAAAATGTCCCATGTACTCCAAAATTGTACAACTACGAATGTCAACTCTTCATGGAAAAAAAATTGTCATCACAAAAGTACTGCTATTAGCAAATATTACAACAGATAATTGGTAAAAACAACAATTATGGAGATGGAAAGGAAGGCTATAAGGGGAGGAGGAGGCCTTCAATTGGGCACAGGGTCTTATGTTTTCCTGTGCTCAAATATTAAATAAAAACTGTGCACATGCCACCTCTGTAAAACTAAAAAAAAAAGTGATCAAAATGTTCCATGTACTCCAAAATGGTACCACTACGAATGTCAACTCTTCATGGAAAAAAAAATTGTTATCACAAAAGTACTGTTATTAGCAAAAATTTCAACAGAGAATTGGTAAAAACAACAATTATGGAGATGGAAAGGAAGGCTATAAGGGGAGGAGGAGGCCTTCAATTGGGCACAGGGTCTTATGATTTCCTGTGCTCAAATATTAAATAAAAACTGTGCAAATGCCACCTCTGTAAAACTAAAATAAAAAGTGATCAAAATGTCCCATGTACTCCAAAATGGTACCACTACGAATGTCAACTCTTCATGGAAAAAGAATTTGTCATCACAAAAGTACTGCTATTAGCAAAAATTACAACAGAGAATTGGTAAAAACAACAATTATGGAGATGGAAAGGAAGGCTATAAGGGGAGAAGGAGGTCTTCAATTGGGCACAGGGTCTTATGTTTCCCTGTGCTCAAATATTAAATAAAAACTATGCAAATGCCACCTCTGTAAAACTTAAATGAAAAGTGATCAAAATGTCCCATGTACTCCAAAATTGTACCACTACGAATGTCAACTCTTCATGGAAAAAAAAATTGTCATCACAAAAGTACTGCTATTAGCAAAAATTACAAAAGAGAATTGGTAAAAACAACAACTATGGAGATGGAAAGGAAGGCTATAAGGGGAGAAGGAGGTCTTCAATTGGGCAAAGGGTCTTATGTTTCCCTGTGCTCAAATATTAAATAAAAACTGTGCAAATGCCGCCTCTGTAAAACTAAAAAATAGTGATCAAAATGTCCCATGTACTCCAAAATGGTACCACTACGAATGTCAACTCTTCATGGAAAAAAAATTGTCATCACAAAACTACTGCTATTAGCAAAAATTACAACAGAGAATTGGTAAAGGCAGCCATCATGGAGATGGAAAGGAAGGCTATAAGGGGAGGAGGAGGCCTTCAATTGGGCACAGGGTCTTATGTTTCCCAGTGCTCAAATATTAAATAAAAACTATGCAAATGCCACCTCTGTAAAACTTAAATGAAAAGTGATCAAAATGTCCCATGTACTCCAAAATTGTACCACTACGAATGTCAACTCTTCATGGAAAAAAAATTGTCATCACAAAAGTACTGCTATTAGCAAAAATTACAACAGAGAATTGGTAAAAACAACAATTATGGAGATGGAAAGGAAGGCTATAAGGGGAGGAGGAGGTCTTCAATTGGGCACAGGGTCTTATGTTTCCCTGTGCTCAAATATTAAATAAAAACTGTGCAAATGCCACCTCTGTAAAACTAAAAAAATAGTGATCAAAATGTCCCATGTACTCCAAAATGGTACCACTACGAATGTCAACCCTTCATGGAAAAAAAATTGTCATCACAAAAGTACTGCTATTAGCAAAAATTACAACAGAGAATTGGTAAAGACAGCCATTATGGAGATGGAAAGGAAGGCTATAAGGGGAGGAGGAGGCCTCCATTTGGGCACAGGGTCTTATGTTTTCCTGTGCTCAAATATTAAATAAAAACTGTGCAAATGCCGCCTCTGTTAAACTAAAATAAAAAGTGATCAAAATGTCCCATGTACTCCAAAATGGTACCACTACGAATGTTAACTCTTCATGGAAAAAAAACTTGTTATCACAAAAGTACTGTTATTAGCAAAAATTACAACAGAGAATTGGTAAAAACAACAATTATGGAGATGGAAAGGAAGGCTATAAGGGGAGAAGGAGGTCTTCAATTGGGCACAGGGTCTTATGTTTCCCTATGCTCAAATATTAAATAAAAACTGTGCAAATGCCGCCTCTGTAAAACTAATAAAATAGTGATCAAAATGTCCCATGTACTCCAAAATGGTACCACTACGAATGTCAACTCTTCATGGAAAAAAAATTGTCATCACAAAAGTACTGCTATTAGCAAAAATTACAACAGAGAATTGGTAAAGACAGCCATCATGGAGATGGAAAGGAAGGCTATAAGGGGAGGAGGAGGCCTTCAATTGGGCACAGGGTCTTATGTTTCCCTGTGCTCAAATATTAAATAAAAACTATGCAAATGCCACCTCTGTAAAACTTAAATGAAAAGTGATCAAAATGTCCCATGTACTCCAAAATTGTACCACTACGAATGTCAACTTTTCATGGAAAAAAAATTGTCCTCACAAAAGTACTGCTATTAGCAAAAATTACAACAGAGAATTGGTAAAAAACAACAATTATGAAGATGGAAAGGAAGGCTATAAGGGGAGGAGGAGGTCTTCAATTGGGCACAGGGTCTTATGTTTCCCTGTGCTCAAATATTAAATAAAAACTGTGCAAATGCCACCTCTGTAAAACTAAAAAAATTGTGATCAAAATGTCCCATGTACTCCAAAATGGTACCACTACGAATGTCAACTCTTCATGGAAAAAAAATTGTTATCACAAAAGTACTGTTGTTAACAAAAATTACAACAGAGAATTGGTAAAAATAACAATTATGGAGATGAAAAGGAAGGCTATAAGGGGAGGAGGAGGCCTTCAATTGGGCACAGGGTCTTATGTTTCCCTGTGCTCAAATATTAAATAAAAACTATGCAAATGCCACCTCTGTAAAACTTAAATGAAAAGTGATCAAAATGTCCCATGTACTCCAAAATTGTACCACTACGAATGTCAACTCTTCATGGAAAAAAAATTGTCATCACAAAAGTACTGCTATTAGCAAAAATTACAAAAGAGAATTGGTAAAAACAACAATTATGGAGATGGAAAGGAAGGCTATAAGGGGAGAAGGAG
Source organism: Hyla sarda (assembly GCF_029499605.1). NCBI lineage: Eukaryota > Metazoa > Chordata > Amphibia > Anura > Hylidae > Hyla > Hyla sarda. The sequence continues at coordinate 334,525,129 of NC_079190.1, read as the reverse complement.
GTCTTCAATTGGGCGCAGGGTCTTATGTTTCCCTGTGCTCAAATATTAAATAAAAACTGTGCAAATGCCGCCTCTGTAAAACTAAAAAAATTGTGATCAAAATGTCCCATGTACTCCAAAATGGTACCACTACGAATGTCAACTCTTCATGGAAAAAAAATTGTCATCACAAAAGTACTGCTATTAGCAAAAATTACAACAGAGAATTGGTAAAGGCAGCCATCATGGAGATGGAAAGGAAGGCTATAAGGGGAGGAGGAGGTCTTCAATTGGGCACAGGGTCTTATGTTTCCCTGTGCTCAAATATTAAATAAAAACTGTGCAAATGCCACCTCTGAAAAACTAAAATAAAAAGTGATCAAAATGTCCCATGTACTCCAAAATGGTACCACTACGAATGTCAACTCTTCATGGAAAAAAATTTGTCATCACAAAAGTACTGCTATTAGCAAAGATTACAACAGAGAATTGGTAAAGACAGCCATCATGGAGATGGAAAGGAAGGCTATAAGGGGAGGAGGAGGCCTTCAATTGGGCACAGGGTCTTATGTTTCCCTGTGCTCAAATATTAAATAAAAACTATGCAAATGCCACCTCTGTAAAACTTAAATAAAAAGTGATCAAAATGTCCCATGTACTCCAAAATTGTACCACTACGAATGTCAACTCTTCATGGAAAAAAAATTGTCATCACAAAAGTACTGCTATTAGCAAAAATTACAACAGATAATTGGTAAAGACAGCCATTATGGAGATGGAAAGGAAGGCTATAAGGGGGGGAGGAGGCCTCCATTTGGGCACAGGGTCTTATGTTTTCCTGTGCTCAAATATTAAATAAAAACTGTGCAAATGCCGCCTCTGTTAAACTAAAATAAAAAGTGATCAAAATGTCCCATGTACTCCAAAATGGTACCACTACGAATGTCAACTCTTCATGGAAAAAAAATTGTCATCACAAAAGTACAGCTATTAGCAAAAATTACAACAGAGAATTGGTAAAAACAACAATTATGGAGATGGAAAGTAAGGCTATAAGGGGAGGAGGAGGCCTTCAATTGGGCACAGGGTCTTTGGTTTCCCTGTGCTCAAATATTAAATAAAAACTGTGCAAATGCCACCTCTGTAAAACTAAAATAAAAAGTGATCAAAATGTCCCATGTACTCCAAAATGGTACCACTACGAATGTCAACTCTTCATGGAAAAAAAATTGTCATCACAAAAGTACTGCTATTAGCAAAAATTACAACAGAGAATTGGTAAAAATAACAATTATGGAGATGGAAAGGAAGGCTATAAGGGGAGGAGGAGGCCTTCAATTGGGCACAGGGTCTTATGTTTTCCTGTGCTCAAATATTAAATAAAAACTGTGCAAATGCCACCTCTGTAAAACTAAAAAAAAAGTGATCAAAATGTTCCATGTACTCCAAAATGGTACCACTACGAATGTCAACTCTTCATGGAAAAAAAATTGTTATCACAAAAGTACTGTTATTAGCAAAAATTACAACAGAGAATTGGTAAAAACAACAATTATGGAGATGGAAAGGAAGGCTATAAGGGGAGGAGGAGGCCTTCAATTGGGCACAGGGTCTTATGTTTCCCTGTGCTCAAATATTAAATAAAAACTGTGCAAATGCCACCTCTGTAAAACTAAAATAAAAAGTGATCAAAATGTCCCATGTACTCCAAAATGGTACCACTACGAATGTCAACTCTTCATGGAAAAAAAATTGTCATCACAAAAGTACTGCTATTAGCAAAAATTACAAAAGAGAATTGGTAAAAATAACAATTATGGAGATGGAAAGGAAGGCTATAAGGGGAGGAGGAGGCCTTCAATTGGGCACAGGGTCTTATGTTTCCCTGTGCTCAAATATTAAATAAAAACTATGCAAATGCCACCTCTGTAAAACTTAAATGAAAAGTGATCAAAATGTCCCATGTACTCCAAAATTGTACCACTACGAATGTCAACTCTTCATGGAAAAAAAAATTGTCATCACAAAAGTACTGCTATTAGCAAAAATTACAAAAGAGAATTGGTAAAAACAACAACTATGGAGATGGAAAGGAAGGCTATAAGGGGAGAAGGAGGTCTTCAATTGGGCAAAGGGTCTTATGTTTCCCTGTGCTCAAATATTAAATAAAAACTGTGCAAATGCCGCCTCTGTAAAACTAAAAAAATAGTGATCAAAATGTCCCATGTACTCCAAAATGGTACCACTACGAATGTCAACTCTTCATGGAAAAAAAATTGTCATCACAAAACTACTGCTATTAGCAAAAATTACAACAGAGAATTGGTAAAGGCAGCCATCATGGAGATGGAAAGGAAGGCTATAAGGGGAGGAGGAGGCCTTCAATTGGGCACAGGGTCTTATGTTTCCCAGTGCTCAAATATTAAATAAAAACTATGCAAATGCCACCTCTGTAAAACTTAAATGAAAAGTGATCAAAATGTCCCATGTACTCCAAAATTGTACCACTACGAATGTCAACTCTTCATGGAAAAAAAATTGTCATCACAAAAGTACTGCTATTAGCAAAAATTACAACAGAGAATTGGTAAAAACAACAATTATGGAGATGGAAAGGAAGGCTATAAGGGGAGGAGGAGGTCTTCAATTGGGCACAGGGTCTTATGTTTCCCTGTGCTCAAATATTAAATAAAAACTGTGCAAATGCCACCTCTGTAAAACTAAAAAAATAGTGATCAAAATGTCCCATGTACTCCAAAATGGTACCACTACGAATGTCAACCCTTCATGGAAAAAAAATTGTCATCACAAAAGTACTGCTATTAGCAAAAATTACAACAGAGAATTGGTAAAGACAGCCATTATGGAGATGGAAAGGAAGGCTATAAGGGGAGGAGGAGGCCTCCATTTGGGCACAGGGTCTTATGTTTTCCTGTGCTCAAATATTAAATAAAAACTGTGCAAATGCCGCCTCTGTTAAACTAAAATAAAAAGTGATCAAAATGTCCCATGTACTCCAAAATGGTACCACTACGAATGTCAACTCTTCATGGAAAAAAAACTTGTTATCACAAAAGTACTGTTATTAGCAAAAATTACAACAGAGAATTGGTAAAAACAACAATTATGGAGATGGAAAGGAAGGCTATAAGGGGAGAAGGAGGTCTTCAATTGGGCACAGGGTCTTATGTTTCCCTATGCTCAAATATTAAATAAAAACTGTGCAAATGCCGCCTCTGTAAAACTAAAAAAATAGTGATCAAAATGTCCCATGTACTCCAAAATGGTACCACTACGAATGTCAACTCTTCATGGAAAAAAAATTGTCATCACAAAAGTACTGCTATTAGCAAAAATTACAACAGAGAATTGGTAAAGACAGCCATCATGGAGATGGAAAGGAAGGCTATAAGGGGAGGAGGAGGCCTTCAATTGGGCACAGGGTCTTATGTTTCCCTGTGCTCAAATATTAAATAAAAACTATGCAAATGCCACCTCTGTAAAACTTAAATGAAAAGTGATCAAAATGTCCCATGTACTCCAAAATTGTACCACTACGAATGTCAACTTTTCATGGAAAAAAAATTGTCATCACAAAAGTACTGCTATTAGCAAAAATTACAACAGAGAATTGGTAAAAAACAACAATTATGAAGATGGAAAGGAAGGCTATAAGGGGAGGAGGAGGTCTTCAATTGGGCACAGGGTCTTATGTTTCCCTGTGCTCAAATATTAAATAAAAACTGTGCAAATGCCACCTCTGTAAAACTAAAAAAATTGTGATCAAAATGTCCCATGTACTCCAAAATGGTACCACTACGAATGTCAACTCTTCATGGAAAAAAAATTGTTATCACAAAAGTACTGTTGTTAACAAAAATTACAACAGAGAATTGGTAAAAACAACAATTATGGAGATGGAAAGGAAGGCTATAAGGGGAGGAGGAGGCCTTCAATTGGGCACAGGGTCTTATGTTTCCCTGTGCTCAAATATTAAATAAAAACTGTGCAAATGCCACCTCTGTAAAACTAAAATAAAAAGTGATCAAAATGTCCCATGTACTCCAAAATGGTACCACTACGAATGTCAACTCTTCATGGAAAAAAAATTGTCATCACAAAAGTACTGCTATTAGCCAAAAATTACAACAGAGAATTGGTAAAAATAACAATTATGGAGATGGAAAGGAAGGCTATAAGGGGAGGAGGAGGCCTTCAATTGGGCACAGGGTCTTATGTTTCCCTGTGCTCAAATATTAAATAAAAACTATGCAAATGCCACCTCTGTAAAACTTAAATGAAAAGTGATCAAAATGTCCCATGTACTCCAAAATTGTACCACTACGAATGTCAACTCTTCATGGAAAACAAATTGTCATCACAAAAGTACTGCTATTAGCAAAAATTACAAAAGAGAATTGGTAAAAACAACAATTATGGAGATGGAAAGGAAGGCTATAAGGGGAGAAGGAGGTCTTCAATTGGGCACAGGGTCTTATGTTTCCCTGTGCTCAAATATTAAATAAAAACTGTGCAAATGCCGCCTCTGTAAAACTAAAAAAATAGTGATCAAAATGTCCCATGTACTCCAAAATGGTACCACTACGAATGTCAACTCTTCATGGAAAAAAAATTGTCATCACAAAAGTACTGCTATTAGCAAAAATTACAACAGAGAATTGGTAAAGGCAGCCATCATGGAGATGGAAAGGAAGGCTATAAGGGGAGGAGGAGGTCTTCAATTGGGCACAGGGTCTTATGTTTCCCTGTGCTCAAATATTAAATAAAAACTGTGCAAATGCCACCTCTGAAAAACTAAAATAAAAAGTGATCAAAATGTCCCATGTACTCCAAAATGGTACCACTACGAATGTCAACTCTTCATGGAAAAAAATTTGTCATCACAAAAGTACTGCTATTAGCAAAAATTACAACAGAGAATTGGTAAAGACAGCCATCATGGAGATGGAAAGGAAGGCTATAAGGGGAGGAGGAGGCCTTCAATTGGGCACAGGGTCTTATGTTTCCCTGTGCTCAAATATTAAATAAAAACTATGCAAATGCCACCTCTGTAAAACTTAAATAAAAAGTGATCAAAATGTCCCATGTACTCCAAAATTGTACCACTACGAATGTCAACTCTTCATGGAAAAAAAATTGTCATCACAAAAGTACTGCTATTAGCAAAAATTACAACAGAGAATTGGTAAAGGCAGCCATCATGGAGATGGAAAGGAAGGCTATAAGGGGAGGAGGAGGTCTTCAATTGGGCACAGGGTCTTATGTTTCCCTGTGCTCAAATATTAAATAAAAACTGTGCAAATGCCACCTCTGAAAAACTAAAATAAAAAGTGATCAAAATGTCCCATGTACTCCAAAATGGTACCACTACGAATGTCAACTCTTCATGGAAAAAAATTTGTCATCACAAAAGTACTGCTATTAGCAAAAATTACAACAGAGAATTGGTAAAGACAGCCATCATGGAGATGGAAAGGAAGGCTATAAGGGGAGGAGGAGGCCTTCAATTGGGCACAGGGTCTTATGTTTCCCTGTGCTCAAATATTAAATAAAAACTATGCAAATGCCACCTCTGTAAAACTTAAATAAAAAGTGATCAAAATGTCCCATGTACTCCAAAATTGTACCACTACGAATGTCAACTCTTCATGGAAAAAAAATTGTCATCACAAAAGTACTGCTATTAGCAAAAATTACAACAGAGAATTGGTAAAGACAGCCATTATGGAGATGGAAAGGAAGGCTATAAGGGGAGGAGGAGGCCTCCATTTGGGCACAGGGTCTTATGTTTTCCTGTGCTCAAATATTAAATAAAAACTGTGCAAGTGCCGCCTCTGTTAAACTAAAATAAAAAGTGATCAAAATGTCCCATGTACTCCAAAATGGTACCACTACGAATGTCAACTCTTCATGGAAAAAAAATTGTCATCACAAAAGTACTGCTATTAGCAAAAATTACAACAGAGAATTGGTAAAAACAACAATTATGGAGATGGAAAGGAAGGCTATAAGGGGAGAAGGAGGTCTTCAGTTGGGCACAGGGTCTTATGTTTCCCTGTGCTCAAATATTAAATAAAAACTGTGCAAATGCCGCCTCTGTAAAACTAAAAAAATAGTGATCAAAATGTCCCATGTACTCCAAAATGGTACCACTACGAATGTCATCTCTTCATGGAAAAAAAATAGTCATCACAAAAGTACTGCTATTAGCAAAAATTACAACAGAGAATTGGTAAAGACAGCCATCATGGAGATGGAAAGTAAGGCTATAAGGGGAGGAGGAGGCCTTCAATTGGGCACAGGGTCTTATGTTTCCCTGTGCTCAAATATTAAAGAAAAACTGTGCAAATGCCACCTCTGTAAAACTAAAATAAAAAGTGATCAAAATGTCCCATGTACTCCAAAATGGTACCACTACGAATGTCAACTCTTCATGGAAAAAAAATTGTCATCACAAAAGTACTGCTATTAGCAAAAATTACAACAGAGAATTGGTAAAAATAACAATTATGGAGATGGAAAGGAAGGCTATAAGGGGAGGAGGAGGCCTTCAATTGGGCACAGGGTCTTATGTTTTCCTGTGCTCAAATATTAAATAAAAACTGTGCAAATGCCACCTCTGTAAAACTAAAAAAAAAAGTGATCAAAATGTTCCATGTACTCCAAAATGGTACCACTACGAATGTCAACTCTTCATGGAAAAAAAAATGTTATCACAAAAGTACTGTTATTAGCAAAAATTACAACAGAGAATTGGTAAAAACAACAATTATGGAGATGGAAAGGAAGGCTATAAGGGGAGGAGGAGGCCTTCAATTGGGCACAGGGTCTTATGTTTCCCTGTGCTCAAATATTAAATAAAAACTGTGCAAATGCCACCTCTGTAAAACTTAAATAAAAAGTGATCAAAATGTCCCATGTAGTCCAAAATGGTACCACTACGAATGTCAACTCTTCATGGAAAAAAAATTGTCATCACAAAAGTACTGCTATTAGCAAAAATTACAACAGAGAATTGGTAAAAATAACAATTATGGAGATGGAAAGGAAGGCTATAAGGGGAGGAGGAGGCCTTCAATTGGGCACAGGGTCTTATGTTTCCCTGTGCTCAAATATTAAATAAAAACTATGCAAATGCCACCTCTGTAAAACTTAAATGAAAAGTGATCAAAATGTCCCATGTACTCCAAAATTGTACCACTACGAATGTCAACTCTTCATGGAAAACAAATTGTCATCACAAAAGTACTGCTATTAGCAAAAATTACAAAAGAGAATTGGTAAAAACAACAATTATGGAGATGGAAAGGAAGGCTATAAGGGGAGAAGGAGGTCTTCAATTGGGCACAGGGTCTTATGTTTCCCTGTGCTCAAATATTAAATAAAAACTGTGCAAATGCCGCCTCTGTAAAACTAAAAAAATAGTGATCAAAATGTCCCATGTACTCCAAAATGGTACCACTACGAATGTCAACTCTTCATGGAAAAAAAATTGTCATCACAAAAGTACTGCTATTAGCAAAAATTACAACAGAGAATTGGTAAAGGCAGCCATCATGGAGATGGAAAGGAAGGCTATAAGGGGAGGAGGAGGCCTTCAATTGGGCACAGGGTCTTATGTTTCCCTGTGCTCAAATATTAAATAATAACTGTGCAAATGCCACCTCTGAAAAACTAAAATAAAAAGTGATCAAAATGTCCCATGTACTCCAAAATGGTACCACTACGAATGTCAACTCTTCATGGAAAAAAATTTGTCATCACAAAAGTACTGCTATTAGCAAAAATTACAACAGAGAATTGGTAAAAATAACAATTATGGAGATGGAAAGGAAGGCTATAAGGGGAGGAGGAGGCCTTCAATTGGGCACAGGGTCTTATGTTTCCCTGTGCTCAAATATTAAATAAAAACTATGCAAATGCCACCTCTATAAAACTTAAATAAAAAGTGATCAAAATGTCCCATGTACTCCAAAATTGTACCACTACGAATGTCAACTCTTCATGGAAAAAAAATTGTCATCACAAAAGTACTGCTATTAGCAAAAATTACAACAGAGAATTGGTAAAGACAGCCATTATGGAGATGGAAAGGAAGGCTATAAGGGGAGGAGGAGGCCTCCATTTGGGCACAGGGTCTTATGTTTTCCTGTGCTCAAATATTAAATAAAAACTGTGCAAATGCCGCCTCTGTTAAACTAAAATAAAAAGTGATCAAAATGTCTCATGTACTCCAAAATGGTACCACTACGAATGTCAACTCTTCATGGAAAAAAATGTTCATCACAAAAGTACAGCTATTAGCAAAAATTACAACAGAAAATTGGTAAAGACAGCCATTATGGAGATGGAAAGGAAGGCTATAAGGGGAGGAGGAGGCCTCCATTTGGGCACAGGGTCTTATGTTTTCCTGTGCTCAAATATTAAATAAAAACTGTGCAAGTGCCGCCTCTGTTAAACTAAAATAAAAAGTGATCAAAATGTCCCATGTACTCCAAAATGGTACCACTACGAATGTCAACTCTTCATGGAAAAAAAATTGTCATCACAAAAGTACTGCTATTAGCAAAAATTACAACAGAGAATTGGTAAAGACAGCCATCATGGAGATGGAAAGGAAGGCTATAAGGGGAGGAGGAGGCCTTCAATTGGGCACAGGGTCTTATGTTTCCCTGTGCTCAAATATTAAATAAAAACTATGCAAATGCCACCTCTGTAAAACTTAAATGAAAAGTGATCAAAATGTCCCATGTACTCCAAAATTGTACCACTACGAATGTCAACTCTTCATGGAAAAAAAACTTGTCATCACAAAAGTACTGCTATTAGCAAAAATTACAACAGAGAATTGGTAAAAACAACAATTATGGAGATGGAAAGGAAGGCTATAAGGGGAGAAGGAGGTCTTCAATTGGGCACAGGGTCTTATGTTTCCCTGTGCTCAAATATTAAATAAAAACTGTGCAAATGCCACCTCTGTAAAACTAAAAAAATTGTGATCAAAATGTCCCATGTACTCCAAAATGGTACCACTACGAATGTCAACCCTTCATGGAAAAAAAATTGTCATCACAAAAGTACTGCTATTAGCAAAAATTACAACAGAGAATTGGTAAAGACAGCCATTATGGAGATGGAAAGGAACGCTATAAGGGGAGGAGGAGGCCTCCATTTGGGCACAGGGTCTTATGTTTTCCTGTGCTCAAATATTAAATAAAAACTGTGCAAATGCCGCCTCTGTTAAACTAAAATAAAAAGTGATCAAAATGTCCCATGTACTCCAAAATGGTACCACTACGAATGTCAACTCTTCATGGAAAAAAAATTGTCATCACAAAAGTACTGCTATAAGCAAAAATTACAACAGAGAATTGGTAAAAACAACAATTATGGAGATGGAAAGGAAGGCTATAAGGGGAGGAGGAGGCCTTCAATTGGGCACAGGGTCTTATGTTTAACTGTGCTCAAATATTAAATAAAAACTGTGCAAATGCCACCTCTCTAAAACTAAAATAAAAAGTGATCAAAATGTCCCATGTACTCCAAAATGGTACCACTATGAATGTCAACTCTTCATGGAAAAAAAATTGTCATCACAAAAGTACTGCTATTAGCAAAAATTACAACAGAGATTTGGTAAAAATAACAATTATGGAGATGGAAAGGAAGGCTATAAGGGGAGGAGGAGGCCTTCAATTGGGCACAGGGTCTTATGTTTCCCTGTGCTCAAATATTAAATAAAAACTATGCAAATGCCACCTCTGTAAAACTTAAATGAAAAGTGATCAAAATGTCCCACGTACTCCAAAATTGTACCACTACGAATGTCAACTCTTCATGGAAAAAAAATTGTCATCACAAAAGTACTGCTATTAGCATAAATTACAACAGAGAAATGGTAAAAACAACAATTATATAGATGGAAAGGAAGGCTATAAGGGGAGGAGATGGCCTTCAATTGGGCACAGGGTCTTATGTTTTCCTGTGCTCAAATATTAAATGAAAACTGTGCAAATGCCACCTCTGTAAAACTAAAAAAAAAGTGATCAAAATGTTCCATGTACTCCAAAATGGTACCACTACGAATGTCAACTCTTCATGGAAAAAAAATTGTCATCACAAAAGTACTGCTATTAGCAAAAATTACAAAAGAGAATTGGTAAAAACAACAATTATGGAGATGGAAAGGAAGGCTATAAGGAGAGGAGGAGGCCTTCAATTGGGCACAGGGTCTTATGTTTTCCTGTGCTCAAATATTAAATAAAAACTATGCAAATGCCACCTCTGTAAAACTTAAATGAAAAGTGATCAAAATGTCCCATGTACTCCAAAATTGTACCACTACGAATGTCAACTCTTCATGGAAAAAAAATTGTCATCACAAAAGTACTGCTATTAGCAAAAATTACAACAGAGAATTGGTAAAAACAACAATTATGAAGATGGAAAGGAAGGCTATAAGGGGAGGAGGAGGTCTTCCATTGGGCACAGGGTCTTATGTTTCCCTGTGCTCAAATATTAAATAAAAACTGTGCAAATGCCACCTCTGTAAAACTAAAAAAATAGTGATCAAAATGTCCCATGTACTCCAAAATGGTACCACTACGAATGTCAACCCTTCATGGAAAAAAAATTGTCATCACAAAAGTACTGCTATTAGCAAAAATTACAACAGAGAATTGGTAAAGACAGCCATCATGGAGATGGAAAGGAAGGCTATAAGGGGAGGAGGAGGCCTCCATTTGGGCACAGGGTCTTATGTTTTCCTGTGCTCAAATATTAAATAAAAACTGTGCAAATGCCGCCTCTGTTAAACTAAAATAAAAAGTGATCAAAATGTCCCATGTACTCCAAAATGGTACCACTACGAATGTCAACTCTTCATGGAAAAAAAACTTGTTATCACAAAAGTACTGTTATTAGCAAAAATTACAACAGAGAATTGGTAAAAACAACAATTATGGAGATGGAAAGGAAGGCTATAAGGGGAGAAGGAGGTCTTCAATTGGGCACAGGGTCTTATGTTTCCCTGTGCTCAAATATTAAATAAAAACTGTGCAAATGCCGCCTCTGTAAAACTAAAAAAATAGTGATCAAAATGTCCCATGTACTCCAAAATGGTACCACTACGAATGTCAACTCTTCATGGAAAAAAAATTGTCATCACAAAAGTACTGCTATTAGCAAAAATTACAACAGAGAATTGGTAAAGACAGCCATCATGGAGATGGAAAGGAAGGCTATAAGGGGAGGAGGAGGCCTTCAATTGGGCACAGGGTCTTATGTTTCCCTGTGCTCAAATATTAAATAAAAACTATGCAAATGCCACCTCTGTAAAACTTAAATGAAAAGTGATCAAAATGTCCCATGTACTCCAAAATTGTACCACTACGAATGTCAACTCTTCATGGAAAAAAAATTGTCATCACAAAAGTACTGCTATTAGCAAAAATTACAACAGAGAATTGGTAAAAAACAACAATTATGGAGATGGAAAGGAAGGCTATAAGGGGAGGAGGAGGTCTTCAATTGGGCACAGGGTCTTATGTTTCCCTGTGCTCAAATATTAAATAAAAACTGTGCAAATGCCACCTCTGTAAAACTAAAAAAATTGTGATCAAAATGTCCCATGTACTCCAAAATGGTACCACTACGAATGTCAACTCTTCATGGAAAATTTTTTTTTATCACAAAAGTACTGTTATTAGCAAAAATTACAACAGAGAATTGGTAAAAACAACAATTATGGAGATGGAAAGGAAGGCTATAAGGGGAGGAGGAGGCCTTCAATTGGGCACAGCGTCTTATGTTTCCCTGTGCTCAAATATTAAATAAAAACTGTGCAAATGCCACCTCTGTAAAACTAAAATAAAAAGTGATCAAAATGTCCCATGTACTCCAAAATGGTACCACTACGAATGTCAACTCTTCATGGAAAAAAAATTGTCATCACAAAAGTACTGCTATTAGCCAAAAATTACAACAGAGAATTGATAAAAATAACAACTATGGAGATGGAAAGGAAGGCTATAAGGGGAGGAGGAGGCCTTCAATTGGGCAGAGGGTCTTATGTTTCCCTGTGCTCAAATATTAAATAAAAACTATGCAAATGCCACCTCTGTAAAACTTAAATGAAAAGTGATCAAAATGTCCCATGTACTCCAAAATTGTACCACTACGAATGTCAACTCTTCATGGAAAACAAATTGTCATCACAAAAGTACTGCTATTAGCAAAAATTACAAAAGAGAATTGGTAAAAACAACAATTATGGAGATGGAAAGGAAGGCTATAAGGGGAGAAGGAGGTCTTCAATTGGGCACAGGGTCTTATGTTTCCCTGTGCTCAAATATTAAATAAAAACTGTGCAAATGCCGCCTCTGTAAAACTAAAAAAATAGTGATCAAAATGTCCCATGTACTCCAAAATGGTACCACTACGAATGTCAACTCTTCATGGAAAAAAAATTGTCATCACAAAAGTACTGCTATTAGCAAAAATTACAACAGAGAATTGGTAAAGGCAGCCATCATGGAGATGGAAAGGAAGGCTATAAGGGGAGGAGGAGGCCTTCAATTGGGCACAGGGTCTTATGTTTCCCTGTGCTCAAATATTAAATAAAAACTGTGCAAATGCCACCTCTGAAAAACTAAAATAAAAAGTGATCAAAATGTCCCATGTACTCCAAAATGGTACCACTACGAATGTCAACTCTTCATGGAAAAAAATTTGTCATCACAAAAGTACTGCTATTAGCAAAAATTACAACAGAGAATTGGTAAAAATAACAATTATGGAGATGGAAAGGAAGGCTATAAGGGGAGGAGGAGGCCTTCAATTGGGCACAGGGTCTTATGTTTCCCTGTGTTCAAATATTAAATAAAAACTATGCAAATGCCACCTCTGTAAAACTTAAATAAAAAGTGATCAAAATGTCCCATGTACTCCAAAATTGTACCACTACGAATGTCAACTCTTCATGGAAAAAAAATTGTCATCACAAAAGTACTGCTATTATCAAAAATTACAACAGAGAATTGGTAAAGACAGCCATTATGGAGATGGAAAGGAAGGCTATAAGGGGGTGAGGAGGCCTCCATTTGGGCACAGGGTCTTATGTTTTCCTGTGCTCAAATATTAAATAAAAACTGTGCAAATGCCGCCTCTGTTAAACTAAAATAAAAAGTGATCAAAATGTCCCATGTACTCCAAAATGGTACCACTACGAATGTCAACTCTTCATGGAAAAAAAATTGTCATCACAAAAGTACAGCTATTAGCAAAAATTACAACAGAAAATTGGTAAAGACAGCCATTATGGAGATGGAAAGGAAGGCTATAAGGGGAGGAGGAGGCCTCCATTTGGGCACAGGGTCTTATGTTTTCCTGTGCTCAAATATTAAATAAAAACTGTGCAAGTGCCGCCTCTGTTAAACTAAAATAAAAAGTGATCAAAATGTCCCATGTACTCCAAAATGGTACCACTACGAATGTCAACTCTTCATGGAAAAAAAATTGTCATCACAAAAGTACTGCTATTAGCAAAAATTACAACAGAGAATTGGTAAAAACAACAATTATGGAGATGGAAAGGAAGGCTATAAGGGGAGAAGGAGGTCTTCAATTGGGCACAGGGTCTTATGTTTCCCTGTGCTCAAATATTAAATAAAAACTGTGCAAATGCCGCCTCTGTAAAACTAAAAAAATAGTGATCAAAATGTCCCATGTACTCCAAAATGGTACCACTACGAATGTCATATCTTCATGGAAAAAAAAATAGTCATCACAAAAGTACTGCTATTAGCAAAAATTACAACAGAGAATTGGTAAAGACAGCCACCATGGAGATGGAAAGGAAGGCTATAAGGGGAGGAGGAGGCCTTCAATTGGGCACAGGGTCTTATGTTTCCCTGTGCTCAAATATTAAATAAAAACTATGCAAATGCCACCTCTGTAAAACTTAAATGAAAAGTGATCAAAATGTCCCATGTACTCCAAAATGGTACCACTACGAATGTCAACCCTTCATGGAAAAAAAATTGTCATCACAAAAGTACTGCTATTAGCAAAAATTACAACAGAGAATTGGTAAAGACAGCCATTATGGAGATGGAAAGGAAGGCTATAAGGGGAGTAGGAGGCCTCCATTTGGGCATAGGGTTTTATGTTTTCCTGTGCTCAAATATTAAATAAAAACTGTGCAAATGCCGCCTCTGTTAAACTAAAATAAAAAGTGATCAAAATGTCCCATGTACTCCAAAATGGTACCACTACGAATGTCAACTCTTCATGGAAAAAAATGGCATCACACAAGTACTGCTATTAGCAAAAATTACGACAGAGAATTGGTAAAAACAACAATTATGGAGATGGAAAGGAAGGCTATAAGGGGAGGAGGAGGTCTTCAATTGGGCACAGGGTCTTATGTTTCCCTGTGCTCAAATATTAAATAAAAACTGTGCAAATGCCACCTCTGTAAAACTAAAAAAATAGTGATCAAAATGTCCCGTGTACTCCAAAATGGTACCACTACGAATGTCAACCTTTCATGGAAAAAAAATTGTCATCACAAAAGTACTGCTATTAGCAAAAATTACAACAGAGAATTGGTAAAGACAGCCATTATGGAGATGGAAAGGAAGGCTATAAGGGGAGGAGGAGGCCTCCATTTGGGCACAGGGTCTTATGTTTTCCTGTGCTCAAATATTAAATAAAAACTGTGCAAATGCTGCCTCTGTTAAACTAAAATAAAAAGTGATCAAAATGTCCCATGTACTCCAAAATGGTACCACTACGAATGTCAACTCTTCATGGAAAAAAAATTGTTATCACAAAAGTACTGTTATTAGCAAAAATTACAACAGAGAATTGGTAAAGACAGCCATTATGGAGATGGAAAGAAAGGCTATAAGGGGAGGAGAAGGCCTCCATTTGGGCACAGGGTCTTATGTTTTCCTGTGCTCAAATATTAAATAAAAACTGTGCAAGTGCCGGTTCTGTTAAACTAAAATAAAAAGTGATCAAAATGTCCCATGTACTCCAAAATGGTACCACTACGAATGTCAACTCTTCATGGAAAAAAAAATGTCATCACAAAAGTACTGCTATTAGCAAAAATTACAACAGAGAATTGGTAAAAACAACAATTATGGAGATGGAAAGGAAGGCTATAAGGGGAGAAGGAGGTCTTCAATTTAGCACAGGGTCTTATGTTTCCCTGTGCTCAAATATTAAATAAAAACTGTGCAAATGCCACCTCTGTAAAACTAAAAAAAATTAGTGATCAAAATGTCCCATGTACTCCAAAATGGTACCACTACGAATGTCAATTCTTCATGGAAAAGAAATTGTTATCACAAAAGTACTGCTATTAGCAAAAATTACAACAGAGAATTGGTAAAAACAACAATTATGGAGATGGAAAGGAAGGCTATAAGGGGAGAAGGAGGTCTTCAATTGGGCACAGGGTCTTATGTTTCCCTGTGCTCAAATATTAAATAAAAACTGTGCAAATGCCGCCTCTGTAAAACTAAAAAAATAGTGATCAAAATGTCCAATGTACTCCAAAATGGTACCACTACGAATGTCATATCTTCATGGAAAAAAAATAGTCATCACAAAAGTACTGCTATTAGCAAAAATTACAACAGAGAATTGGTAAAGACAGCCACCATGGAGATGGAAAGGAAGGCTATAAGGGGAGGAGGAGGCCTTCAATTGGGCACAGGGTCTTATGTTTCCCTGTGCTCAAATATTAAATAAAAACTATGCAAATGCCACCTCTGTAAAACTTAAATGAAAAGTGATCAAAATGTCCCATGTACTCCAAAATGGTACCACTACGAATGTCAACCCTTCATGGAAAAAAAATTGTCATCACAAAAGTACTGCTATTAGCAAAAATTACAACAGAGAATTGGTAAAGACAGCCATTATGGAGATGGAAAGGAAGGCTATAAGGGGAGTAGGAGGCCTCCATTTGGGCATAGGGTCTTATGTTTTCCTGTGCTCAAATATTAAATAAAAACTGTGCAAATGCCGCCTCTGTTAAACTAAAATAAAAAGTGATCAAAATGTCCCATGTACTCCAAAATGGTACCACTACGAATGTCAACTCTTCATGGAAAAAAATGGCATCACACAAGTACTGCTATTAGCAAAAATTACGACAGAGAATTGGTAAAAACAACAATTATGGAGATGGAAAGGAAGGCTATAAGGGGAGGAGGAGGTCTTCAATTGGGCACAGGGTCTTATGTTTCCCTGTGCTCAAATATTAAATAAAAACTGTGCAAATGCCACCTCTGTAAAACTAAAAAAATAGTGATCAAAATGTCCCGTGTACTCCAAAATGGTACCACTACGAATGTCAACCTTTCATGGAAAAAAAATTGTCATCACAAAAGTACTGTTATTAGCAAAAATTACAACAGAGAATTGGTAAAGACAGCCATTATGGAGATGGAAAGAAAGGCTATAAGGGGAGGAGAAGGCCTCCATTTGGGCACAGGGTCTTATGTTTTCCTGTGCTCAAATATTAAATAAAAACTGTGCAAGTGCCGGTTCTGTTAAACTAAAATAAAAAGTGATCAAAATGTCCCATGTACTCCAAAATGGTACCACTACGAATGTCAACTCTTCATGGAAAAAAAAATGTCATCACAAAAGTACTGCTATTAGCAAAAATTACAACAGAGAATTGGTAAAAACAACAATTATGGAGATGGAAAGGAAGGCTATAAGGGGAGAAGGAGGTCTTCAATTGAGCACAGGGTCTTATGTTTCCCTGTGCTCAAATATTAAATAAAAACTGTGCAAATGCCACCTCTGTAAAACTAAAAAAAATTAGTGATCAAAATGTCCCATGTACTCCAAAATGGTACCACTACGAATGTCAATTCTTCATGGAAAAGAAATTGTTATCACAAAAGTACTGTTATTAGCAAAAATTACAACAGAGAATTGGTAAAAACAACAATTATGGAGATGGAAAGGAAGGCTATAAGGGGAGGAGGAGGCCTTCAATTGGGCACAGGGTCTTATGTTTGCCTGTGCTCAAATATTAAATAAAAACTGTGCAAATGCCGCCTCTGTAAAACTAAAATAAAAATTGATCAAAATGAGCCATTTACTCCAAAATGGTACCACTACGAACGTCAACTCTTCATGGAAAAAATAATTGTCATCACACAAGTACTGCTATTAGCAAGAATTAAAACAGAGAATTGGTAAAAACAACAATTGTGGAGATGGAAAGGAAGGCTATAAGGGGAGGAGGAGGCCTCCATTTGGGCACAGGGTCTTATGTTTTCTTGTGCTCAAATATTAAATAAAAACTGTGCAAACTGCTATTAGCAAAAATTACAACAGAGAATTGGTAAGAACAACAATTATGGAGATGGAAAGGAAGGCTATAAGGGGAGGAGGAGGCCTTCAATTGGGCACAGGGTCTTATGTTTCCCTGTGCTCAAATATTAAATAAAAACTGTGCAAATGCCGCCTCTGTTAAACTAAAATAAAAAGTGATCAAAATGTCCTATGTACTCCAAAATGGTACCACTACGAATGTCAACTTTTCATGGAAAAAAAAATGGCAACACAAATACTGCTATTAGTAAGAATTACAACAGACAATTGGTAAAGACAGAAATTATGGAGATGGAAAGGAAGGCTATAAGGGGAGGAGGAGGCCTCCATTTGGGCACAGTCCCAAAATATAAAAAAAAAACCTAGCCATTGTCGCCTCTGTAAAACTAAAATAAAAAGTGATCAAAATGTCCCATGTACTTCAAAATGGTACCACTAAGAATGCCAACTCTTTATGGAACAAATTTGCCATCAAACAACATTGTTGGTATTAAAATTAAAAAATACAGCTCTCAAAAAGTAGCGATGCACCAACAATTTTTATTAATCAAAAATAGTTTTTATAGTGTAAAAGTAATAAACCATCCAATAAAGTACATGAATGAGGTATCACCATAATTGTACCGACCTGCAGAACAAAATTATCATGTTATTGATAATGCACGGTGAACAACGTAAAAAGTAATAATAATAATCTTGCCAAAATTACTGATTTTGGCAAATACTCCTCACTAAAAAGTCATAAAATGTGATCAATATGTCAGATGTACCCAAAAATAGTACTATTAAAAACCGCTACCTATCCTGCAAAAAATAAGACCCCACACAGTTACAATATACTGCTATTTGCAAGAATTACAGCAGAGAATTGGCAAAGACACCAATTATAGAGATGGAAAGGAAGGCTATAAGGGGAGGAGGAGGCCTCCATTTGGGCACAGGGTCTTATGTTTTCCTGTGCTCAAATATTAAATAAAAACTGTGCAAATGCCACCTCTGTTAAACTAAAATAAAAAGTGATCAAAATGTCCCATGTACTCCAAAATGGTATCACTACGAATGTCAACTCTTCATGGGAAAAAAATTGTCATCACAAAAGTACTGCTATTAGCAAAAATTACAACAGAGAATTGGTAAAAACAACAATTATGGAGATGGAAAGGAAGGCTATAAGGGGAGGAGGAGGCCTTCAATTGGGCACAGGGTCTTATGTTTCCCTGTGCTCAAATATTAAATAAAAACTGTGCAAATGCCACCTCTGTAAAACTAAAATAAAAAGTGATCAAAATGTCCCATGTACTCCAAAATGGTACCACTACGAATGTCAACTCTTCATGGAAAAAAAATTGTCATCACAAAAGTACTGCTATTAGCAAAAATTACAACAGAGAATTGGTAAAAATAACAATTATGGAGATGGAAAGGAAGGCTATAAGGGGAGGAGGAGGCCTTCAATTGGGCACAGGGTCTTAGGTTTCCCTGTGCTCAAATATTAAATAAAAACTATGCAAATGCCACCTCTGTAAAACTTAAATAAAAAGTGATCAAAATGTCCCATGTACTCCAAAATTGTACCACTACGAATGTCAACTCTTCATGGAAAAAAAATTGTCATCATAAAAGTACTGCTATTAGCAAAAATTACAACAGAGAATTGGTAAAGACAGCCATTATGGAGATGGAAAGGAAGGCTATAAGGGGAGGAGGAGGCCTCCATTTGGGCACAGGGTCTTATGTTTTCCTGTGCTCAAATATTAAATAGAAACTGTGCAAATGCCGCCTCTGTTAAACTAAAATAAAAAGTGATCAAAATGTCCCATGTACTCCAAAATGGTACCACTACGAATGTCAACTCTTCATGGAAAAAAAAATGGCATCACACAAGTATTGCTATTAGCAAGAATTACCGCAGAGAATTGGTAAAGACAGCAAATATGGAGATGGAAAGGAAGGCTATAAGGGCAGGAGGAGGCCTCCATTTGGGCACAGGGTCTTATGTTTCCCTGTGCTCAAAAATTAAATAAAAATTGTGCAAATGCCGCCTCTGTTAAACTAAAATAGAAAGTGATCAAAATGTCCCATGTACTCCAAAATGGTACCACTACGAAAGTCAACTCTTCATGGAAAAAAAAAATGGCATCACACAAGTACTGCTATTAGCAAGAATTACAACAGAGAATTGGTAAAAACAACAATTATGGAGATGGAAAGGAAGGCTATAAGGGGAGGAGGAGGCCTTCAATTGGGCACAGGGTCTTATGTTTCCCTGTGCTCAAATATTAAATAAAAACTGTGCAAATGCCGCCTCTGTTAAACTAAAATAAAAAGTGATCAAAATGTCCTATGTACTCCAAAATGGTACCACTACGAATGTCAACTTTTCATGGAAAAAAAAATGGCAACACAAATACTGCTATTAGTAAGAATTACAACAGACAATTGGTAAAGACAGAAATTATGGAGATGGAAAGGAAGGCTATAAGGGGAGGAGGAGGCCTCCATTTGGGCACAGTCCCAAAATATAAAAAAAAAACCTAGCCATTGTCGCCTCTGTAAAACTAAAATAAAAAGTGATCAAAATGTCCCATGTACTTCAAAATGGTACCACTAAGAATGCCAACTCTTTATGGAACAAATTTGCCATCAAACAACATTGTTGGTATTAAAATTAAAAAATACAGCTCTCAAAAAGTAGCGATGCACCAACAATTTTTATTAATCAAAAATAGTTTTTATAGTGTAAAAGTAATAAACCATCCAATAAAGTACATGAATGAGGTATCACCATGATTGTACCGACCTGCAGAACAAAATTATCATGTTATTGATAATGCACGGTGAACAACGTAAAAAGTAATAATAATAATCTTGCCAAAATTACTGATTTTGGCAAATACTCCTCACTAAAAAGTCATAAAATGTGATCAATATGTCAGATGTACCCAAAAATAGTACTATTAAAAACCGCTACCTATCCTGCAAAAAATAAGACCCCACACAGTTACAATATACTGCTATTTGCAAGAATTACAGCAGAGAATTGGCAAAGACACCAATTATAGAGATGGAAAGGAAGGTTATAAGGGGAGGAGGAGGCATCCATTTGGGCACAGGGTCTTATGTTTCCCTGTGCTCAAATATTAAATATAAACTGTGCAAATGCCACCTCTGTAAAACTAAAATAAAAAGTGATCAAAATGTCCCATGTACTCCAAAATTGTACCACTACGAATGTCAACTCTTCATGGAAAAAAAATTGTCATCAAAAAAGTACTGCTATTAGCAAAAATTACAACAGAGAATTGGTAAAGACAGCCATTATGGAGATGGAAAGGAAGGCTATAAGGGGAGGAGGAGGCCTCCATTTGGGCACAGGGTCTTATGTTTTCCTGTGCTCAAATATTAAATAAAAACTGTGCAAATGCCACCTCTGTTAAACTAAAATAAAAAGTGATCAAAATGTCCCATGTACTCCAAAATGGTATCACTACGAATGTCAACTCTTCATGGGAAAAAAATTGTCATCACAAAAGTACTGCTATTAGCAAAAATTACAACAGAGAATTGGTAAAAACAACAATTATGGAGATGGAAAGGAAGGCTATAAGGGGAGGAGGAGGCCTTCAATTGGGCACAGGGTCTTATGTTTCCCTGTGCTCAAATATTAAATAAAAACTGTGCAAATGCCACCTCTGTAAAACTAAAATAAAAAGTGATCAAAATGTCCCATGTACTCCAAAATGGTACCACTACGAATGTCAACTCTTCATGGAAAAAAAATTGTCATCACAAAAGTACTGCTATTAGCAAAAATTACAACAGAGAATTGGTAAAAATAACAATTATGGAGATGGAAAGGAAGGCTATAAGGGGAGGAGGAGGCCTTCAATTGGGCACAGGGTCTTATGTTTCCCTGTGCTCAAATATTAAATAAAAACTATGCAAATGCCACCTCTGTAAAACTTAAATAAAAAGTGATCAAAATGTCCCATGTACTCCAAAATTGTACCACTACGAATGTCAACTCTTCATGGAAAAAAAATTGTCATCATAAAAGTACTGCTATTAGCAAAAATTACAACAGAGAATTGGTAAAGACAGCCATTATGGAGATGGAAAGGAAGGCTATAAGGGGAGGAGGAGGCCTCCATTTGGGCACAGGGTCTTATGTTTTCCTGTGCTCAAATATTAAATAGAAACTGTGCAAATGCCGCCTCTGTTAAACTAAAATAAAAAGTGATCAAAATGTCCCATGTACTCCAAAATGGTACCACTACGAATGTCAACTCTTCATGGAAAAAAAAATGGCATCACACAAGTATTGCTATTAGCAAGAATTACCGCAGAGAATTGGTAAAGACAGCAAATATGGAGATGGAAAGGAAGGCTATAAGGGCAGGAGGAGGCCTCCATTTGGGCACAGGGTCTTATGTTTCCCTGTGCTCAAAAATTAAATAAAAATTGTGCAAATGCCGCCTCTGTTAAACTAAAATAGAAAGTGATCAAAATGTCCCATGTACTCCAAAATGGTACCACTACGAAAGTCAACTCTTCATGGAAAAAAGAAATGGCATCACACAAGTACTGCTATTAGCAAGAATTACAACAGAGAATTGGTAAAAACAACAATTATGGAGATGGAAAGGAAGGCTATAAGGGGAGGAGGAGGCCTTCAATTGGGCACAGGGTCTTATGTTTCCCTGTGCTCAAATATTAAATAAAAACTGTGCAAATGCCACCTCTGTAAAACTAAAATAAAAAGTGATCAAAATGTCCAATTTACTCCAAAATGGTACCACTACGAATGTCAACTCTTCATGGAAAAAAAATTGTCATCACAAAAGTACTGCTATTAGCAAAAATTACAACAGAGAATTGGTAAAGACAGCCATTATGGAGATGGAAAGGAAGGCTATAAGGGGAGGAGGAGGCCTCCATTTGGGCACAGGGTCTTTTGTTTTCCTGTGCTCAAATATTAAATAAAAACTGTGCAAATGCCGCCTCTGTTAAACTAAAATAAAAAGTGATCAAAATGTCCCATGTATTTCAAAATCGTACCACTAAGAATACGAACTCTTCATGGAACAAATTTGCCATCAAACAACATTGTTGGTATTAAAATAAAAAAATACAGCTCTCAAAAAGTAGCGAGGCACAAACTATTTTTTTAATCAAAAATAGTTTTTATAGTGTAAAAGTAATAAACCATCCAATATATTACATGAAGGAGGTATCACCATAATTGTGCCAACCTGCAGAACAAAATTATCATGTTATTGATAATGCATGGTGAACAACGTAAAAAGTAATAATGATAATCTTGCCAAAATTACTGATTTTGGCAAATACTCCTCACTAAAAAGTCATAAAATGTGATCAAAATTTCAGATATACCCAAAAATAGTACTTTTCAAAACCGCTACCTATCCTGCAAAAAAATAAGACGCCACACAGTTTCAATATACTGCTATTAGCAAGAATTACAGCAGAGAATTGGCAAAGACACCAATTATGGAGATGGAAAGGAAGGTTATAAGGGGAGGAGGAGGCCTCCATTTTGGCACAGGGTCTTATGTTTGCCTGTGCTCAACTATTAAATAAAAACTGTGCAAATGCCGCCTCTGTAAAACTAAAATAAAAATTGATCAAAATGAGCCATTTACTCCAAAATGGTACCATTACGAACGTCAACTCTTCATGGAAAAAATAATTGTCATCACACAAGTACTGCTATTAGCAAGAATTAAAACAGAGAATTGGTAAAAACAACAATTGTGGAGATGGAAAGGAAGGCTATAAGGGGAGGAGGAGGCCTCCATTTGGGCACAGGGTCTTATGTTTTCTTGTGCTCAAATATTAAATAAAAACTGTGCAAATGCCGCCTCTGTTAAACTAAAATAAAAAGTGATCAAAATGTGTTCTGTACTCCAAAATGGTACCACTATGAATGTTAACTCTTCATAGAAAAAAAAAATGGCATCACACAAATACTGCTATTAGCAAGAATTACAACAGACAATTGGTAAAGACAGAAATTATGGAGATGGAAAGGAAGGCTATAAGTGGAGGAGGAGGCCTCCATTTGAGCACAGTCCCAAAATATTAAATAAAAACCTAGCCATTGTCGCCTCTGTAAAACTAAAATAAAAAGTGATCAAAATGTCCCATGTACTCCAAAATGGTACCACTAAGAATGCCAACTCTTCATGGAACAAATTTGCCATCAAAAAACATTGTTGGTATTAAAATAAAAAAAAATACAGCTCTCAAAAAGTAGCGATGCACCAACAATTTTTATTAATCAAAAAAAGTTTTTATAGTGTAAAAGTAATAAACCATCCAATAAAGTACATGAATGAGGTATCACCATAATTGTGCCGACCTGCAGAACGAAATTATCATGTTATTGATAATGCACGGTGAACAACGTAAAAAGTAATAATAATAATCTTGCCAAAATTACTGATTTTGGCAAATACTCCTCACTAAAAAGTCATAAAATGTGATCAAAATGTCAGATATACCAAAAAATAGTACTTTTCAAAACCGCTACCTATCCTGCAAAAAATAAGATCCCACACAGTTTCAATATACTGCTATTTGCAAGAATTACAGCAGAGAATTGGCAAAGACACCAATAATGTAGATGAAAATTAAGGTTATAAGGGGAGGAGGAGGCCTCCATTTGGGCACAGGGTCTTATGTTTCCCTGTGCTCAAATATTAAATAAAAACTATGCAAATGCCACCTCTGTAAAACTTAAATAAAAAGTGATCAAAATGTCCCATGTACTCCAAAATTGTACCACTACGAATGTCAACTCTTCATGGAAAAAAAATTGTCATCACAAAAGTACTGCTATTAGCAAAAATTACAACAGAGAATTGGTAAAGACAGCCATTATGGAGATGGAAAGGAAGGCTATAAGGGGAGGAGGAGGCCTCCATTTGGGCACAGGGTCCTATGTTTTCCTGTGCTCAAATATTAAATAAAAACTGTGCAAATGCCGCCTCTCTTAAACTAAAATAAAAAGTGATCAAACTGTCCCATGTACTCCAAAATGGTACCACTACGAATGTCAACTCTTCATGGAAAAAAAATTGTCATCACAAAAGTACTGCTATTAGCAAAAATTACAACAGAGAATTGGTAAAAACAACAATTATGTAGATGGAAAGGAAGGCTATAAGGGGAGGAGGAGGCCTTCAATTGTGCACAGGGTCTTATGTTTCCCTGTGCTCAAATATTAAATAAAAACTATGCAAATGCCACCTTTGTAAAACTAAAAAAAAGTGATCAAAATGTCCCATGTACTCCAAAATGGTACCACTACGAATGTCAACCCTTCATGGAAAAAAAATTGTTATCACAAAAGTACTGCTATTAGCAAAAATTACAACAGAGAATTGGTAAACACAGCCATTATGAAGATGGAAAGGAAGGCAATAAGGGGAGGAGGAGGCCTCCATTTGGGCACAGGGTCTTATGTTTTCCTGTGCTCAAATATTAAATGAAAACTGTGCAAATGCCGCCTCTGTTAAACTAAAATAAAAAGTGATCAAAATGTCCCATGTACTCCAAAATGGTACCACTACGAATGTCAACTCTTCATGGAAAAAAAATTGTTATCACAAAAGTACTGTTATTAGCAAAAATTACAACAGAGAATTGGTAAAAACAACAATTATGGAGATGGAAAGGAAGGCTATAAGGGGAGGAGGAGGCCTTCAATTGGGCACAGGGTCTTATGTTTCCCTGTGCTCAAATATTAAATAAAAACTGTGCAAATGCCACCTCTGTAAAACTAAAATAAAAAGTGATCAAAATGTCCCATGTACTCCAAAATGGTACCACTACGAATGTCAACTCTTCATGGAAAAAAAAATGTCATCACAAAAGTACTGCTATTAGCAAAAATTACAACAGAGAATTGGTAAGAACAACAATTATGGAGATGGAAAGGAAGGCTATAAGGGGAGGAGGAGGCCTTCAATTGGGCACAGGGTATTATGTTTCCCTGTGCTCAAATATTAAATAAAAACTATGCAAATGCCACCTTTGTAAAATCAAAAAAAGTGATCAAAATGTCCCATGTACTCCAAAATGGTACCACTACGAATGTCAACCCTTCATGGAAAAAAAATTGTCATCACAAAAGTACTGCTATTAGCAAAAATTACAACAGAGAATTGGTAAAGACAGCCATTATGAAGATGGAAAGGAAGGCAATAAGGGGAGGAGGAGGCCTCCATTTGGGCACAGGGTCTTATGTTTTCCTGTGCTCAAATATTAAATGAAAACTGTGCAAATGCCGTCTCTGTTAAACTAAAATAAAAAGTGATCAAAATGTCCCATGTACTCCAAAATGGTACCACTACGAATGTCAACTCTTCATGGAAAAAAAATTGTTGTCACAAAAGTACTGTTATTAGCAAGAATTACAGCAGAGAATTGGCAAAGACACCAATTATGGAGATAAGGGGAGGAGGAGGCCTCCATTTGGGCACAGGGTCTTATGTTTCCCTGTGCCCAAATATTAAATAAAAACTGTGCAAATGCCACCTCTGTAGAACTAAAATAAAAAGTGATCAAAATGACCCACGTACTCCAAAATGGTACCACTACGAACGTCAACTTTTCTTGGAAAAAAAATTGTCATCACACAAGTACTGCTATTGGCAAGAATTACAACAGAGAATTGGTAAAGACAGTAAGTATGGAGATGGAAAGATAGGCTATAAGGGTAGGAAGACGCCTCCATTTGGGCACAGGCCCAAAATATTAAATAAAAACCTAGCCATTGCCGTCTCTGTAAAACTAAAATAAAAAGTGATCAAAATGTCCCATGTACTCCAAAATGGTACCACTAAGAATGCAAACTCTTCATGGAACAAATTTGCCATCAAATAACATTGTTGGTATTAAAATAAAAAACATATACAGCTCTCAAAAAGTAGCGATGCTCACACAATTATTTTTTAATCAAAAATAGTTTTTATAGTGTAAAAGTAATAAACCATCAAATGAAGTACATGAATGAGGTATCGCCATGATCGTACTGAGGTGCAGGATAAAATGATCACGTTATTGATAATGCACGGTGAACACCGTAAAAATAATAATAATAATCTTGCCAAAATGACTGATTTTGGGTAATGCCTTCTCACAAAAAATGTCATGAAATGTGATCAAAATGTCAGATATACCTAAAATTTGTACTATTCAAAACCGCTACATATCCTGCAAAAAACAAGACCCTACACAGTTCCAATATGCTGCTATTAGCAAGAATTAGAGCAAAGAATTGGTAAAGACACCAATTATGGAGATGGAAAGGAAGGCTATAAGGGGAGGAGGAGGCCTCCATTTGGGCACAGGGTCATATGTTTCCCTGTGCTCAGAATATTAAATGAAAACGGTGCCAATGCCGCCTCTGTAAAACTAAAATAAAAAGTGATCAAAATGTCCCATGTACTCCAAAATGGTACCACTAAGAATGTCAACTCTTCTTGGAATGAATTTGCCATCACATAACATTGTCGGTATAAAAAATAAAATAATACAGCTCTCAAAAAGTAGCGATGCACTAACAATATTTTTTTTTAATCAAAAATAGATTTTTATAGTATAAAAGTAATAAACCATCCAATAAAGTACATAAATGAGGAATTGCCATAATCGTGCCGACCTGCAGAATGAAATGATCATGTTATTGATAATGCACGGTGAACAATGTAAAAAGTAATAATAATAATCTTGTCAAAATTACTGATTTTGGGTAATACCTCCTCACTAAAAATGTCATAAAATGTGATCAAAATGTCAGATATACCCAAAAATAGTACTATTCAAAACCGCTACCCCTCCTGCAAAAAAAAAGACCCCAAACTGTTTTAATATACTGCTATTAGCAAGAATTAGAGCAAAGAATTGGCAAAGACACCAATTATGGAGATGGAAAGGAAGGCTATAAGGGGAGGAGGAGGCCCCCATTTGGGCACAGGGTCTTATATTTCCCTGTGTTCATCATATTAAATATAAACTGTGCCAATGGCACCTCTGTAAAACTAAAATAAAAAGTGATCAAATTGTACCATGTACTCCAAAATGGTACCACTAAGAATGCCAACTCTTCATGGAAAAAGTTTGCCATCACACAACATTTTTGGATTTAAAAAATTAAAAAGAATACAGCTCTCAAAAAGTAGCGATGCACTAACAAGATTTTCTTTATCGGTTCCATTGGTGGACACAGACCATGGGTGTATGCTGCTGTCTCTAGGAGGTATGACACTGTGGCAACAAAAAAGTTGGCTCCTTCCAGCAGGATATAACCACCTCCGGTCCCTGCGCTAATCAGTTTTAGCTTAGTGTCTAAAGGAGGTGGACATGGTCTGGAATTCTCCAGACCAGGTCTTCTGTTTTATTATTTTCCTAGTTAGGGATGTGTTAGTTTTTTATTCCTTTTTCTTTCATGTTTTCAGGTGGGGACTCAGGAACTGCGGCTCACTGTTTCCCCATTGCAATTGAAGGGGCACAAACATTGCGTATATGCGCTGTTAATCCCCTCTCGCCAACGGTCAGCACCTGGGGTTGTACCTCATGGGTCCGGGTCCCCCTATTTCCCTGCTCGCCTCGCTCGCACATGGTAGCTCGGTGTGATGCAGGTGACAGAAAGCTGACTGAAGACCTCACAGAAGACTCCATTAGGTAAGTTCTTCTGACTGAGGTGAGTATATATCCCTTTCTCCCTTAGGTGCTGACTTGCAACCTCTGAAGACCCTCAGTTTTTGGCCCACCTTTCAGGGTCTATGGGGCTGGCCTGTGCTAGGGGCTTTATCCTTATTTCTGGGGTGAGCAGTGGCATGTTTGGAATGAATGGCTCATTTTATTCTTATGCACGCATGTGTGTGTGTGTTTTTTACTATGAAGCACTGACTTACTTTCGCTTTCGACAGCAGTCTGCTGCCGGCGAATATGTGTCTCGCCCG
This sequence comes from Hyla sarda, assembly GCF_029499605.1. NCBI lineage: Eukaryota > Metazoa > Chordata > Amphibia > Anura > Hylidae > Hyla > Hyla sarda. The sequence continues at coordinate 334,496,771 of NC_079190.1, read as the reverse complement.
ATCACTCCCCCGCGGGCGCATATGCGGAGTTAGGAGCGTGCGCCATTACTATTTCTTCTTCATAGGCATTTTGGCCGCCGGGGCGCTATAGCTCCGCCCACAGGGCCGCCGGAGCTTACTGGAGGCGCGAATTGTCCTCCAATCAGCACCGTGCGCGCGATTTTAGGTGTCAGGGGCCAATCAGACAGTGCCTCTGCTCCAGGCACGCCCCTCTCTGGCTATTGACTGGCCTGTTTCTCCCTCTCTATCAACACAGAGCGGAGTTCTCCTCACAGCAGCAGCCACAGGGGACACAGACTCGGGTGAGAGAGTTCTTTTTTCATTATGTCCGTACCCAGAACTGTGCCTCCCTCTAAACAGACAACTGGAGCATTAGTTTACCATTTTGTCTGTAAGAGCAGTAATTCTAAAATGCCTGGTTCTGCTGAACTCACTTGCTTTGCCTGCTCCACTGCTCCCCCAGACCCCCTGGTACCCCTGGATGCTCTTTCAGTTCTGGTGGATTCGGCCGCCCCTACAGCCTGGGTTTCTTCCCTATCCCAGTATATATAGAAAGTAGAAGAAAAAAACAGGGATATGCGCCCCTAGTGAAGGATGTTTATAGGTGAGATGAAAACAAGTTAATTGTAACACTCACCTATTTTCGTTGTGCTGAGAGCACAACATCTGTGATAGCCTTAGGTGATGTCTCAGGTCTGCAGCCACGGTCCTCTGGAGCAAAGGTGATGTCCCAGCAGTGTAAATAACAAGAAAAAGGCAAAAGTTGGGCCGTTGGTGGCGCTGGTCCTGATGAAAAGAAAGCTCTGTAGACCCTTCTCAGTGTCTAAATGTGGTTTTATTAGCACAGAAAGCTTTCTGTGCTAATAAAACCACATTTAGACACTGAGAAGGGTCTACAGAGCTTTCTTTTCATCAGGACCAGCGCCACCAACGGCCCAACTTTTGCCTTTTTCTTGCTATCCCAGTATATGGCTGACTTGACTCAAGTCTCCCGTTTGGTATCTGAGGCCTCCCGGGACATGGTGTCTGCCATGAAGAGATCTGCTCTGTGCTCCTCTTCTCCACATACTTCACGCTCTCACAAGCGTACTAGGGGTGCCTCTTCTGACCCTTCCATTGAGTCTTCAGGTAGACGTGGGTGCTCCCCTCGTGGGTCCCGCCCCCCCGTATCATCTGGTCACAAATGTTGCTCCTCCAGAGGACGTTCCCGGAGTCGCCGCTCTGCCTCGCCAGAGCCGCGTACCGGTCAGGGTCGCCCCCCTCCAGGGCTGCCTCCACTCATTCACATTCTCCTGGTGAACTGGTGGATGAGGCTTCCGAATCGGCATCTGACTCAGAGGACCGCTCGGATGCAGTTGAAACGGTGAACTCATTGGTTGTGGCCATAAGAGACACCTTTCACTTAGAGGACCCAGGATCTTCGGACGTGACTCCTGAAGTTTCCTTTCATCATGCTAAACCAGCACCTTAAAGGTTCAGCTCTCACGCTGAATTTGACACCCTTCTGGAATCTGCATGGAAACATCCGGACAAGAGGTTCCCGGGAATTAAGAAGGTTCTAGTGTGTTACCCATTCGACAAGGACCTTGTCTCTAAGGTGGTTTCCCCTCCCTCGGTGGATCCACCAATTTCCCGCCTCTCTAAGGCTACTACACTGCCACTAGCAGATGCGGCTGCTTTCAAGGATTCGACGGACAAGAAGATGGAGTCCTTAGCGAACTTTGCCTCTGAAGCAGCAGGCTCTTCTCTGCTTCTCACCTTCGCCTCGGCATGGGTGTCCAAGGCCCTATCGATGTGTTGCTCAAAACTCCGTCAGGGTATCCAGGCAGGATCCCCCCCAGAGGATCTGTCTGCTTTGGTTCTCCAATGCTCTAAAGCTGGGGACTTTCTGTGCACAGCTTCCATGCAGTCAGCCGTTGTGCTGCCTTTCCTGTGGGTCAACTAGCGGCCCTCCGCCGTTTCATGTGGCTTAAGGCTTGGGATGCGGATGCCGCCTCCAAAAGATCTTTCACCGAGCTTCCTTTTACTGGTGCCCGTCTTTTTGGCAAGCGCCTTGACGAGATTATCTCTGAGGCGACGGGGGGTGAGAGTTCCTTGTTGCCTGAAAATAAGGCTCGCTCTACTTCCCAGAGGAAGTCCTCTTCCTTCCAGTCCTTTCAGACTTTTGGCCCCAATAAGGGGTCTGGGCAGGCGCCTTCGCGGGACAAGAAGGCTCCCTTGTTCCGGGCGTGTCCGTCTTGGAAGTCGTACACCAACCGTTCCGGCCATTTTGCGGCCAAATCGGGCAACCGCAAACCCACTTCCGCATGAAGTGAAGCCCCCACCCGCAGATTTTTCTCGGGTGGGAGGTCGTCTCTTACTTTTTTGAGACATCTGGACCACACACATTCAGGACTCTTGGGTCAGGGACGTGGTATCCAACGGATACCTAATCGAATTTGCCTCCCTCCCATGGGATCGTTTTTTTCAGTCCCGGGCCCCCCCGGTCTCCTTCTCTGGCGAAGCAATTTTGGGAGGCTCTCCAGTCTCTCCTTCTCCAGGGAGTTATTGCCCCCATTCCTCCAGGGGAACGTTTTCAGGGTTTCTATTCCAATCTTTTTGTGGTCCCCAAGAAGGGCGGTTCTGTCCGGACAGTCCTGGACCTCAAGCGTCTCAACCGTCATCTTCTCATCCGCCACTTCCAAATGGACTCTCTCCATTCGGCAGTGGCATCCATGGAACAAGGGGAGTTTCTTTCTTCGGTGGACATCAAAGATGCCTACCTCCATGTTCCAATATTTCCCGGCCATCATCGGTACCTCCGCTTTGCAGTTCCGCAGGGGCATTTTCAATTCGTAGCCCTCCCCTTCGGTCTGGCCACTGCTCCTCGGGTCTTTACCAAAATCATTGCCCCAGTGTTCATTGCCCTGTTGCGGTCGAGAGGAGTCTCAGTCATCCCTTACCTGGTCGACCGGGACAAGTCTGTCCTCTCTCCCACCCAGTCTCTCATCCTCTTGGGACTTCAATTCAACACGGCCTCTGCCCAGATTTGCCTTCCGCCGGACAAACGTCTGACATTCCTGTCAGGAGTCCGCTCCCTTCGGGTCCTGGTCCCAGTTTCCGTCCACATTTGCGTGGAAGTCTTGGGTCGGATGGTAGCGGCCATGAAGGCCGTACCCTTTGCCCAGTTTCTTTACTGCCCCTTCAACTGGTGATTCTCTCTCTCGATGGGACAGGTCTCCTCTGTCTCTCGATTACAAGATTGCTCTCCCTCGTCGGATCCGTCAGTCTCTGCTCTGGTGGCTCCGCTCCCCCTTCTTCTTCAGGGGCGATCATTTTTTCCCCTCCACTGGCAGGTAGTTACAATGGATGCCAGTCTGTCGGGCTGGGGCGGTGTGTTCAGGGACTGGACGGTTCAAGGCCTCTGGTCTCCCCAGGAAGCCCTTCTTCCGCTAAACATCTTGGAACTGAGGGCGATTCTTCTTTGTCTTCTTCATTGGGAGTCCCTGCTTCAGTCCCGCCCTGTCCACTTCCAGTCGGACAATGCCACGGCCGTAGCGTACATAAATAGCAAAGCTCGGCAGCCATAGCTGAGGTGACAAAGATTCTCATCTGGGCAGATCTGCGACCTCTGGGGCATTCCAGACGTGGACCTCTTCGCGTCTAGGCACAATCGGAAGATCCTTCCATTTGTGTCAAAGTCCCGGGACCCCCTGGCTCTAGCCGTGGACGCCCTAGTGATTCCTTGGGCGGGGTTTGCTCTGCCCTATCTGTTCCTTCCCCTTCCGCTTCTTCCCAGGGTTCTGAGGAAGCTCAAAGCTGAGGACGTTCCCGCCATACTGGTAGCTCCAGATTGGCCCTTAAGGTCGTGGTACGCCGACGTGGTCAGGCTCCTGGACGACGCTCCGCTACGCCTTCCACTTCGTCTGGACCTGCTCTCTCAGGGTCCGCTTTGCCACCCCAATTTACAGTCGCTGCATTTGACGGTGTGGCGGTTGAGACAGCGGTGTTGAAAGCCCACGGTTTCTCTTCCCAAGTCATTCGCACCATGCTCAGGGCTCGTGAGCCCTCCTCGGCGAAAATTTACCACCGTACCTGGCGGTCTTATTTTCGTTGGTGTGAAGCTCAGGTCTTGTCTCCTGTTACTTTTTCTGTTCCTCGTCTTCTCTCTTTCTTGCAGTCGGGATTGGAACTGGGGTTGTCTCTCAATTCCCTAAAGGGTCAGGTTTCGGCCCTTTCTATTCTTTTCCAGCATTTTCTGGCTTCTAATTCTCATGTACGGACCTTCCTTCAAGGAGTGGCGCATGCTGCCTCTCCTTATCGGTCACTTTCTCTGCCTTGGGACTTGAATCTGGTTCTGGGTGTCCTCCAAGGTGAACTCTTTGAGCCCCTTAGAGAGGTGTCCCTACGCCTGCTTTCTTGGAAAGTGGCGTTTCTTGTTGCTATCACCTCCATTCGGAGGGTGTCTGAATTGACAGCTCTCTCCTGCTCTTCTCCATTTTTAGTGATCCACCAGGACAAGGTTGTCTTCCGGCCAGATCCTTCATTTTTGCCTAAGGTTGTTTCGGCCTTCTGTCTCAAGAGGACATTGTCCTTCCGTCTTTTTGTACTGCTCCTTCTCATCCTAAGGAGCGTTTACTCCACAAGCTGGATGTGGTTCGGGCTGTTAGGTCCTACCTCTCTATCACTTCTTCGTTTCGTCAGTGCAATTCCTTTTTCGTCCTTACGGAAGGTCGTCGTAAGGGACAACCTGCTTCCAAGGCCACCATTTCTCTGTGGATTCGGTCTACCATTTCGGAAGCCTTTCGCCGTAGGGGGAAGAGTCCTCCCTTAAGGGTTGTGGCTCATTCTACCCGTTCTGTTGGGGCATCCTGGTCTCTCCAGAACAAAGCCTCGGCATCGCAGATGTGCAAGGGGACTACCTGGTCGTCTTTGCACACTTTCTTGAGGTTCTAGCGGGTTCATACCTTCGCATCGGCTGATTCTAGTCTGGGCCATAAAGTGCTGCAGGCGGCAGTGGAACAGCCGTCTGCCTGACTGCTTATCTGCCCACCCAAGGGACGGCTTTGGTAGGTCCCATGGTCTGTGTCCCCCAATGGAGCCGATACAGAAAAGGAGATTTTTTATTACTTACCGTAAAATCTCTTTTTCGAAGGATCCATTTGGGGACACAGCTCCTGCCCTTTTCAGTTTCTCTTTGGTTCTCTGTCCAGGGGCGTACCTAGAGCATTTGGCACCAGGGGCGGACCTTTTGTTTGGCACCCCCCCCCACACACACACACACCCACCCCCCCTTAATTACACCCCCTCACTCCCCTCCCCCCAGGAGCGGACTGACAACACTCGGGGGCCCCGGACCAAAAAAGGCAAGGGCCCCTGCTAGGCTCTGCAGCTCGTCAATCTTCTGCCATGCTCCTATTCCACCCAAATCCCACACACAATAAACTAAAATTTATATATATATAAGAAACATTTTAACGTAGGTAAATTTCCATGACCAATAATACTGGTATACAAGGAGTAAATATATACCACCACACAATAACTGGATAATACCGCAATACTGTACTGAATAAAACCACTATATACAGACCAGTATTCTATAAAGGATCTGTATACAATATAAGTGATTATATACAGGACCATATGGCGGTAGATATCAGCTGTATACAGGATGTGTATACCATATAAGCGATTACAGTTACATTTTGGGACTCACAATTACGTCTTTTCTGATCAGCGGCGTTCTGATCAGCGAACGCCATGTAGATCTCTTAACATCTGCAGGAAAAACATGTCAGACTCTGCATATATTCAGTGCCCTCCTCTACACAATCTTCCCATCTATAGGCCCACAAACTGTAATAATGCCCTCCTTGGTGTCCTGCATAGTAAAAGGGCAGGTAGGTAGGTAGCCAGGTAACCCCATCTTTCCCATAGGTATATGCAGAGTTACACCCCCCCTCTTTCCCATAAGTATATGCAGAGTTACACCCCCCTTTCTTTCCCATAGGTATATGCAGAGCTACGCTACACCCCCCTCTTTCCCATAGGTATATGCAGAGTTACACCCCCCCTCTTTCCCATAGGTAAATGCAGAGCTAACCCCCCCACCCCCTCTTCCCCATAGTTATATGCAGAGCTACACCCCCCCTCTTTCCCATAGGTATATCTAGGGCTGGGCGGTATACTGGTTAATACCGAATACCAAATTTTTTGGGCTGCACCATATGAGTTTTCCCCCATACCGCAATACCGGTTGGGCCCCTCCCCCTCGGCAATGTATTATCAGCCTAGCACAGCGCTGTCCCCACATCGGGGAACTAATCCTGTGTTACCCGCCAGCACTGTTCTGCTTCCCCCAATTAATGATCAGCCCAGCTGGGTACTACTCACATATGTCAAGCACTGCCCTCCTCCTCTTTGTTGGGGGCCGCCGGGCGCTGGAACTCTATACAGTACGCCAGTGGTCTCCAACCTGCAGACCTCCAGATGTTGCAAAACTACAACTCCCAGCATTCCCGGACAGCCGGCGATGGAATTCTCTGTACGCCAGTGGTCTCCCCCTTCCCTATAGGTATATGCAGTGCACCCCCTTCCCTATAGGTAAATGCAGAGCACCCCCCTCTCCCCCCTTTCCTTTAGGTAAATGCAGAGCACCCCCCTCTCCCCCTTCCCTATAGGTAAATGCAGAGCACCCCCCTCCCTCTCCCCCTTCCATTTAGGTAAATCCAGAGCACCCCCCTCTCCCCCCCTTCCCTATAGGTAAATGCAGAGCCCCCCCTCCCTCTCCCCCCTTCCCTATAGGTAAATGCAGAGCACCCCCCCTCTCCCCCCTTCCCTATATTTAAATACTATTTATAGGTAGTACTATTCAAAACCGCTACCTATCCTGCAAAAAACAAGACCCCACACAGTTCCAATATACTGCTACTAGCAAGAATTACAGCAAAGAATTGGTAAAGACACCAATTATGGAGCTGGAAAGGAAGGCTATAAGGGGAGGAGGCAACATTTTGGGCACAGGGTCTTATATTTCCCTGTGTTCAACATATTAAATAAAAACTGTGCCAATTCCGCCTCTGAAAAACTAAAATAAAAAGTGATCAAAATGTCCTATATACTCATAAATGGTACCACTAAGAATGTCAACTCCTTATGGAAAAAATTTGCCATCTCACAACATTGTCAGTATAAAAAATAAAAAAGAATACTGCTCTCAAAAAGTAGAGATATACTAACAAGATTTTTTTTTAACCAAAAATATTTTTTTGATATTGTAAAAGTAATAAACCATCAAATGAAGTACATAAATGAGGTATGGCCATAATCGTACCGACCTGCATGTTATTGATAATGCACGGTGAACAACGTAAAAATGATAATACTTTTGCCAAAATTACTGATTTGGGGTAATGCCTCCTCACTTAAAATTTCATTAAATGTGATCAAAATGTCAGATATACCAAAAATTTGTACTATTCAAAAATGCTAACTATCATGCAAAAAACAAGACCCCACACATTTCAATATACTGCTATTAGCAAGAATTACAGAAAAGAATTGGTAAAGACACCAATTATGGAGATGATAAGGAAGGCTATAAGGGGAGGAGGAGGCCTTCATTTGGGCACAGGGTTTTATGTTTCCCTGTGTTCAGAATATTAAATAAAAACTGTGCCAATGCTGCCTGTGTAAAACAAAAATAAATAGTGAACAATATGTCCCACGTACTGCTAAATGGAACCACTAAGAATGTCAACTCTTCATGGGAAAAAATTGCCACCACACAACATTGTCGGTGTAAAAATTTGAAAAGAATACAGCTCTCAAAAAGTAGCGATGCACTAACAAGAATTTTAATCAAAAATAGTTTTTTTTGACAGTGCAAAAGTAATAAACCATCAAATAATGTACATATATTAGGTATCGCCATAATCGTACCGACCTGAAGAATGAAATTATCATGTTATTGATAATGTATGGTGAACACCGTAAAAAATAATAATAATAATCTTGCCAAAATTACAGATTTTGGGTAATGCCTCCTCCAAAATTTCATAAAATGTGATCAAAATGTCAGATATACCCAAAATTAGTACTATTCAAAACCGCTACCTATCCTGCAAAAAAACAAGACCCCACACAGTTCCAATATACTGCTATTAGCAAGAATTACCGTAAAAAATTAGTAAAGACACCACTTATGGAGATGGAAAGGAAGGCTATAAGGGGAGGAGGAGGCCTCCATTTGGGCACAGGGTCTTATGTTTCCCTGTGCTCAAAATATAAAATAAAAACCGTGCCAATGCCGCCTCTGTAAAAAAAACAGTAAAAGTGATCAAAATGTCCAATGTACACCAAAATGACACCACTAGGAATGTCAACTCTTCATGGAAAAAATTTGCCATCACACAAAATTGTAGGTATGAAAATAAAAAAAAGTTACAGCTCTCAAAAATTAGCGAGTAGCCACGAAGTCTGTGTACACTATGAGTCGCTGCACGCATGCGCAATGTACTCAGACATCGCGGCTGCTCTGCGATGTCTGACTACAAGCGGTGTTGTGCAAGCCTCATGCGTGTCTGCTCAGAGAGGAGTATTGCCGCTGTGAGCAGGCTGAGGGGCATTCGGGTTAGTTCTAACTGCTGGAGGCACACTATAAGTTTGGTAACCGTGGATGCCAGTGTAAAACACACTGCGGATCCCTTAAGTGTGACCCTACCCTTAATGTTGACATTAGTGAGAGTTACACCACTAATGCACAGCGTACCACCAAAGACCATGGAGGAGATTTATCAAAACCTGTCCAAAGGAAAAGTTGATGAGTTGCCCATAGCAACCAATCAGTTTGCTTCTTTCTTTTTTCAGAGGCCTTTTAAAAATTGAAAGAAGCAATCTGATTGGTTGCTATGGGCCACTCAGCATCTTTCCCTATGGGCAGATTTTAATACATATTCCTTTTTATTGCTTAGATAACTCCAGAGTTAGATAGATGTGTGTTAAATCAACCAATCAGCAGACAGAGTCCTAGCTGCTGTAAGCAAACACTGGACTGAACCATGGACTGGTGGGTAAAATATAAGTGCAGGCCACCAGCAGAAAAATGCATATATAAAAGAAAAAGGAACAAGAGCCAGAAGACAAAATACTACCGTATATACTCGAGTATAAGCCGACCCGAATATAAGCCGAGGCCCCTAATTTTACCCCAAAATCCCAGGAAAAGTTATTGACTTGAGTATAAGCCTAGGTGGGAAATACATCATCCCCCTGTCATCATCCAGACCCCCGTCATTAACACCCTCATCATCATCACCGCCTGTCATCTTCCCCCCTTCATCATCACTGCCTGTCATCATCCCCCCTTCATCATCACCGCCTGTCATCATGCCCTTGTCATCATCCCACACCCCCCTTCATCATCCCCTTGTCATCATCCCACACCCCCCTTCATCATCCCCTTGTCATCATTCCACACCCCCCTTCATCATCCCCTTGACATCATCCCACCCCTCCCTTCATCATCCCCTTGTCATCATCCCCTCCCCCCTTCATCATCCCCTTGTCATCATTCCACACCCCCTTCATCATCCCCTTGACATCATCCCACCCCTCCCTCCATCATCCCCTTGTCATCATCCCCCTGTCATCATCCCACACACCCCTTCATCATCCCCTTGTCATAACCCCACCCCCCCTTCATCATCCCCTTGTCATCACCCCACACCCCCCTTCATCATCCCCTTGTCATCATCCCCACATGTCATCAGCCCCCCCCCTTCATCATCACCGCTTGTCAATGTCTGATACAGTGGTCTTCAACCTGCGGACCTCCAAATGTTTCAAAACTACAACTCCCAGCTGGGAGTTGTAGTTTTGAAACCTCTGGAGGTCCGCAGGTTGAAGACCACTGCGGCCTTCGACATCATCCAGCCCCCCCCCCTCACCCCCTTTAGTTCTGTACTCACCTCCGCTCGGCGGGACGTTAGGGTGCGCTGGTCCGGTGCTGCAGGACTGTCCGGTGGGGAGGTCATCCGGTGGGATAGTGGTTCCGGGCTGCCATCTTCACCGGGGGGCCTCTTCTCCGCGCTTCGGGCCCGGAATAGAGGCGTTGCCTTGACGATGACGCAGAGGGACGTTGGTAATGAACGTCCATCTGCGTCATCGTCAAGGCAACGTGACTATTCGGGGGCCGGGCCCGAAGCACGGAGAAGAGGTGAAGATGGCAGCCCGGAACCATTATCCCACTGGACGACCTCCCCACCGGACAGTCCTGCAGCACCGGACCAGCGCACCCTAACGTCCCACCGAGCGGAGGTGAGTACAGAACTAAAGGGGGTGAGAGGGGGGGCTGGATGATGGCGAAGGCCGCAGTGGTCTTCAACCTGCGGACCTCCAGAGGTTTCAAAACTACAACTCCCAGCAAGCCCGGAAAGCCGATGGCTGCCCGGGCTTGCTGGGAGTTGTAGTTTTGAAACATCTGAAGGTCCGCAGGTTGAAGACCACTGAGGGCGGAGAGTTCACTCGAGTATAAGCCGAGGGGGGTGTTTTCAGCACGAAAAATCGTACTGAAAAACTCGGCTTATACTCAAGTATATACGGTATCTTGTCTTTCATGTGTAAATCATATAGCTGGTTTCTTTATCATTTTAACTGTGTTTTTTTTTGGGGGGGGGGGAGGAGGGGTGGGGTCCACTGCTTGTTTGTTTGTTGGGCTAGGCACAGTTGCTATGACGACTGCTATACTGCAACGGCCATTTTATCTGGCATCCTAGCGACAGCTTAAAGGGGTACTCCGTGCAAGATCACGGGGGTCCCCAGCGGCAGGACTCCCGCGATCAGGCATCTTACCCTCTATCCTTTGGATAGGGGATAAGATGCCTAAGCACCGGAGTACCCCTTTAAAGACCAGCCCAGTGCCAGTCCTGAGTGTCCCCCAATTGTATGAAAATGATGCCACTTCTCTATGTGCCCTGTTTCTATAATGTTAGGCGGTCACAGAGGGTGCATAGGTTTGGGCAGTGTTGGCACAGAGGTGAGCATTCCCATTATGCTTTGTACTGAATAGTATAGTCTAGGACAGTGGCGTAGCTATAGAGGTCGCAAAGGTCACCATTGCGACCGGGCTCCTTAGCATAGGGGGCCCGCAGGGCCCCCCTGCAACTTTACTATGATACGGTCGCAGGTCGGGCCCCCAGGCACAGCCCCAGGTTCCGGGCCTGAAGGGGAGGCTTGCCGCTGTGGACGCTGCGGCAGCGGCGCTGCCAGTACCAGGCCTGGCGCTAGCCTCCTACCCCCCACCCCTCCCCTGCCGAGGTCCCGGGCCTGAAGGGGAGGCTTGTGGCAGCGGCGCTGCCAGTACCAGGCCCGGTGCGGCGCTAGCCTCAACCCCCCCACCTTCTACCACAACCCCTAAGCACACGCCATAATGTTGCCGAGACATACACCCCCCTCCTTCCCTTACCATATGCAGCGCAGGCACTGCAGACACGCTCCTAATGCCTGCAGCAACGGACTAGCAGTGAGCGCAGAGTAGGGACCGGATCACCAGCAGGTCTCCTTGCTGACCTTCATGGCGGCCGCAGGTGAGTGAGGATGGGGTTAATGGAGGAGCGGCGGGGGGCTTAATTTTGGTTCCGGAGGAGCGGCAGGGGTGGCCAGGTGGTTGGGTTGCCTGGGCTTAATTTTGGGTCCGGAGGGGGGTGGGGGGTGTTAATGTCGGGTCTGGAAGGGGAGGTTGGGGTCCAGAGGCAGAGTGTGTATGTATGATGTGTGTTTATGCACTGTATGTATGGTGTATGTATGATATGTGTATATGTACTGTATGTATGGTGTATGTATGATGTGTGTGTATGTACTGTATGTATGGTGTATGTATGATTGTGTATATGTACTGTATGTATGGTGTATGTATGATGTGTGTGTATGTACTGTATGTAAGGTGTATGTATGATGTGTGTATGGTGTATGAATGATGTGTGTAAGCAACATGTATGTATGTATAATGTGTAGAGATGTGTGTAAGCTAGAAGGTTGAATATATGATGTGTGGAGATGTATTATGCGTGGGGATCTGGAGGCGGCGGGTGTGTATATGATGTGTTTAAGTATGATGTGTGTGTATATATGCATTATGCATGTGGGGGGAGGCGGCATGTGTGTGTATGTATGATGTGTATGTACTGTATGTATGTACTGTGAATGTACTGTATGTATGATGTATGAATGATGTGTGTATATACTGTATGTATGAATGATGGTTGTGTATGTACTGTATGTAAGATGTATGAATGATGTGTGTGCATGAATGGTGTGTGTATGAATGATAGATGTGTGTAAGCAAGATGTATGTATGATGTGTGGAGATGTGTGTAAGGTAGAAGGATGTATGTATGTATGATGTGTGGAGATGTATTATGCGGGGCGATCTGGAGGCGGCAGGTGTATGTATGATAAGTGTTTATGTATAATGTATGTGTGTGTATGATGTGCATGTATATGTATGTATTATGCATGTGTGTGTGGGAGGGGTGGGGGGGGGTGTTTAGGAGGCGCCAGGCATGTGTTTGTATGTTGTGTGTATGTTTCATAGATGTGTGTAAGCTAGATGTGTGCATACATGTGGGTGTATTTGTGATGTGTGTATGTATGATAGATGTGTGTAAGCTAGATGGATGTATCTATGATGTGTGGATGTATGATGTATGTGAATGTATGATGGATGTGGGGATGATAGATGTATGTATGAATGATAGGTGTGTGTATGTATGATAGATGGGTGTATGCTGTGTACATGTATCATAAATCTATCATACACACAAATATCATAACCATACATCTACCATTCATACACCAGTCTCATACACATCTATCATACATAAATACATATACTGTTCATCAATGTGGGGGGACAGGAGGTGATTGGATATGGGTCTGACTTTGTGGTCTTTAGATTTTGGCAGGGGAGCCTAGAGTAGAATTCTGGGGTCTGGGGAGGGGGCAGAGGAGACTGAAGAGGACTTAGTGGTCTAGGGAGGGGGGAAGAGGAGCATGTAGGAGGACTTATGGGTCTGGGAGGAAAGGGGGGTTGGAATAGAGAAGCCAGGAGGAGGACAGAGGGGTCTGGAGGGGACAGGTGTGATTCAGCTAAACTGAGAAGAAACAGTGTGTAACAGTATTAGTAATATTATGAAGGGATTATTATATTTGAAAGGTAGTGTGTGGCAGGGTTATATTCAGAGGGTATATCTTATAGCATGGTTATTTTTGAGGGTTTATATTCAGGGGCACAGTGTGTGGAAGTATAATTATATTCAGGGGTACAGTGGGTGGCAGTATTACGGCACCGTGTGGCAGTATTATATTCAGAGGGTATGGTGTGTGGTAGTATTATATTCAGAGAGCACAGTGTGTGGCAGGATTATATTCAGGGGTAACAGTAGGTGGCAATATTTTATTCAGGGGGAACAGGAGGTGGCAATTTTATATTCAGGGGGAACAGGAGGTGGCAGTATTTTATTCAGGGGGTACAGTAGTTGGCAGTATTATATTCAGGTGGTACAGTTTATGGCAGTATTATATTCAGGGGGTACAGTAGTTGGCAGTATTATATTCAGGGGGTACAGTGTGTGGCAGTATTATATTCAGGTGGCACAGTGTGTGGCAGTATTATATTCAGGGGGTAGTGTGTGGCAGTATTATATTCAGGGGGTACAGTAGGTGGTAGTATTATATTCAGGGGTACAGTGGGTGGCAGTATTTTATGCAGGAGGTACAGTGGATGGTAGTTTTATGTTCAAGGGATACAGTGTGTGTCAGAATTATATTCAGGGGGTACAGTGTGTGGCAGTATTATATTCAGGGGATACAATGTGTGGCAGTATTACATTCAGGGGGTACAGTAGATGGCAGTATTATATTCAGGGGGTACAGTGTGTGGCAGTATTATATTCAGGGGGTACAGTGTGTGGCAGTATTATATTCAGGGGGTACAGTGTGTGGCAGTATTATATTCAGGGGGTATAGTGTGTGGCAGTATTATATTTAGGGGACACAATGTGTGGCAGTATTACATTCAGGGGGTACAGTAGATGGCAGTATTATATTCAGGGGGTACAGTGTGTGGCAGTATTATATTCAGGGGGTACAGTGTGTGGCAGTATTATATTCAGGGGGTACAGTGTGTGGCAGTATTATATTCAGGGGTACAGTGGGTGGCAGTATTTTATGCAGGAGGTACAATGGATGGTAGTTTTATATTCAAGGGATACAGTGTGTGTCAGTATTATATTCAGGGGGTACAGTGTGTGGCAGTATTATATTCAGGGGATACAGTGTGTGGCAGTATTATATTCAGGGGGTACAGTGGGTGGCAGTATTATATGCAGGAGGTACAGTGGATGGTAGTTTTATATTCAAGGGATACAGTGTGTGGCAGTATTATATTCAGGGGGTACAGTATTTAGCAGAATAATAATGATTATTGTCTTCATATGAGGATCTAATGACAAAGTGAGAACCTATGATGTCCAGTTATCAGACTCTGCAGAGAAGATGGAGCTGGAAGAAGTCCTGGACCAGATGGAGAAGAAAATAAAAGACAACAGAGGAGACGTCACTCAGGTCTTTCATATTGTGTTTTCTCCTCACTGTCCCATCAGCTGTAGTCACTTGTTAGTTCTGCAGTGATGATGGGTGATGAAGTACCCTAATCTGTGGCTCTCCATCTGTTGCAAAACTACAACTCCCATAATGCCTAGGCTCTCCAGACATGATGGGAGTTATAGCTTTATAACAGCTGGAGAGCAACTGGAACCAAGGTGATTGGTGGGGGTACCAGCAGTTGGATCCCCAGTAGAAAATGGGCTGCTTATTCTTAAATGCCCGGGCCTATGTTTTGTCTGTCTGGCCCTGCCTGTCAGTCACTTATATCGTTGTGTATTCTCCTGACTGTGTCTCATCAGTGCTGTAGTCACTGATATCTTTGAGCGGCCGAGTAAGGGGTCGTCTGGGATTGGGGAAGAGGGTTGTCAGGTGATAGGGGGGCCCTGGGCACATTTTTGCACCGGGGCCCTGTGGTTTCTAGCTACGCCCCTGGTCTAGGATACTGTTTTCCAAGCAGTGCACTTTCAGCTGTTGCAAAACTACAAATCCCAGCATGCTGGAACAACAGCTGGAAGCACACTGGTTAGAAAACTCTGGTTTGTGAGATGGAAACATACATCGTTTTAGTCTTTAGTTTGTGTGTGGTATTGTAGCTCAGATCCATTGAAGTGAATGGAGGGGATTTGTAATAACATATGTACCGTAAAGACAGGTGTGGTGCTGTAGAAAAAAAAGAAAGCAGGTGTGTGTGCTTTTTAAATCCTGTGGCACCAAGACACAATTGGTTCATTTCTTTTTTAACCTTGATATAGAAGAACATGTGAAAAATTGGAAGAGTGGTATACAGCTCTTTAAATACATAAATATATATATTGCTATCTAATGAATATATATGGAAATATAGATATGTATAAAGTGTAGTATACACTAAACATGTGTATCCCCTGACTTTTATAACTGTGGAAAGAAACTATGCCGGAGCACCTCTCAATAACCTAACAGCTGATTGGTTGATGAAACAAAGAAGCCTTGGCTGATGACATGACAATCGGGCTGGTGACATCATAATAGCAGATAGATTACTCAGCCAGATGCAAAGAGCAATCTCTCATTCGCTCACTAGAGTATAACAACATTACATGTGAGAACTCACTGCCCATTGCTGTAGTTTTCTAGTCACTTTATCTTTTGTGCCATTCTCATAGAATAAAGGCAAAAAAGGAGTGGAGAAAGGTGAAAATGGGAAGAAAGGTGAGCAAAGACCAGGACAGTGAAAATAATATCGAGGAGCTGCCCAGTACAGCCAAGATACCAAGAAAGAAAAGGTTTATTGGCATTCCTGCAAAATATCTGTGCATGGATGACCTGTAAAAGGAGGAAAACTTCCAGCAAGGAAGAGAAGTGTAAGAGACCACTCCGGACCGACAACATCCATCTGATCGACGGTACAGGTAGGACATCATAGTAAACTAGAATTGTCTATCATCTTCTTCTATATACTTCTCATTATCACAGGACTCCAGGTGTAATAGGCCAGATTGACTACTACAAGTGGGCCAAATTGACTAATGCCACATTTATACACTTTTCTGGCACTTTTCAAAAGGGGGCATGGTTTAAGAAAAAGTTGGTGTAACCTAAGATATGATATCATGTGACAAAAATGTACCAGAATTCTGGAGTAAATTTCTGGCACAGTTTAAAAGGGGTTATCCAGGCTTAGAAAAACATAGTTATCATCCAGAAACATTGTGGCAACTGTCCTTATGTAACATGCTCATTAGTTTAACGCCATTTGGAATTATGGTCGTTGTTATATAATATGTGCACTGACTACTATTCCATAGACTTTACAAATATTTCAATGCTTAAATCTTAATTTGGCCATATTTTTGTTATAGCCTAAGTCAATTAATATTTGGGGCTTCCTTAGACTGTCTGGTCTAAGTTTACACTATATAAGAATTAGACAGTTTTAGTAAATCTGGGCCAATAATCTTAGTCTCATTGGAGCTGAAGTTCTAGACATCCTGAGCCTCTGGGATAGGACATGTACATTGGTTTTATCTTGTAGCCGGAAGAACTTATCACTTTGCAAAAATAAAATCTTTATATTCTTTGTTAGAACTTATGTCCAGATCAACAAACATTTCTATCATCTCTTTTCCTAATGTTATAGCAGATATTTCCATTCTAATTTCCATTTCTTATGATAAAAACATTTTCACTGAATGTGAGTCCTTTGGTTGTTATCTGCTTATGTCAAGTTCTGTATGAAAGGGTGAGCATCACCATCAGGGAATTACACTTCTGTAAGGGGCCCAGACAAATAAAGGGGCCCAACCTCTCCTGTGGTTAGTCACTTCTGGCCAGGGCAGACATCAGCAATTGGACCCCATTACTGCCAAGAAGTCTGGGTGTGCGGCCCTGTATGTGGAGTGGGGTAATACAAAGAAGCAGGGGTTTTGTGGGAGAAGAAGGCAGCAGGGGCTCCAAGAGTGGACAGGGGATACTAAGGGAGAGAGGGACTGTCTATAAGAAGTTGGGAGCAGAAGCTGATGTAGGGGCTCTTAGGTAATTTAACAAAATGTTAAGGAGTAGTTACATTTATAAAGATGTGAGCTTTGGTGAAAGCGAGAAAGTATGTGCATTCATATCAAATTAATAAATAGCTGAAGATGCTTTTTTTTTTTTAGGGTTTAGTGGGGTCCCAATGGTCAGACTCCCCACCAGTTAGAGATTAATTCCCTCAATCTGGGTATGCCCATAAATCTCTACCCATCTTGGAGGTTCACTAGTGTTCTATGAACACACATTAACTCAAAATGGCTTATAATTCCTATCTGTCTGGCTAACAGAGGTGAAGCTTTTGCAAAAATGTTGAGACATAAAGTTTTATAGTTACTGTGGTAATAGTATGGCATACACTTTACTATCATCACAAGAACCACTGCAAAAATTGAATACAAAGGCGCAGTGTTTTAATTTTAGATTCCATGCTCACATTCTTGTCATTCTGCGGTTTTCTGTTGTTTTGAAGCACAATTCTACCTGTCATATCTGTAATTCAATCTTGGATTTTACTCTGTCAGCACTAAAACATTGGGGGGCATTTATCATTGTAGGCGTAAGTGAAGCATTTTTCTATACCTTTTTTTGTGTGCTGGTAATGTGTAGGAGCACCAAATGTATTAAATGGTCACAAAGCATTTGATAAATGCCAGCCATTGTGTTTTGTAAATGTAACCTACTATCTAGCTGCAATAACATGATAAAATCAGACCTGTACAAGCAGCCTGATAACAGGGTGTAATGTTCTTACAACAAGGTTGGTTAAAAATATGGCCACATGTAGTTGTCTAGGGTGACTGTAATGTAGGAAAAAGCTTGGCTACATGGACTTTAGGGTAGATTCATACTATGTTAATGCACATGTTCGGCATATTTATCTGCACACTGTCGAAAACAGGAACCTGACCTATACTGTAAACAGGAAACGTGGGCACCATTTATTTCTATGGCCAGATCCTATGTGTTATTTCAAAAGTGCAATAGCCAGCGCTCTTAAGTTTGTTTAATAGCCCATACGTCCCGAATGGAGTCACAGGCCACCGATCCGGACCCCAAACGCCAGTCATCTAGACCGCCAGCTGGCCTTTAAGACATTGATACAAATGAATTGCTAAATGTGACTATGTTTCCTGCTTCCCTACCTGGCACTTCTTCTGTGATGCAGGTGGCGCAA
Source organism: Hyla sarda (assembly GCF_029499605.1). Classification (NCBI taxonomy): domain Eukaryota; kingdom Metazoa; phylum Chordata; class Amphibia; order Anura; family Hylidae; genus Hyla; species Hyla sarda. Next base: position 334,478,440 of record NC_079190.1, on the reverse strand, counting down.
TTACCGCTGTGTGCATCATTCTCCCCTGGCCAGGCCTGGCTAGAAGAGGACATAGGAGGTGAATAGTTGTGTTCCCCACCTGTGACACTACCAAATGTTGCAGATCTACAGCTCCGATCATGATCTTCTGTCTGTGCATAATGGGAGTTGTAGTTTTAAACAGCTAGAGAGTAACAGGGATGTATTTATTGCACAGTTCATGTTGGGGCATAGTGGCACAGTTCATGTAGGGGTACAGAGGTACAGTTCACTTGGGGGCACAGTGGCACAGTTCATGTAGGGACATAGTGCTACAGTTCATGTGGGGGCACAGTGGCATCATTCATTGAGAGGGCATGAACACCTATTCATTGTTTTAAGGGACAAAGAGGTACAAATCACAATGTTTGTCAATATTATTTTTGGGGCAAAAGCATGTGCAGTATTATACTCAGGGACACAGTGTGGGTCCGTATTACACCGGGGGCAAGGTTTGTGGCCCTAATATACATTCAGTGACACAGTGTGTGACAGTAATGTATTCTGGGGCACAGTGTGTAGCAGGACTATACCAGGGGTACAGTGTGTGACAGTATTATGCCAGGGACACAGTGTCTGGCAGTATTACAATAGGGGCACAGTGTGTGGCAGTAATATATTCAGGGGCACAGTGTGTAGTAGGACTATACCAGGGGTACAGTGTGTGACAGTATTATGCCAGGGACACAGTGTCTGGCAGTATTACACTAGGGGCACAGTGCGTGGCAGTAATATATTCAGGGGCACAGTGTGTGACAGTAATATATTCAGGGGCACAGTGTGTAGCAGGACTATACCAGGAGTACAGTGTGTGACAGTATTATACCAGGGACACAGTGTATGGCAGTATTACACTAGGGGCACAGTGCGTGGCAGTAATATATTCAGGGTCACAGTTTGTGACAGTAATTTATTCAGAGGCACAGTGTGTAGCAGGACTATACCAGGGGTACAGTGTGTGACAGTATTATGCCAGGGACACAGTGTATGGCAGTAATACACTAGTGGCACAGTGCATGGCAGGAATATATTCAGGGGCACAGTGTGTGGCAATTTAATACCCGTTACACAGTGTGTGGCAGTATTATACCAGGGGCACTGTGTGCAGCAGTAATATATTTAAGGGCACAGTGTGCAGCAATATTACATTCAAGAGTACAGTGTTCAACAGTATTATATGACGAGGCGCAGTGTGTAACAGTATTATATGCAGGGGCGCAGTTTGTGGCAGTATTCAGGTCATACAGGGAACAGTAGAGTTAATTCCTCCACACTAATTACCCTGTGACTTATTATTAGGGTAACAATTATGTTCTACAAGAGGCAGCACCTATTTCTTTCATGGCACTGTGGCCGCTAGTTGAGCCAGGCCTTAGCATTCAGCTCGGACCTTCACCAGATGGCAGATTCACCTAAATAAGCAGACCCTCACTAAAAATAGTTGAGTACCCCTGATGTAGATAGTTAGACAAACACTGCAATACATTACTGGGGCCAATAGAGAATGCATGGAGAGCTGGCCATATATGTGCACTGCTGCTCTATTTATTCAGGGAAATATTGAACACCATTCTCATGATCCTTGGGGGTTCCAGCAGTCAAAGATAAAATGTAAATTTTACTGCTTGTAAAAAAATGAGGGAAAAACACTGCAAGATGGCTGTTTTTTCACATTTTCTCCAGAAAAAGATAACAAAAATATACTGTATCCCAGTGGCGTTGCGACCCGGGTATGTTGGGTGCGGCCCGCACCGGGTGACAGCAACCTAATGGGGTGACACCAAGACGCTCCGCAGCACCCCCCCCCGCCTTCACCTGCGCTGTGTGTGCGGTGCGCCCGTCCGTCAGCAACCCCCCCTTTCACCTGCACTGTGCGCCCGTCCGTCATCACACCTCCCCTCACCTTCACCAGCACTGTGCCAGGCCTCCGCTCCCACGTCTGCGTGTGTCTGTCTGTGAGTGTGTGTCTCTCTGACTGTGTGTGTGTGTCTCTCTGTGATGTATGTGTTTTTGTGTGTGTGTGTGTGTGTGTGTGTGGGGGGTGTTGAACCAGTGATCTAATGTGGGGAGAGTTTGACCCATTGTTGGGAACCTGCAAGGGAACCTGCGGCCTAATGTGGGGAAACTACTACCAAATGTGGGGAGTCTATGCTACCTAATGTGGGGAGTCTATGCTATCTAATGTGGGGAATCTGTGCTACCAAATGTGGGGAGTCTATGCTACCTTATGTGGGGAATCTGTGCTAGCGAATGTGGGGATTCTATTCTACCTAATGTGGGGAAACTGCTACCTAATGTGGGGAATCTGTGCTACCTAATGTGGGAAATTGCTACCTAATGTGGGGAATCTGTGCTACCTAATGTGGGGAAATTGCTATCTAATGTGGGGTAACTGCTACCTACCTAATGTGGGGGAACTGCTGCCTACCTAATGCTCCCCCCTGGCAGTAGCACCCTCATCATCCACCAGCAACACCCCCCCCCAGCAGCACCTCCAACAGCAGATCCTGATGGTGGATGATGGCGGTGCTCCTTCCAGGAGGATGATCCTGCCGATGGATGATGGGGGTGATACTGCCAGGGGGGATGGCCAGCAGCACCCTCATCATCCTCCAGCAACACCCCCCCAGTAGTAGCACCCCCATCATCCACTAGCAACACCACCAATACCCCCCTCCCTTGGTAATAGCATCAGCTAACGGATGTTGAGGGGTGTTACTGCGGTTGTGGTATTATATTCAGAGGGTGCACTGTATGGCAACGTTATATTCAGAGGGCACAGTTTGTGGTAGTATTATATTCAGAGGGCACAGTGGGTGGTAGTATTATTTTCAGAGGGCGCAGTGGGTGGTAGTATTATATTCAGAGGGCGCAGTGGGTGGTAGTATTATATTCAGAGGGCGCAGTTTGTGGTAGTATTATATTCAGAGGGCGCAGTGGGTGGTAGTATTATATTCAGAGGGCGCAGTCTGTGGTAGTATTATATTCAGAGGGCGCAGTTTGTGGTAGTATTATTAGAGATGAGCGAACTTACAGTAAATTTGATTTGTCACGTACTTCTCGGCTCGGCAGTTGATGACTTATCCCGTGTAAATTAGTTCAGCCTTCAGGTGCTCCGTTGGGCTGGAAAAGGTGGATACATTCCTAGGAAAGAGTCTCCTAGGACTGTATCCACCTTTTCCAGCCAACGGGAGCACCTGAAAGCTGAACTAATTTATGCAGGAAAAGTAATCAACTGCCGAGCCGAGAAGTTTGTGACGAGTTGAATTTACTGTAGTTCGCTCATCTCTAAGTATTATATTCAGAGAGTGCAGTGGGTGGTAGTATTATATTCAGAGGGTACAGTATGTGGTGGTATTATATTCAGGGGTACAGTGTGTGGCAGATTTATATTCAGGGGTACAGTATGTGGCAGATTTATATTCAGAGGGCACAGTTTATGGTAGTATTATATTCAGAGGGTGCAGTGGGTGGTAGTATTATATTCAGAGGGTACAGTATGTGGTAGTATTATATTCAGTGGGTACAGTGTGTGGCGGTATTATATTCAGGGGTACAGTATGTGGCAGATTTATATTCAGAGGGCACAGTTTATGGTAGTATTATATTCAGAGGGCGCAGTGGGTGGTAGTATTATATTCAGAGGGTACAGTATGTGGTAGTATTATATTCAGTGGGTACAGTATGTGGAAGTATTATATTCAGAGGGTACAGTATGTGGTAGTATTATATTCAGTGGGTACAGTATGTGTTGGTATTATATTCAGAATTTACAGTGTGTGGTAGTATTATATTCAGTGGGTATGGTGTATGGAAGGTTTATAATCAAAGAGTATAGTGCATAGTAGTATTATATTTAGAGGATACAGTGTCTGGCAGGTTTATAATAATACTTGTTTTCATATAGAGGATGAGAATGCCCTGACATAGTGAGGAGACGCCTGGGCCTCACATTCTGCAGAGAGAAGTTTTAGCTGGACCAGGCGGTATGTAACATCTGAATTAGATAAGGGAAGACTATAGAGAAGACGTCACCTGTAATCACTGATATCATTGTACATTCTCCTCACTATGTCCTATCAGAGCTGTAGTCGCTTGTCAGTTCTACAGTTATGGTCAGTGAAACTACAACTCCCAGCATAACCTCACCACTGCTCAAAGGGGTACTCTACTGGAAAACATTTTTTTTTAATCAACTGGTGCTACAAAGTTAAACATATTTGTAAATTACTTCTATTTAAAAATCTTAATCCTTCCAGTACTTATTAGCTGCTGTATAAGCGATTCACATGAAGTTATTTTCTTTTTTAATTTATTTTCTGTCTGACCACAGTGCTCTGTGCTGACAACTCTGTCCATGTCAAGAACTGTCCATAGTAGGAGCAAATCCCCATAGCAAACCTATCCTGCTCTGGACAGTTCCTGACATGGACAGAGATGTCAGCAAATAGCACTGTGGTCAGACTGGAAAGAACTACACAACTTTCTGTGGAGCATACACCAGCTTATAAGTACTGTAAGTATTAAGATTTCAAATAGAAGTAATTTAAAAATATGTTTAACTTTCTGGCACCAGTTGATATAAAAGTAAATGTTTTCCAATGGAGTACCCATTTAAGTAATTCTGGGAGCTGTATATTTAAATGGTGAAAACTTCTTTAACACTTTCCCATTCTGTGGCAACTGGTAAATCTGATTATTATACTGGAATTTCTTACAATGCGCTACACCAGTGGTGTCTGTCACAACAGGCAAAAAACTTACTGGGGGGAGGTATGGGGGTGACACCATTTTCTACCGCACCGGGTGACACCAACCCTAGCAACGCCACTGCTGTATCCACTACGGAATTATTCTTTTGTCATGCAACTACAAGGTCTATAATTTGTCATGCAAAATACAAGGTCTTATACAGACAATGGCACGCCCTATTAAAACATTGTACAGCTGCATGCAAAGTCCACTGTATTATAGTTACTTATAATATTATCTGTGCCAGTAGGATTCCCAGGAGGACTATAAGCCAGGACTGCAGGAGCACACAGCAAAATGGACACACAGCATAAATTCTGTCAGTGTGAAGTTGGTCCTGCTTCTTCATTTGCCTGGGCCGCACTGTAATCCTTCTCTTCCTCCCCAGATCTCTAGCGTCTGTGCTGTGCTGGCTTCTCCCCCTGATGCCTTGGCCTGCAGCACAGTCGTAAAGTGTTGTATTGCATCCCCTCTGGCCGCATGGGGCTTAAAGCAAGCAGGGGGTTTGTTTGGGGGTAATGGAGTGCAATGACTGCAGATTTCATAGGGCATTTGGGAAGGGGGAAGAGGGGACATTTTACTTTATTAAGGATGGGGGGGAGGGTGCTATAAAGGAAGAGAGCATCAGCAACCCATACTGTATAGCGGTATTTCAAAACCAGTGTGCCTCCAGCTGCTGCAAAACTGCAACCCCCGGGATGCCTGGATATGCTAGGGGTTGTAATTTTACACCAGTTGGAAGTCCACAGTTTGGAGACTGCTTTGTAATGTATCCTTTCCTCACCCCTATCCTTTATAATGTATCTCCTCCTCACAGCCACAAGTCCCAGCCTGACCCCAGGTCTTGTGGTGAGGGTGTTGGAAGGGCAGATGTTAACCCTTAGGGCAGATGGCATTAACCTGTGATGCCAGGGACTGAGTCCACCTGATAGGACCTACAGGGTACAACACCCCAGGTATAGCTGCTGGTTCCTGGGCCAGGCGTGTGGCAAATAATCACTCCAATGCAAGGTTACGGAACAACAGCACTTTACTGAGGCAGACAGATCCTAAAGTCTTTACAGCTCAGTTCGGGCCCAAGGAAATGCTCACGCTTGTTGGCTCGCAGGGACTTGTAGTAGACTTGGACTGAGTTGTGCAACCCACGCTGACTTTAGTAAATGACACTTGACTATCTTGACTAGACTTCTCCCCTGTATTTGTGCTTACCAGGCTTTGACTTTCACCAGCAATGGTTACTGGTGGTGGATGCGTGGCTGCAGGACTAGGCCTTGATCTCCCTCAGGAACACCAGACAACTGTCAGGTCTTAACTTGACTGTACCTCAGACTTATCTGACTAAGCTAGCTCCTCCCAGGTATATAAGGGAGCAATTTGGAGATGTCCCATTTGTCACCAATAGGTCACCTATTCACTTGCACCTTCCTTGCTAGCAGTGGTCTTAGTAACAATTTTTAAAGGCACATTAAAGGGGTACTCCACTGGAAAAAAAAATTTTTAAATCAACTGGTGCCAAAAAGTTGGACTGATTTGTAAATGACTTCTATAGAAAAAAAATCTTAATCCTTCCAGTACTTATCAGCTGCCTTTGTAATCCACAGGAAGTTCTTTTCTTTTTGAATTTCCTTTCTGCCTGAACACAGTGCTCTCTGCTGACACCTCTGTCCATTTTAGGAACTGTCTAGAGTAGGAGCAAATCCCCATAGAAAACCTCTCCTGCACTGGACAGTTCCTAAAATGGACAGAGGTGCCAGCAGGGAGCACTGTGGTCCGACAGAAAGGAAATTCAAAAAGAAAGTAACTTCCTGTGGATCATAACAGCAGCTGATAAGTACTGGAAGGTTCAAGATTTTTTAATAGAAGTCATTTACAAATCTGCTTAACTTTCTGGCACCAGTTGATTTAAAAAAATATTTTCCATTGGAGTACCCCTTTAATACATAAATGCAATGCATCAACCTATACATAACTGAATGGGTGAATAGAGTTCTGAGGAGTGTGGGGGCCAGGGGACTGGGACTGAGTCCACCTGATAGGACCTACAGGGTACAGAAGGGCCACTTCTGTACTGGGCCACCACAGTCTGATGACCCAAACTTGCATCTGACATAGCCCCATATGGCTCTGTGGATGCAAAAAGTACTATGGCTATTAAAAGGCCATATCTATTTAATTTTTGCTTCCACAGAGCCATATTGGGTCTGATTTGTCCATAAAATATGTTGCAAATACAAAAAAAAGTTGGTAATTTGGGGGAGGGTGTGTGTCCTGTCTCATTGTGGAAAGAGAAAAGAAGAAAGGCGCACCCTGTGGAGTAATATGGAGGCAGACTTCAGACAGAGGTGCCAGCTTTCAATGGCGCAGGTCACAGAAGAAGCATGGATAGGTAAAAGCAAGGGTAGTTTATTCTCCCAGCATGCAACGCGTTTCACTGCAACAGCAGCTTCATCATGCCTGATGAAGCTGCTGTTGCAGTGAAACACGTTGCATGCTGGGAGAATAAACTACTCTTGCTTTTACCTATCCATGCTTCTTCTGTGACCTGCGCCATTGAAAGCCGGCACCTCTGTCTGAAGTCTGCCTCCATATACCTCCTGCTCAGCCGGCTGGCTGCGGACACTACATGCGCTCACCATTGTTGTGTATGTGGGTACACAACACTTCCAGGTGAGCCTCCGCTTTCAGCGCATAAGTTGCCTGACAAGTTGCTCTTTTAATACACCATGGAGTGCTTTGGTTTTTGTCATTTTTAGCCCTGTGGAGTAAAGCCAGCACGAGGGCGGGGAAAAAGGAAAATAAAAATTTCCGTGCTCACCCTGCTAAGTTGTGTAGCGGCACACACAACAATGCTGATCGCATGTTATTTTAGGATCACAATCCTGTAGTCTGCAGCCTTCCTGAGAGATGTGGAATAAATACAGGACTTCAAAAGACCAGGATTTTCGGCACTGACCACGGAGAAATGAACAAAGCCCAGGTAAAGGAATGGAGGTTTAATAGCAACGAGTTTCACCGCATGCGCGGCTTCATCAGGCCTGATGAAGCTGCGCATGCAGTGAAACACGTTGCTATTAAACCTCCATTCCTTTACCTGGGCTTTGTTCATTTCTCCGTGGTCAGCGCCGAAAATCCTGGTCTTTTGAAGTCCTGTATTTATGTCTCATTGTGGAGGCAAACTAAAATCTTGATTATTTACATCAAAATGATTACAAGCATACCCTGTTTGTAAAGTTTTTATCTGATTGGCTAGTTTTAAAGCTTAAAAAAACTATATATATATATATATATATATATATATATATTTATATATATATATATATATATATATATATATATTTCAAATTGTTCCAAAATTGTTCAAATTGTTCCATCCAATTGCTCCACGCCAGCTAGTAGAGGCGACCATCTGCTACTGAAAGTAGCTGGGTGACGCCAGGTAAAGAGCGGACTTGAATCCCATGCCTTATTCTCCTTTAACGGCCTTATGACAAAAAGAAATGATTAATGTATATATATATATATATATATATATATATATATGTGTGTGTGTGTGTTTGTGTATAGTGTTTTAGAATTGCCCTCCATAATTTTTTCCTGTCCCCCAGTTTGCCCCATTCATACTGTACAGAATTTCTTTGTGAAAAATGCGAAAATTTGATGAAAAAATAGAAAATGTAGCATTTTTCTAGCTTTGAAGCTCTCTGGTTGTAAGGGAAATAGACATTCCAAATAGATTATATTTTGATTCACAAATACAATATGTCTACTTTATGTTTGCATCATAAAGTTGAAATGTTTTTATTTTTGGAAGACATCAGAGGGCTTAAAAGTTCAGCATCAATTTTCAAATTTTTCACAAAATTTTCAAAATCAGAATTTTTCATGGACCAGTTCAGGGTTGAAGTGGATTTGAAGGGAATTATTAGAAATACCCCATAAATTACCCCATTATAAAAACTGGACCCCTCAAAGTATTCAAAATGACATTCAGTAAGTGTGTTAACCCTTTAGGTGTTTCACAGGAATAGCAGCAAAGTGAAGGAGAACATTTTAAATCTTAATTTTTTTTACACTCGCATGTTCTTGTAAACCCAGATTTTGAATTTTTACAAAGGAGAAAAATCCTCTAAAAATTTGCAACCCAATTTCTTCTCTCGAGTAAGGAAATACCTCATATGTGTATGTCAAGTGTTCAGCAGGCGCAGTAGAGGGCTCAGAAGGGAGGGAGCGACAATGGGATTTTGGAGAGTGAGTTTTTCTGAAGTTGTTTTTTTGGGGGCATGTCACATTTAGGAAGCCCCTATGCAGGGCTGGACAGGGGATAAAAAGCAGCCCTGGTAATAATTTCATATCAGCCCCACAGCATTGCAGCACTGTGGCAGCCGCCGGCAGGGCTGCCGTCAGAAATATAGGGGCCCCTTAAACAGCTTAAAGCATGGGCCCCTCCACTTGACTCCCCCCCCCCCCCCCCCCCCCAGGGCCTGCCAGCTATTTTCCCAATTATCAATAAGAAAAAATGTAAACCACAGTACAAGAAAAACAAGAGCCCTTTAGTTCACTGGAGAAAGACGGAGGAAATATTGTCACCATACATATTACCATCATACTGTTACTAACCAAATCCTGTATACTGAAACCAATACTACCAATACTACCAGTTTACAAGGAGGAATATTACCACTATACATATTACCATCATACTGTTACTGACCAAATCCTGTATACTTAGACCAATATTACCAGTATACAAGGAGGAAATATTCCCCCCCATACAGTGACCATATAGTGGTAGATATTAGCTCTACACAGGCTCTGCAGACCATATAAGGGATTACTTACAGTTACATCAGGTGACGTCTTCTCTGATTGGAGGCATTCACTTTCAGTTTTCTTCTTCTTCCGGCCCAAAACATCATGACGACTTCTTCCTTTCACTACTCGTCTCCACAGAACATGCCAGACAAATATTTTAGGCTCCACACTTTAATATTAGAGTGGCTAGATAAGTGTGTTGGGGAAGAGTAGGTAGGTCCATCCCCCACCCATTAGGTAGTTAGGTCGCTCCAGAAAGTAGACAGGTCCCTTCACATAGTTTCCCTCATTACACAGGTGCCCGGAGTAGGGAGGTTCCACCTGTAGGTAGGTCCCCGTGTAGATAGCTGCCCCCTGTAGATAGTTACACCCTGTATGCAGTAGTAGCCCCCTATAAGTAGGGGTTACTCCCTGTATGTAGATCCCCCTGTATATAGTTGCAGTCCCCATATACAGTATTATCCTCCCCTTTAGGTGTTAGCAGCAGCCCCCTTTAGGTAGTAATAGCTAGCAGCATCCCCCTTTAGGTAGTGATAGCCAGCAGCATCCCCCTTTAGATAATGATAGCCAGCAGCATCCCCTTTAGGTAGTGATAGCCAGCAGATTCCCCCTTTAGGTAGTGATAGCCAGCAGATTCCCCCTTTAGGTAGTGATAGCCAGCAGCATCCCCCTCTATGTAGTGATAACCAGCAGCATCCCCCTTTAGGTAGTGATAGCCAGCAGTATCTTCTTTTAGGTAGTGATAGCCAGCAGCATCCCCTTTTAGGTAGTGATAGCCAGCAGCAGCCCCCTTTAGGTAGTGCCACCTTTAGGTAGTGATAGCCAGCAGAACCCCCCTTAGGTCGTTATAAGTAGCCCCCTTAGGAAGGAATAGAAGAAAAAAAACATATTTACCTGGCTCCCGCACGGTCCATGTCCTCTTCTCTTGTGTCTTCTTCACCAGTCTGTGATCCGACACATGATGATGACGTCATTCATGTGCTGGAGCGCAGAGGACGGAAGCCCGGGCCTCTTGTCAGCGCCTGCACAATGTGGGCGGCCCACAAGAGTGATTGACAGGGCGAGGAGCCAATGGCTCTTCGCTCTGTCAATCAGCCGATCCCGAGGGTCGCATTGAACTATAGGCGCATCTGTAAGACGTGCTTATAGTTCAATGCATCCTGGACCGGCCATGGAAGCAGGAGACTGCTGTGTATACAGCGGTCCCCTGCTTCTGTGTTGCGGAAGCTGCAAGGGGGGTGCAGCGATTGCCCCTTACTGGAGTTCTGGCTGTACCCCCCTAACGGCGGCCCTGGCTGCATACAAGTTCCTGATACTAGTATCAGGCCCTTGTATGCTAGTGTGCATGGGTGGCCCGACTCCAATCTATAAGAACGGGTCAGGTCAGGTCGGTGACTGAGCACAGGCCGGCCACTGCTGGCCCCAGGGTGAGCGGCCTATCGGGAATTTTCCTGGTATCCCGGTTCGCCAGTCAGGCCCTGCCCCTATGGTGCCAGAACAGCAGAAAAAAAACCACATGGCATACCATTTTGGAAACTACACCCCTCAAGGCACTGAACAAGGTGACCAGAGTGAGCCTTAACACCACACAGGTGTTTCACGACTTTTCGTTAAAGTCGGATGTGTAAATGAAAACAAATCTTTTTTTCACTAAAGAGCAGTTTTTTTACCCAAATTTACAATTTTTACAAAGGGTAATGGGAGAAAATGCCCCCCAAAATTTGTAACCCCATCTCTTCTGGGTATGGAAATACCCCATGATTGAACGTAAAATGCTCTATGGGCGAACTACAATGCTCAGAAGAGAAGGAGTCACATTTGGCTTTTGGAAAGCAAATTTTGCTGAAATGGTTTTTGGGGAGCATGTTTAATTTAGGAAGCCCCTATGGTGTCAGAATAGCAAAACAACACCACATGTCATACTCTTTTGGAAATTACACCCCTCAAGGAACGTAACAAGGAGAACAGGGAGCCTTAACACCTCACAGGTATTTGACGACATTTTGTTAAAGTTGGATGTGTAAATGAAAAAAAAACTATTTTTTCACAAAAATGCTGTTTTTTCCCCAAATTTTACATTTATACAAGGAGTAATATGAGAAAATGACCCCCAAAATGTGTAACCCCATTTCTTCTGAGTATGGAAATACCCCATGTGTGGATGTCAAGTGCTCTGCTGGTGAACTACAATGCTCAGAAGAGAAGGAGCGCCATTGAGCTTTTGGAAAGAGAATTTGTTTGGAATGGAAGTCAGAGGCCATGTGTGTTTACAAAGCCCCCCCCCCCCCCCCCCGTGGTGCCAGTACAGGGGACCCCACCACATGTGTCCCCATTTTGGAAACTACACCCCTCACAGAATTTTATAAGGGGTGCAGTGAGTATTTACACCCCACTGGTGTTTGGCAGATCTTTGGAACAGTGGGCTGTGCAAATGAAATTTTTTTTTTTCATTTTTAGGGACCACTGTTCCAAAAATCTGTCAGACCCCTGTGGCGCGTAAATGCTCACTGTACCCCTTATTACATTCTGTGAGGGGTGTAGTTTCCAAAATGGGTTACATGGGGGGGGGGGGTCCATTGTTCTGGCACTATGGGGGCTTTGTAAACACACGTGGCCTTCAATTCCGGACACATTTTCTCTTTAAAATCCCAATGGTGCTCCTTCTCTTCTAAGCATTGTAGTGCGCCAGCAGAGCACCTTACATACACATACTGTTCTTAAGAAATGGGGTTAAAAATTTGGGGGCGCTTTTTCCTTATTTTCCCTTGTTTAAATGAAAAATTTAGGGTAACACCAGCATTTTAGTGAAAAAAAAAAATATTTTTTTATTTTCCCATCCAACTTTAACGGAAATTCGTAAAAAACACCTGTGGGGTGTTAACTCTCACTATTCCTCTTGTTACGTTCCATGATGGGTGTAGTTTCCAAAATGGGGGTCACATGTGGGTATTTATTTTTTTGCGTTTATGTCAGAACCGCTGCCACTCCTGTGCAAATCACCAATTTAGGCCTCAAATGCACATAGTGCGCTCTTACTCCTGAGCCTTGTTGTGAGCCCGCAGAGAATTTTACACCCACATATGGGGTATTTCCGTACTCAGGAGAAATTGCGTTACAAATTTTGGCGTTCTTTTCTTCCTTTTACTGCTTGTGAAAATAAAAAGTAGGGCGCAACACCAGAATGTGAGTGTCAAAATTTTAATTTTTTTACACTAACAGGCTGGTGTAGCCCCCAACATTTCTTTTTCATGATAAGGGGTAAATACGATAGGGCTCCCAAGTGAGAGAGGCCCATGCACATTTTAGGACTATATTAGGCATTGCATATGGGTGGACATAGGGGTATTCTAAGCCAGTGATTCCCAAACAGGGTGGCTTAAGCTGTTGCTAAACTCCCAGCATGCCTGCACAGTCAGTAGCTGTCCGGAAATGCTGGGAGTTGTCGTTTTGCAACAGCTGGAGGCTACATTTTGGAAACACTGCCGTACCATATGTTTTTCATTTTTCTTGGGGGGGGGGGGGGGAACAGTGTGAGGAGGTGTATATGTAGTGTTTTACCCTTTATTTTGTGTTAGTGTAGTGTAGTATAGTGTAGTTTTTTTAGGGTACATTCACACAGCGGAGGTTTACAGTGAGTTTCCCGCTAGCAGTTTGCGCTGTGGCAAAAAATTTGCCGCAGCTCAAATTTGAACCTCGAGCTGTTGCAAAACTACAACTCTCAGCATGTACTAACAGACCGTGCATGCTGGGAGTTGTACTTTTGCAACAGCTGGGGGCACGCTGGTTGGAAAACCTTCAGTTAGGTTCTGTTACCTAACTCAGTATTTTCCTACCAGTGTGCCTCCAGCTGTTGCAAAACTACAACTCCCAGCATGTACGGTCTATCAGTGCATGCTGGGAGTTGTAGTTTGCTACAGCTGGAGGCACACTGGTTGCGAAACACCGAGTTAGGTAAGGGTGCATTCACACCACGTTTTTTGCAATACAGTTCCCGTATACGTTTTCAATGTGAAAACCGTACGGAACCGTATTGAAAACCGTATGCATTGACTCTCCATTGAAAACCGTATGCCAAAAGATGCATCAGGTTGTGTCCGTTTTGCATCCTGTGCAGTTTTGTTACTGTTTTTTCCCGTACCCAAAACCAAAGTCTACCACGGTTTTTGGTCCGGGTGTTAATCAAAGTTTGAATCTCCTCCCTTTTTCCATTTTTCAAATAAAATAATGTAAACAAAATAAATGTATGTGGTATCACCTTAATGGGTAAATGTCCAAAATAGTAATTCCTTCAGGACCGGACATTTTTGGCCTTAACCCCTTAAGTACGCAGGGCGTACAGGAATGCCCTTGGTGCCTTTGCCTTAAAGGACATCTGCAGCGATAACAACTTATCACCAATCCAAAGAATAGGGGATAAGTGTTTGATCGGGGGGTACCGACCGCTGGGACCCCCCACGATCTCCTAAACTGGGCCCCTCAGTGTGAGCGCTAATGAGTATAGCATCGTCCTGAGAGGTCGACGGTTACGCCCTGTCCCCGCCCCGTCCCCATACAGTTCTTTGATCGCTGGGGGTCCGAACAATGGAACCCCCCGCGATCTCCTGCGCGGACCCGTGGCTCTCCAGTGTAGGAGGCATGCTGGCCACAGCATGACGTTGCAGCCAACACGCCTCCTCCATGCAGTTCTATGGGAGAGGCGGGGATGTGCAAACCCTTCTATCCAAGCCATTCATCAGTCAGGAGTGACTGACCAATCGCAGATCGGGCCAAAGGGTTAAAAGTTCAGTTCCCCCTGTAGACAGTATATGTATCTACAGGGAATCCGTCAAGTATAAATGTGCCGGTGGGTACAGCGGAGGTGATTATGGCTTATATGCAGGAGTGTCCTTATTAACCCCTTAAGGACAAAGCCCATAATGACCTTAAGGACCAGAGCATTTTTTGCACATCTGACCACTGTCACTTTAAGTATAATAACTCTGGTATGCTTTTCCTAATCATTCTGATTCTGAGGTTATTTTTTCATGACATATTCTACTTTATGTTAGTGGTAAATTTTCGCCGATACTTGCATCCTCACTTTAATGAAAAATTTGCCAACTGAAATGATTTAAATACACTTGTCAGAGGTTATCAACAACATCCCTAGCAACCAATAGTAAAGTTGCCCACCCCCTCACTGTTTTCTTCCTCGAATACGCGAATATGCGAATATTCGCATATGCGAATATAACGAATACGCGAAATTCGCGAATATAAGAGGAATATTCATATATAAATTCGCGAAATATCGCGAATTTGAATATGGGCAATGCCGCTCATCACTAGTCCTTACATGGTTAAAGGAATATTTTAGTGTAATATAACTAATCTCGGTGCTTCCTGTGGACTGCCTCTGCCCTGTACAGAAGATCGCAGAGGGTCCCAACGGTTGGACCACCCCCCCCCCCCCCCCCGCACGGTCTATAACTACAGTATTCCTTTAACTACATGGCAGATCTTGATCCTGTGATCTTAGCAATTACCTGTGGTTTGGAGGAGGCACACTTTTTTGCAAGATCATTAAGACCTAATATTTAAGGTGCCCCTGTATGAATGATCATTCTGGATCATTCGTACATGGGGACTAGGAATATTAGGTCTAAATGACTAAAATGATTTGGCTTCTTTTCTGTGATGTTTTTTGTCTTTCTATATTTGTGTATGTTAGGGCGAATAGTTGTATATTGGAGTAAAAAGTTATTTAAAGGGGTTATCCAGGAATAATTAAACAGAGGTAATTTCTTTTCAAAACTGCTTCCTGTCTGTCTCCAGGTTCGTTGTGGTTCTGTAGTTCTGTTCCATTGAAGTGAATAGAGCCAATTTGTAATACTACACCCAACCTGGAGACAAACAGGGAGCAGTTTTAAAAATAAATTACCTCTGTTTTTTTTTAATTCCCGGATAACCCCTTTAATACTGCATATGTGTTTTTGATATCTGTTATATGTTGTAATGTTTAAATTAACCCTCAGATCTGTGAATGGGTAACACGGGATTAATTATATATATATATATATATATATATATATATATATATATATATATATATATACATTGATTAATTATCACCTGTATACAATACCCACATTAGCGTAACATCCGGTGTGAGACTGTTTGCTTATCTCCCATTAATCCTTAAGGGTGTTACTGTATGTAAACTGTGTAAATAGCCCATTCAGCTGTATTTGACTTCCGGGCCACTTCTGGAGCCAAAAACAGGCCAAAGGTGGCCAGGGTGCCTCAGTCTTGGGATTGGTTTGGATGTAAATGTACAGATAGGAATACCCCTTATTCACATGTATAGTATTCTAAAATCTGTTGCATAAAATCTATAGCTTTAAATCCTGCACATCAAATAACTACAGGATACTGTACATGTAACCCCCCCCCCCCCCCAGAATGTAGTCACATGTACAATATCCTGCACATCATTGATACACAGAATTTGAATCTGCAAATTTTATGCTGCAGATTTTAGTGTAAACTTATCGACTCAACACAGATTTAAATTTGCAGTTTCACTGTCAAAAGGGGTATGTGTGGCATTAGCCTCTAACCCTTGACAAAGGTGATTTATCACCGAAACGTCGGGTGGGCTGGTAGTAAGTTTTAAACAGTGGAGGGATAATAATAGTTTAGAGCATAGGTATACTCTGCGCCAAAGCAATAGAAGATTGGCACGGAGAATTACATATTACAAGCTCCATATACAAAGAGAGGAGTAATTATAGCTCCCTAACACCATACTCTCCACTGACAATTTTAACAATAGTGTGAAGGGGTAATATTTTAACAAGCTAAGAATAAAGATTGTTTTTAAGGGGGGTTCTAGTGAAGGGTTTAATCCCCGCGAAGAGGGTAACCCCTCAAAGGTTGTTGAATTTATACACACACACACACACATATATACCTCTTAATGGGATGTCACAATACCAATACTGGTATTGTTATCAGGACCGATACTGGACATTTGCACGAGTACTTGTGCAAATGACCCCAATACCTAATCCAATACTTGTCGATGGGACGCCCGCTGACAGGTATCACAGAGGTGTGGTAGGCCCACCACACTTTCCATGCAGATTAAAAAGTGGTCAGTTCGGACTGGTGTCCAAACAGCCCACTCTCTAATCTGCTCTCTAGCCACAGCCAGTGAGGACTCCCAGTGTAGGCCACAGATTCGGGCTGTGGTCTGCATCAGGAGCGGCGTCTGACCTCTGCCCTGGTGCAGGTGGAGTTACATCACTCTTCCTGCACCAGAGCAGAGGACGGAGGATGCAGGAGGAAAGTATAGTTTTTTTTTTTTTCGTTTAAGTATGCAGAGGGTACCTTCTCCCTGTCACCTTGATTTTTCAGTCTCCTGACATACATGTATGTATCAGTAGACTGGGAAAACTGGGTGACAATAGCTGAAGAAGTACTGTGAGTGCCTGTCACCAAGCTTTCCTAGTGTCCTGACATATAGTCTCTGTAGGAGACTCGAAACGTTTGGTGATAGGTAGTACACAGTACTTTTCCAGCTTTTAATGTGGTCTTACCATCTCAGCATGTTATCCTTAATCCATAGGATAGGGGTAACATGCTGACTGGTGAGGTTCCGACCACTGGGACCCCCATTAATGCACAATAACGGACACATGTTATCCCCTATATTATATATAGGTAGGTAATCTCCCTTTCCCACCCAACAGAAAAATGCATGTATAAAAAGGGAAAAGTAGAGTAAAAGACAAAATGCTTTTACTTTTTTCATGCTTTAATCATATAGCCTTCATCATGATTTTATTGTGTGTTTGGGACAGTTTACCTGTTCTTGTAGTTGTACAGTCTACTGTTTACTTAACTAGAAGCAGTAGTAGTATGGCAACTGTTATCCTATAGTGGGCATTTTAACTAACATCCTAAAGAAAGATTGAAGACCAGTCCGGTTCCAGTCCTGAGTGTCCTCACGAATTGTATGGAGACTATGCTGCTTCTCTTTGTGTCCTGATTCTATAATGTAAGGTGATCACAGATGGTGCACAGGATTGGGCAGTGTTAGCACAGAAGTGAGCGCTCCCAATACACTTTGTACTATGCCATTGCAAAGACAGACTTTAATAGTACTTAAGGAAGCCTTCAGATGGCCCCTGGCTACCATGACAACTGATCTCATGACATGTGTTACCAGTTTGGCAGCCAAAAACAAGGCAAAGGGTGCTAGGGTGCTTCTTTGTTGAGATAAGTGTTGATATGCTTTAAATGTTCAGAGGGAATATATATATATATATATATATATATATATATATATATATATATATAATTATCCAGCAGACAAAGTCCTAGCTGTAGTGAGCAAACACTGGACTAACCCATTGACTGGTGGGTAAAATAAAAGAACAGGTCACCAGCAGTAAAAGGCATGAATAAAAACAGAGTAAGTAGACAAAACACTTTAACCTTTTTGATGTTTTAATCATATAGCTGTTTTAAAAAAAAAATCATTTTTATTATGTGTTTGGGGCAGTTTACATGTTCTTATAGTGGTTCAGTCCACTACTGTTTGTGGAGCTGGTGCAATTACAACTGGTATGTCACAGCAGCCATTTTAACAGTCCTGAGTTTCTCTACTATTTGTATGAAGACAATGCCACTTCTCTCTATGCCCTGTATCTATAATGTTAGGTGATCACAGATGGTGCACAGGTTAGGGCAGTGTTGGCACAGAGGTGAGCGCTCCCATTACACTTTGTACTCATTATTCTGTAAGAATGAGTGTGTGTGTGTGTGTGTATGTTAGGAAGAATAGCTGTATATTGGGGTTAAAAGTTATTTAAAACATGTGCTTTTTTTTACACCTGTTACATGAGGTCATGTTTAAATGCACTCTCATTGATTGGGTAACAGATGTTAAAAGGTGGGGCTCCACCTTCTCCCATCATTTTTTGATGACACATAACCTGATACGAAACATATATCATTGTGAGCAGTAACTAGAAGAAGCTGTATTTCCTGATTACTGTGTATTTTTACTGTTCCTTTGATGTAACTGCTAATAGCAAG